>NW_011494708.1:235015-247651 GCF_000754665.1 Bison bison bison | reverse complement strand
ACATTTCACATGTTTCAATTGCCATTCTCCCAAATCTTCCCACCCTCTCCCTCTCCCACAGAGTCCATAAGCCTGTTCTATACATCAGTGTCTCTTTTGCTGTCTCGTATACAGGGTTATCGTTACCATCTTTCTAAATTCCATATATATGCGTTAGTATACTGTATTGGTGTTTTTCCTTCTGGCTTACTTCACTCTGTATAATAGGCTCCAGTTTCATCCACCTCATTAGAACTGATTCAAATGTATTCTTTTTAATGGCTGAGTAATACTCCATTGTGTATATGTACCACAGCTTTCTTATCCATTCATCTGCTGATGGACATCTAGGTTGCTTCCAGGACATAACCATTTAAATCTATAGAGGGACACATGATCAACAGGTGGGCTGATGATTTTGAATAAGTGGAAGTCCTATTAAAGAGTTCCCGTATAAGGTAATAACACAGGAAAAACTGGGATATGTGGGAAAGGCAGGGGTAGTCTTGCTGACAAATAGTAATATCTCGGGAGGAGTTGCCCACAGACAGCTTGGGGGGATAGAAATTATTAATAATACCTGGGGTTAACCCTGGGGTATATCCCTCAGGAAGGCAGAGTCTTGCTTAGAATTAAGCAAAATTTGTAAGCCTGGCTGAAAAGCGGTGGAGGAAAAAATGGTTATTAGGGATAAAAAAAAAAGTGTGTTTTTTCCTACATCCTGAGGAATTAAAGCTGCGAAGCTTGGCGACTTCAAGAGAAGCATAAATTACACTGGGAATTAAGTTTCAGTTAGCATCTACTGAGAGGTTGAGGTTGGTGATATGGGCGTAGTTGAAATGCCAATATGATCGTTAAGGGGAAAGTCTCCCTGAGATGTGTTGAAGGGAATGACAATTGGGTGTTCATCCTGGTGTCAGGTGGGGGGATGAGTGGAGAATGTAGGAATAGTTTGAAAAAACTGAGCCGACTTAACAAAGGAGTTTGCCCTTCCTGTGATGAGGATGCAAAGGAGGGAAAGGACAGAGCAAAGAAGGGCAAAGTCATTGGTTTGTATTTTTTAAATTATGAAATATGAGCCCAAGATTGTACTTCTTGTAGTTTTGTAGCAGTATTGGTAATTCGGAGAATAAAGGCTCCCTTCCACCTGGATTCAGACTCAATCTTTCAGGGCTATCTTTTCTGGAAGACTAGGTCTCCAACCTGAAAGTCATGTAAGAGCTGTGGTGGGATGTCCAGGGAAAAGACAGAACTGACCTGAATGTATTGAATAAATATGAATATGTTTAAGAAGACCTTGGCAGTGTTGAAGTACAGTGGACCCTTGAACAATATGGGGGTTAGGGGTGCCAAACTTCGTGCACTCAAAATTTCCTCATTTAACTTCACATTTGGCCCTCTGTATCCCCACTTCACATATATGGATTCAACCAACCTTGGACTATGTAGTACTGGACTAGGTGTTAATTGAAAAATCCAGATTTCCCTGGTGGTTCCAGAAGTTAAGAATCCACCTGCCAATGCAGGGGACACAGGTTCAATCCCTGGTCTGGGAAGATCCCACATGCCATGGGGCAACTAAGCCCTTGTGCCACAACCTACTGAACCCGTGTGCCACAACTAGAGAAGCCACCGCAACTAGAGAGTAGCCCCTGTTCGCTGCAACAAGAGACAGCCTGCACGCAGTGCTGAAGACCCAGCAGAGCCAAAGAAATAAATAAATGAGGAAAGTCCATTCCGTGCATAAGTGGACCCTCAAAGTTCAAACCTGTGTTGTTCAAGTGTCAACTGCATATTGGATTGAATTAGATTAGAGTCTCCCAAGGTGCAGGATGGGAAAGGGATCTTCCTTGACCTGTTGTAATTACTTCACAAGGGCCCAAGCAGGAAGAGCAAATGATTATCAGAGCTAATAGCAACACTTTGAGCCAGAATCTGAGGAATCATTGAGAACTGAAAACAGTCCATTTACCAATAATAGAGAGACTTGCCAGGGGAAGCTGGCTCTGATTCTTGTTTCTCCTTTACATGTTTACTAGGATTGTGTTTCTGGTGGATGATGCCAGTTGAGATTACCTGCCAATATGAGGGCTGATGCAATCTCATTATGATTTCTGCAGGAGACCTTTAAGATTTCCTTTGCTATACAGGGTAATCTTACAAGGGGCTTTCCAGGTGGCTCCAGTGGTAAAGAATCCACCTGCCAATGCAGGAGACACAAGAGACGTGAGTTTGATCCCTGAGTCAGGTAGATCCCCTGGAGGAGGAAATGGTAACCCACTTCAGTATTCTCGACTGGAAAATCCCACGGACAGAGGAGCTTGGCAGGCTGTAGTCCATGGGGTCACAAAGAGCTGGACATGACTGAGCAACTTAGTAAACATCTAGTCTTACAGAGTAGTTGTTGTTCAGTCACTAAGCTGTGTCTGACTCTTTGCTAGCCCTTGGCCTGCAGCACACCAGACTTCCCTATCCTTTACTATCTCCCAGAATTTGTTCAAACTCATGTCCATTGAGTCAGTGATGCCATCCTACCATCTCATCCTCTTTTGCCCCCTTCTACTCCTGCCCTCAATCTTTCCCAACATCAGGGTCATTTCTAATGAGTCAGCTTTACATCAGGTGGCCAAAGTATTGGAACTTCAGCTTCAGCATCAGTCCTTCCAATGAATAATCAGGGTTGATTTCCTTTAGGATTGACTGATTTGATCTCTTTGCTGTCCAAGGGACTCTCAAGAGTCTTCTCCAGCAGCACAATTTGAAAGCACTCAGTCTTACAGAGGCTATGGGCTAGAGTTCAAGTGAGAGACAAAAAGAGACCAAGCTGGTGTCTCCAAAGCTCACTGACTGGATAAAAATCCATCCTGTTTTCAGGTAGCCTTTCCAGCTTCAGGTATCAGCAGTTGTTATGCCTTAAATTCCCTAAATAGAGTTTCTGTGACCAAAGGAGGTTGAGCAAGGCGAACTATGTTGAGGAAGAGTTTTCTTGGAAGCAGTTCCTTAGCATATTGTCAGTCAAGGAGTTTTCCTTAGCTTCACGGGTCTGGCTACTAGTCTGAGGTTCAATTTTGAAAATATTTCTTAGAAAGTCTGGAAATTACAGATTTTTATTGTGCCCTTGTCTTCAGAGTCTGAGGACCTCTTCTTAATGGTTATGTCTTTTGACTGGTCCTATTACAGAATTATTTTTGTAGAAGGCCCCATTTTGGTGTATATCTCAAATTAGGTAAGGACTGGGAATAAGAAATAAAGACTTGATCCCAACTCATAAGTTATTTTTACATAAAGGATGAATTTTATGGAGAAATAATGTTGATTTTCTAAATGAGGATCATCAGATCACCTTTGGTGTAAATGTTCAAAGGAAATTTGAATGATCTCATTGCTTAAATTTATGTCAGGTAGCCTAGAAGAAGCACAGATCATAGGAAGCCTGTAAAAAGAGATGAATCACATTCTATCCTACTTGACATTATATTGGCCCAAGGTCCCTTCAGGTTAAGGGCTCTGGAAGCATTTAACATGCATTTCAAGGATTCATGTTGATTTTTCAGGCAGATACCAAAAGAACTTCTTGGGTTAGACATCCTTCCAAAATGGCTCTAAGTGCTTATAATTACATTTCAAACATCTGCGGCAACAATCAGCTAGTTTTCGCAACACATGGATTGACAGGCAACTGTTCTGATTCAACCTCAGTTTGAGTGGTGAGAACTTGTAGTTAGGAGCCCTATCTGAACTGTCACCATTATGTCTTATCAACTCCAAGCAAATGGCCACCCCTGGATGTTATAGACCACTAAAACTGTCTTAAATAAAAATGTTGGAAGAACTGTTTCCAACATTTGCCAGATTTATTTATTTTTGTCCCCAGGGTTTAACATTTCCATTTTCAACAACTCGAATTGAATTTTCTAAATTAATTATTGTGGAAAGGGAAGGAGGTGGTGACAACTCAGGTTAAGACTTGCTGTGATGGTCCTCGTCTAAAGCAGAGGTCACTGCATCATCCAAATTTATGGTGCCCACAAGCTAAGGTGGCTATTGCATTTTTTAATGGATGGGGAAAAAAGAATATTCCACAACACACGAAAATTGCATGAAATTCCAATTTCAGTGCCCATAAATAGTTTAATTGAAACATGGTGCTCTTTAATTTGTTATTTATCACTTTTTTTCACCACAATAGTTGTAACAGAGACTATAGAGCTGACCTGGGCTGAGATATTTACCATCTAGCCCTTACAGAAAACGTTTGCAGACCTTTGCTCTAGTGTTAAGTCGCTCAATTGTGTCTGACTCTTTGTGATTCCATGGACTGAAGCCTGCCAGGCTCCTCTGTCCCTGGAATTCTCCAGGCAAGAATACTGGAGTGGTTAGCCACTCCCTTCTCCAGGCCATCGTCCTGTCCCAGGGATCAAACTGATGTCTCCCAAACTGCAGGCAGATTCTTTACTATCTGAACCACCAGGGAAGCCCTTTGCTCTATACTGCTGAAGAAAAAAACTCCTTCTGGAAATCAGCCCTAATATTTATACCTACTTTTGTCTATAGGGAAAAATTTGCAGGAGACTTGTAAAGGACTAGACTAGATATTCATCTTTAAAAGACATCAGTGGGCAAAAGATGGCCCTGATTGAATGATTGATTATAAAGTATTTTTCCACTATGGCTTCATGACAACAGAATCCTTAGAGCACCATCTGGCATGGAATATTTAGCTCTGTCTCCAGAAAACTGAGTTGAGATGCAAAGAATAAAAAATAATAATTCTCTTGATTCCTGCAACAGCTGAAGAGAAGCCAGCTGGAATTTCCATACTTGCTAGGAAAACTCAGAGCAATCTCATAAAAAGTTGTACCACCAACAGTAAAGGATTCTGTTAGCACAGTGGTGGGACTGGGGGTGGAGGATAGAGTGCTGCTGGGTTTGGCAGATAGAACAGTTGATTTTGTGCTTTTAGTCTTGTTTCTTTCCTTTGGTATTTAATTTCATGTTCCAGAAGGCAGTTTAAGAAGGGTTAAATTAAAATAGAAGATCTTGCTCCGATAAAATTTTCTTCAAATCTTATTTGTCACTAAGTGACCACTTGGTAGAACAATAATTAAATGACCTTACGGAATTATCACCAATCACTTATTACACCATCAGTTTTTTTTTTTTTTTTCAATTTTATTTATTTTTTAACTTTACAATGTTGTATTGGTTTTGCCATATATCAAAATGAATCCGCCACAGGTATACATGTGTTCCCCATCCTGAACCCTCCTCCCTCCTCCCTGCCCATACCTACACCTTCAGTTTTGATACGCCCACCTCTTCAGTAAACAAAGGATGTTACAGCCATCAAGCCTTCAGCCACAGCTCCTCCTCCATGGTGCACCCCGAGGGGAATTCTGGATGTGGAAACGCAGGATACTGGCCTTAGATGGTTAAGATACACATCAAAGGAACAATTCAATGAGCCCAGACTCTTGCATCTTCCAATACTTAGAAAAGCTCTAAAGTCATTAGCTTGAGGTGTCTGTTTTCTGATTAGCAGTAATCTTTTGACATTGGATTACGTATTTGTTTTCCCAGCAAAAACTCTCCTGTATCCTGGTTCCTCTCTTACCTTTTTGGAACAGTTCATCAGAGTTGAGAGGCTACCTTCCTGGGCTATGTGCATGTTAGTCGCTCAGTCGTGTCCAACTCTTTGCAACCCCCTGAAGTGTAACCCACCAGGCTCCTCCGTCCATGGGATTTCCCAGGCAAAAATACTGACGTGGGTTGCCATTTCCTTTTCCAGGGGATCTTCCCAACCCAGGGATTGAACCTGGGTCTCCCACATTGCAGGCAGACTACTATGTGAACTACCAGGGAAGCTCTTCCTGGGCTATAGTTCTCAGTAAAGCCCCAAGTGAAACATGAAAGTGAATGTGAAAGTTGCTCAGTCGTGTCCAACTGTTTGCGACCCCATGGACTACACAGTCCGTGGAATTCTCCAGGTCAGGATACTGGAGTGGGTAGTAGCCTCTCCTTTCTCCAGGGGATCTTCCTCGAACCCAGGACTCCCTCATTGCAGATGGATTCTTTACCAGCTGAATCACAAGGGAAGCCCAAATGAAATATAATTCTCAACTTTTAAATTTTGCATTTTTTTTTTCAGTACAAGTGACTTTCTCTAGTTACTCTGGTGCCAGCTCTTCTTATTCCTTATCTGCTGCTGCCTCCTCCTCTCCCAATATTTAAAAGCAGACTTTCTTTGCTAATCCCTATTCTTTTCTCACTTTGATCTTTCTATTTAGGAAATCTCATCCTCACCTATGCCTCTAATAAAATTTATAGGCTTTGATTTATGGGCTTCCTTGGTGGCTCCAATGGGAAAGAATCTGCCTGCAATGCAGGGACCCAGGTTCAATCCCTGGATCAGGAAGATCCCTGGAGAAGGGCATGATTATCTATTCCAGTATTCTTACCCAGAGAATTCCATGGACAGGGGAGCCTGGCGAGCTATAGTCCATGGGGTCACAAATAATCAGACATGACTTAGCATTCACACATACATTCTTGCCTGGAGAATTCCATGGATAGAGGTGTCTTGAGGGCTACAGTCCATGAGGCTGCAAAAAATCAGACACACCACTGAGTGACTTACACTTTCACTTTCCCTTATATTAAAAAAAAAAAAATCAGTGGGAATGACCTGGCAATCCAATGGTTAGGACTCTATGCTTTAGTTACTAATGGCAAGGGTTCAATCCATTGTCAGGGAACTAAGATTCCCACAAGCCATTTCTTGTGGCAAATATATACATTTGTCTCTCCAGCCCTTGCTGAAAACTCCAGGTGCACATTCAAAGCACCACCTGAATGATTAAAACAAACCTCGGTCTCAACATGTCCCAACAGCACTCGTGATCCTCCCAGTCAAACTGCTCTTCCTCCAGGGTTTCTTGTCTTGGTGAATGGCATCATCACACACTCGGGTAAACCAAAACCTGGAAGGCATCTTTGACATCACCCCTGTCCCTCATATCCCCGACCTAACAACCACAGAAGTGAGTCCTGTGGTTTCTTAATTACAGTGTCATTCATATGCATCCTCTTTTCATCTCCATTCCCAACATCTTGGCTTAAGCTACCAGAATAATTTCTCACCTCTGGCTAAAGCACCTAATTATTTCCCAGAATCTAGTCTTCTGCAGTTCCCCATTCTCCAAGGGAGTACATAAAACTGCAACTTTTATGGTGTCTTCCCTCCACTTTAAACCCTTCAATGACTTCCAAATGTTACTAAGGTGAAAAACATTCTCTCAATGAACAAAGCCACAGTCCCAGCCAGATCTTACCTTTTCTTACCTCACCAGTGTCATTGGCTGGCTCTCCTCCTTCCATTTGAGGCCCTGCTAGATTTGCCTTTTAACTTTTTCCAAACGTTCCATTTTCTTTCCAGCTGCAGTAGCCTTCCACAGGCAGGTCTCTGTCCTCTCAGTTCAGTTCAGTTCAGTTCAGTCACTCAGTCATGTCCGACTCTTTGTGACTCCATGGACTGCAGCATGCCAGGCCTCCCTGTCCATCACCAGCTCCCGGAGTTTACTCAAACTCATGTCCATTGAGTCGGTGATGCCATCCAACCATCTTATCCTCTGTCTTCCCCTTCTCATCCTGCCTTCAATCTTTCCCAGCATCAAGGTCTTTTCAAATGAGTCAGTTCTTCGCATCAGGTGGCCAAAGTATTCAGCATCAGTCCTTCCAATGAATATTCAGGACTGATTTCCTTTAGATTGGACTGGTTGGATCTCCTTGCTGTCCAAGGGACTTTCAAGAGTCTTCTCCAACACCACAGTTCAAAAGCATCAGTTCTTTGGCACTCTGCTTTCTTTATAGTCCAACTCTTACATCCATACATGACTACTGGAAAAACCACAGACTTGCCTCTGTTGGCAAGTAATGTCTCTGCTTTTTAATATGCTGTTTAGGTTGATCATAACTTTCCTTCCAAGGAGCAAGCATCTTTTAATTTCATGGCTGCAATCACCATCTGCAATGATTTTGGAGCCCCCCAAAAAAGTCTGTCACTGTTTCCACTGTTTCCTCATTTATTTGCCATGAAGTGATGAGACCAGATGCCATGATCTTAGTTTTCTGAATGTTGAGTTTTAAGCCAACTTTTTCACCCTCCTCTTTCACTTTCATTAAGAGGCTCTTTAGTTCTTCTTTGCTTTCTGCCTTAAGGGTGGTGTCATCTGCATATATGAGGTTATCTCTGCCTATCTCTGTCCTCTGCATATCTCTGTCCTCTGAGTTGCACTAAGTATTACTTAAATGCCTCAAAAGTACCAAAGTCCTTCAGAGACTGAAAGCCTTTGAGCTTCAGAGAGGGACTTCCTTGGTGGCTCAGATGGTAAAGAATCTGCCTGCAATGCGAGAGACCTGGGTTTGATCCCGGGGTCTGAAAGATCCCTTGGAGAAGGGAATGGCCACCCACTCCAGTATTCTTGCCTGGGGAATTCCATGGACAGAGAAGCCTGGCGGGCTACAGTCCATGGGGTTGCAAAGAGTTGGAAGGGACTGAGTGACTAACATTTTCACACACTGAGCCTCAGAAAGGTACTGGTCTTAAGAGCCTGTATCCCTAGGTGTCCAGGAATCTTCTTTGTTCCTATGCAGACTTACTCACCCTTCCCCCAGTGACCTGATCTACATTTGAAGGGCTATTAAAAACAGAACTTTTGGTCAGAAGAAAAAGGCCTCCCTTGGGGCAATGGGTATCTGCTTGCTTCATAGTGTTTACACTTACATAATCAAAATTTTTACATTTACAAAATTAAGAGCATTTCTTCAAGAAATTTTTACTGGGAAAAAATAGGACAGACTTTGATAATTTGCAGTCTACTAATGTCAAAAAAAATTGAATGAAAAGTTATATTTACCATATTTGCTCTCAACCTTTAAAATCATCTTGCCTTTTAATTAAAGAGTGAATGGGTGGCAAAGTGGTAAAGAATCCTCCAGCCACTGTAGGAAATGCAAGAGACTTGAACTTGATCCTTGAGTTGGGAAGATCCCCTGGAGTAGGAAACAGCAACTCACTCCAGTATTGTTGCCTGGAGAATCCCATGGACGGAGCAGCCTGGCGGGCTGCAGTCCATGGGGTCACAAACAGTGGGACATAACTGAGCACATGCACACACACACACACACACACACACACAGGTTTTTTAAAAATCAAATAATAAAAAAAGTATAATGAAATGTAAGTCTCCTCAGCAACAATCCCTTTCCGAGATAAGGTGGCCTTTATAACTGTTTCTTTATATCCTTCTAGAAATATTCCATATACTCATAGTACAAATAGACACACATACACACATTATTTCTAGAAATGAGGACCAATGGCTTCTTCCACAGATCAACAAACAGAGATCTTAGTCTCTTTCCTCAGGTCTTCACTTGAGGTGAAGTGCCGCCCATTTGTAATTTGTTATAATTTGTTGAACCCATTTTTCCATTCAATTTATTAATAGACATATTATTTCCAATTTGCCGTTATAAAAAAGGCACCAAGTTGTATCACTAATTTAGAGCATAATGATTATAGATAATAATAATGTATCATAGATTTTACAGCCAAGAGACTAAATCTTTAGCATTCTCACTACAAAAAAAAAAAAAAAGGTAACTATGTGTTGAAGAAGACAGAGGTAGTAGCTAATATTTAGTAATAATCACTTCGCAATTTATAAATGTAACAAATCAACATGTTGACACAAATGTACACAATGTTATGTGTCAATTATATGTCAATAAACTGGCAGGGGTGGGGAGGGAACAAAAAACATTTTTTATCAATTTGTATTGCCTTCAACCATGTAGGGAATCGTTGACTTCTCCACACAAGGAAGTTATGAAATGCTATTTTATTTATTTCACGAAATGCTATTTAATTTTTTCCAATTTGATGGCTAAAATTAGTATTTAGATTTTTGTTGGTGGGTTGGTTTGCTTGCATTTCTTTTTTGTGAGGCTGAACATCCTTCCATATTACACCTTTTATTTTTCCTTCTGTGAGATAGCTTTTCTCTATTTTTCTTAAGTAATTGAAGGTTTTCTTACTGATTTGTAAGCTTTGTAAATATAATAAAGAAATTATTCCTCTACCATATACATTGCAAAGCTTTTTAGCAGCTTGACTTTTGATTTTTTTTTTTTTTTTGACTTTTGATTTTTTTTAATAGTATTTGTTCAGGCAGAATTTGTAACCTTATGAGATAAAACTTACCAATTCAAGCTTTGTGTCTTGATGTGGTACATATGTGCACACACATATATACATTTATATGATCATATATATGCATTTAAATACAATGTTTAAAACACTTTATGATTATATTTTTATATATTTAAACCTTTGATCTCTGTTGCAGAAGAGAGGAATTTGGTGATAAGCAGTGAGTAATAATAGCTGGTAATTTTTAAATAGTAATTATCCTTTGCAGAAGGAATTTAAGGACCTTTACAATAGTAATTAAAGGATTATATATTTGTCTTCCCCATCTGACAACAAATGCCTTGAAGGTTTTACCAAAGGCTTTTTTCCACAATGCAGCAAGCCAGACACTGAGAAGCCAAGGTTTGCCTCAAAGCGAGGATTTATTCAGGAGGCAATCAATGGAGGAGAAAGAGAATGCATCTCAAATCTGTCTCCTCAAAGGCAAGGGTCTTGGGGTATTTATGGGATAAAGCTGAGGTGTGGGGAGAGGCGAAGGGTGATTAGAGTTAAGTAAAGGCTGAGCCAAACTTTCTATACAGGCGCAACTAAGCTACCTGCTTCTCCATGGGTTTTTTTCCCTACCTTTAATAACACATTTGGAGAGAATTCCCTGGCGATCCAGTGGTTAGGACTCCAAGTTTCCACTGTTGGGGGTGTGGGTTCTATTCCTGGTTGGGGAACTAAGACTCCACAAGCCTCAGCACACAGCCAAAAAAAAAAAAAGAATGTATTTGGAGAATTCAGCTGATTCTACACCTGTTTCAGAGGTATGTTTTCAATTCAGACCAGGCAGTCAGAGGACTTCATTGTCCCCGCCCCTTCTTCAGGGATGTGTGACACAGACAGGCCAGTCATATCCCTCACTGGGAACCCTGTGTGTGGAGGGGGGATTGTTGTTTTATGTTGTTATTTTTATCTTTTTGCTAGGATTTTACAATGTGAGGATGATGTAAAGGTGAAGCTGCCTGTGACTCTCCAATTATGAGTCATTCTTGCCAGAGAACGAAGCCAATAAAGTGCTAAGAAATGAAGAGAGAAAACTGGGGACATCATTTCAGCTCCTTGATCCAGCTATGCCTGAAGCAACATTCTAGCTACATGAACGAATATATTTCTTTTTGTGTATAAACTATTTGGAATGGTGTTTCTGTCACTTTCATCTGAAATGGTTTTGACTAACATAAGACTAGTTTTGATAGCATTTCATGGTGCTTTGGCAAAGGATCTATGAATGCCTGACTCTTGACTCCCTCCTTTCAGAGTTTGAGTGCAAGAAGGAAAGGAGGGGAATGAATATGCACACAAAACGAAATAAAAGCAGGAAATATTCTTAGCCAACTGAGTAATGAGTAACCCTGAAAGGCTCAAGCAGGGTGAAATACAGTATGGAATAGAATCACTCTCTCCCCTTAAGATTCTTTGTGTCTTGCATTATTAGTTGCCAGAGAGGCTGTTTTATTACATATGCCCATCAGAAGGGGCTGAGTTTTATATAATGAAGATTAGAGAAGCTAATTAAGTGAATTTAGAATTTATATACAAAGCTTTCACAGCCAAATAGGCTTCATATGAGTGAGTTTCCTGATGGGGAAAGACTGAAGTCAGACTGTTGGGGTTTTTAACATTTATAATCTATATCATCAAACATTCACTTAAGGAGTAAGTGCAAGTATGAGAAATTTCAATGCAGCCAATTGAGCCAAGAGATGAGTTCATAAATATAAGTTTTGCTTGACTTACCATATAGCAAATAAGTTATGGTTATTTGGCAGTCATGAAAAGACAAATTAATCAGTGGAGAAATATTACCTCTTCTTTTGTTCACTCATTCATTATTCATTCAACAAATATTTATGGAGTGCCTATTGCATGTGCGGCACTGTTCAAGGTGCTAGGATACAGTAATAAACAAGGCAAAAGCTTTCCCTTCATGGCAAGTACCTAAAGAAGCATCTTGATTATACTGAACTGAACTTAGAATATACATACATTAATCTGTATGTGTGTGTGCTTAGTTGCTCAGTTCAGTTCAGTTCAGTCGCTCAGTCGTGTTCGACTCTTTGCGACCCGATGAATCGCAGCATGCCAGGCCTCCCTGTCTATCACCAACTCCCGGAGTTCACTCAGACTCACGTTCATCGAGTCAGTGATGTCATCCAGCCATCTCATCCTCTGTCGTCCCCTTCTCCTCCTGCCCCCAATCCCTCCCAGCATCAGAGTCTTTTCCAATGAGCCAACTCTGCA
This sequence comes from Bison bison bison, assembly GCF_000754665.1. Classification (NCBI taxonomy): domain Eukaryota; kingdom Metazoa; phylum Chordata; class Mammalia; order Artiodactyla; family Bovidae; genus Bison; species Bison bison. The sequence continues at coordinate 235,173 of NW_011494708.1, read as the reverse complement.
TGAGGTGGCCAAAGTACTGGAGTTTCAGCTTCAGCATCATTCCTTCCAAAGAAATCCCAGGGCTGATCTCCTTCAGAATGGACTGGTTGGATCTCCTTGCAGTCCAAAGGACTCTCAAGAGTCTTCTCCAACACCACAGTTCAAAAGCATCAATTCTT
>NW_011494708.1:226519-234915 GCF_000754665.1 Bison bison bison | reverse complement strand
AGCATCAATTCTTCGGTGCTCAGCCCTCTTCACAGTCCAACTCTCACATCCATACATGACCACAGGAAAAACCATAGCCCTGACTAGATGAACCTTTGTTGGCAAAGTAATGTCTCTGCTTTTGAATATGCTATTTAGGTTGGTCATAACTTTCCTTCCAATGAGTAAGCATCTTTTAATTTCATGGCTGCAGTCACCATCTGCAGTGATTTTGGAGCCCAAAAAAATAAAGTCTGACGCTGTTTCCACTGTTTCCCCATCTATTTCCCATGAAGTGATGGGACCGGATGCCATGATCTTCGTTTTCTGAATGTTGAGCTTTAAGCCAACTTTTTCACTCTCCTCTTTCACTTTCATCAAGAGGCTTTTTAGTTCCTCTTCACTTTCTGCCATAAGGGTGGTGTCATCTGCATATCTGAGGTTATTGATATTTCTCCCAGCAATCTTGATTCCAGCTTGTGCTTCTTCCAGCCCAGCGTTTCTCATGATATACTCTACATAGAAGTTAAATAAGCAGGGTGACAATATACAGCCTTGGTGTACTCCTTTTCCTATTTGGAACCAGTCTGTTGTTCCATGTCCAGTTCTAACTGTCATGTCCAATTCTTTGCGACCCTTTGGCCTGTAGTCCTACAGGCTCCTCTGTCCATCGAATTTTTCAGGCAAGAACACTGGAGTGGGTTGCCATTTCCTCCTCCAGGGGATTGAACTAAGTCTCTCAATTCTCCTGCCTTGCAGGCCCCTTCCGCTGAACCATCAGGGAGGCCCATTAATCTGTACAGTGAAGGGTATTCACTTGCAAAGGGATGAGGATGACTGAGGTAATTATTGGACAAATAGAACTGTAAAAGCCGGGTAGGATGAAGAAAGTCGGCTGGCTTCCTCCTGAATTTTCTGTATGATTATCTCGATTCTCCATTTTGTCTTCCTAGTAGAAGCATTGTCTGAGTGTTCACAGTGTTTATTTTGGAGGAATTCAGAGCTCCAGAGATGAAAGGAATTGATACATATATAATTGTAGTGTTATTAAAGATGAAATGCTTTTGTAGCTTATAATGTTTATAATGATATGCTATAATTACATGAAATGTTTTTCCCAGTGATTTCCTTCACACATCACACATCACTTCTTTACATTTCCAATAATACTGGAATGTTAGTGTATGTGTGTGTGTGGGGGGGCAATTATTAGTTTCTCAATTTTGCAGGTAGGGAAATAGATATTTAGCAAGTGATGTTTAAATCATAACTCTTAACCAGGTTTATAAGAAAGCTTGGTTACAGGTTTATAAGGGAAACCAACTACACCTGCAAAGTTTTCCCAGCTCTCTGGTTCAGGCTTTCATGTGCACAAAGGGTTTGATATGAGATTCATTTAACCTCCTTAGATTTTAGCTTCATCTGGAATATGAGGCAATGGGCTAGATTCAGGATCAGCTAACCTTCAACAAGTACTTACTATGTGCAAGTCGTATGTTAGGAACTTTCAATGTAATCATAATAATTCATATTAAATTTTAAATTAAATCCTATAACAGGTTAAGAAACCTAGGCCCCAAGAAATTTGGCAGCTTGCTTAAGTCAAAGAACTAATTTGTATCAATAATAATTAATTTAAATCAAAATAATTTAAATTAATTTATTTAAATATAAATTAAAATACATTAATTAAAGTAATTAAAATTTATTAATTTAGATTAATATATTAATCCTATCTCCTGACTTCAAAAAATCAATGCTTTTCCCTCTATACTTTCACACTTTCCTCCGTATTTTAGCATTATATACAATTATAGAAAAATGTATATGAGCTTTGATTTATTGATATATAAACTAAAGTATTCCTATTACCCAAAATACACACGAGTAAAATAATTAATATATCTAAATTGAAATTTTAAAGTTTGACTGAGTTTATATAATCAAATTGCTTGACTTACTAGTGTTTGAGGTTTCTGAGTGACATGGGAATCTGTTTTAAAACATATTACAGAAATCCAAACAGCAAGATATTCCATGTGTTATCAACATACAGATTCAGAGACTGAGTCAAAGTAGTGAATTCTTGATTGAGAAATGCATAATTTCAAATATAGATTCTCATTCTGTTCAGCTCCATGAATGGATTTTAATATGTTAACTGACCCTAAGAAGGAAGAAGACTACTATTTTTAAAAAAAATTTTAGATGGAAATTTCATGATTGGTATATCTGCTATTGTGTCTACCTTTAATAATTATTAGTTGGTTGATAGATTTTAATCATTATATTGGCACATAGGAATACAATTTATAATAGCATAGCTGATATAACAAGACATACATCATATTTGGGAGATAAATATTTAGGAAATACTGCTATTTGGGAAAGCAATATACATCTCTGGTGTGGACTCTATTTCTAAATTTCCCCAAAGTCTGCTGTTTCCTCTATTATGTACCACGTTTTATGTTATGCACTATGTTTTAAATATTTTAAAACATATAATTCTGCTATAAAAATAATAGGCAAAAAGGAAGGAGAATTGATGACACTAAATAGAGAAGCAAAGACCGTGTGAGACATGGTAGATAAAGAAAAAGAAAGTAGAGTACATGTGGGATGAGCAGATAAAAATGATGGGACAAAAGAGAACAAGATGAAAGGATAAATATTTAGAAAAGGATGAAAGGATAACTATTTATGATTCACTAAATGTGCATATGGCATATGAGACACTCAATATACATCGGATTGAAAAACAGCTGCTCATTTGTGACATCAGATTTGGCCCCATGTTCCCTCTGTCCAGGAAGCACACATAAAGTCCATAGCTGCTTACTGGGCGAGTTATAATCATGGCCAGGTATAACTGCCCCTGCATCTCTAACAAAGCAGTGAGATGTTGGTCCCAGACATCTTAAATCTGTTAGGTCACCTTGCTTAAACTTCAGCTGTGGTCCTTGGAACTACACCAGCAGTGGGGAAAGTTGACGTGTCTGAGTTGGAAGATAGACCGATGGACTAACTCAGTTCATATGTGCATTGTATACGTTGAGGTGATAGGTCTTTCTTCTGTTTGCATCCTAATCCTTGTGGGTTAACCTAGCCCAACTCTTTCCCTGCTTCTCACTGGTCCATGTGTTTTAAATGGATATAATAAACTGTGTGATTTGAGCATCTTAATTTGCACTGTGAGCCTTCCTGTTCCACCACCTCTGTGCTAACCTGCCTGGTCATGTACTTGGAGACTCCTATTACATCAAGGTAATTCCCCACATGGCACTGCTGGCCAATTTTTGCCTCATATTTCTTCTTTATATTTACAACTGATGGTAATTACACTGCAGTGGGTAGAGAATATACCATTTCAGAAAGATATTTGGTCATCTAAAAAGAGCATTTAACTGTCACAGGGATACATTCCAATAATAGTCTGGCTGCAGCAGACAAACAATACAAGAATTCATGGTTTAGCAGGATAAAGTCAGAGCACTTTAAAGCTGGTTCCAGTTCATATTCTCATTTCAGAAAGACGAGATTTAGTGACTTGCTGAAGGTCACTATTTCTAGTAACTAGTAAGGCAGAACAGGAGCCAATGCTGTCTGAAGACGTTATGGGGTTATTTGAGCTACTGCTGCTTCTAGCTGGGTCCTGGGTAATAACCAAGCATGCATTCCAGCACATGCCATGTAATGACTAAAAATATAAACTACAGCTGTCACAACTAATAGATTAACATTAAATGATGCAAAAATAAACACAGAATGTCTGTTTATTAACAGGGTTTATAGAGGTGTCACTGAGACATTTCAAGTGCTAAAAATTGCTGTTCTTCCCATGTCAGTTTAATCATGACATTACACATTCCCCTTTGATTCTGGAAGACAGGACATTAGTCAATCTTCTCAACACTCACTAGCTAGTATATTTGAAGAACTGTGTTAGATGTTTGCCACATAAAAATGAGTAAGGTATAAACTATGAGAATCAACACTTCAGACTCCCTTCCATGTGCCAGGCACTGTTGTAGGCACTAGAAAACCAAAACAAGTGTCTTAAACCAGAGAACATTCATAATAAAAATAAGTCCAGAGGTTTGAGAGGCAGCTCAACGATGACCTTGGGGACCTCTGTCTTTCCATTTCCTCCTATTATTTCAGAATTTTCCTTTGTTCCTTTTGCTTGTGGTTTCAAAAGGCCTTGCTTCAGCTCCATGCCTCACGTTCTCACAATACCATTTCCAAAGCAAGAAGGATGAGGGTGGTGAGACAGATCTTCTCTTGTAGGTCTCTATTTATCATCACAAAATTTCTATCCTGAAGTTTCTTGGCAAACTCCCCTCAGAATTGTGTTGAAGAGTAGAACTTTCTGTGAGTTGAAACTCTTTCATAATTTGTGCTACCCAAAATGGTATCCACCAGCCACGTATGGGTAGTGAGCACTTGAATTATGACTAGTGTGACTAAGGAATAGAATTTTTCATTTCATTTAATTTTAAATAATTTGAGTTTAAAATTTAAATACATGTGTCTAATGTATACCATATTGGACAACACTGCCTTTGACTCTTTCTGGGTAGAACTACAATATGGCCACCAGTAGTTCCCATATTGCGTAGCTTTTTCAGCCTCCAAAGGAGAAAAAGTTGGGGAATGGCTCTTTGGCAGCAACTAACAGAAGAAAGTGAAACTGTTAGTCACTCAGTTGTGTCCAATTCTTTCCCTCCAAGGGACAATGATTGCGTAGCTTTTTCAGCCTCCAAGGGAGAAAAAGTTGAGGAAAGGCTCTTTGGCAGTTACTAACAGAAGAAAGTGAAACTGCTAGTCACTGAGTTGTGTTCGACTTTTTTCGACCCCCATGGACTGTAGCCCACCAGGCTCTTCTGTCCATGGAACTCCCCAGGCAAGAATACTGGAGTGGGTTGCCATTCCCTTCTCCCAAGGATCTTCCCAACCCAGGGATTGAACCCAGGTCTACAGCAGTGCATCAAGATTCTTTACCATCTGAGCCCCCAGGGAAGCCCAGAAACGAACAGAGTCTGCCTTAAAAAGTAAATAAGACAAAGTGTCATACAGCTGGTATTGTAATGGGGGAGGCTAACATAAAAGTATAAACAAACTTTTAAAGGTAGCTATCTTCAGGTTGGAACAAGCCATGTTATCTAGATTCAGTCTAGATGACTGGTCTAGATTTTAGAGTGATGTAATAGGGAGTAATTGAAGGTGGGAGGGAGTAATTTAAGAAGGGGTGGGAAAAATCTCAAGAAGTTCATCGTCTGGTAGAAAAGGAAGAAGACAGCCATATAAAATTAAATTGTTAATAAATAGGGTGTTATATACATATACAAATCCATGTATTTATTGCATAGTAAATATATGTACATATGTATTTACTCATGTACATAGCTAATACAGAGTCTACACTAGGAGGATAAACAAAGCATCTTTGAATGTTTCCCTGGTATCTCCTACAAGCTTTACATAACATAGCAAGACAGGATTCGCAGCATAGAAGCCTTGGAATGTGGTCCATCTACCACCCTTAAAGCAACAGTTGACACAATACAACTTTACAGGACTATGTGTACAGGAATTATGGTTAATGAGTGATTTCTCAAACAGTTCCTATAGGATGTTCTAAAGTGGGATAATCAACAACACAGTGAAGACTTTGAAAGGACCTATTAAAGTAACTTCAAAAGGTATAATGTTCTTGATGCCTGAGGGGGGATCAGCAGTAGATAGACCTGTCTGACAAGAGACTGTCAGGGCTGGGGTAGCTTAATTAAAGCAAAGATTTTGGTGTGACTGAGGGTTAAAGATGGTAAGTTTCAGACAGTGTCATCCTCAGAGATCTTCGTAACTGGGGAAAGGATCATCTGCCATGTCCTTATGAACCCATGCTGGTACAGAATGATAACCCAGGGTTGTGTGCTTTCCAAGGACTACAGGGTTGAAAGATAGACTTTCTAAAGCCTTTTCAAGTTTTAATATACTATATTATTATTTTGTGACTTGTAGTGATTTTTTTCAAAGACAGTGATTTCTGTGCCAGAATGTTTGAAATCATCCATGTATTAAAACATGTCCTTCATAGTTTTCCTTGGATTCAGGATATTACTTGAGATATCTCTGTGATAATTCTGTGCTTTCTACAGCTTTCTCAACTACAGTGAGGTAAAAAAGAGGATATGTATCAAATTGGTGTTAATACGGTAAACAAATTTCAAAACAGACATGCAAATTTATTTCAACCATAGGCTGAAGTAGAGTGTGTGAAGATACAGATTCTGAGTTCACATGACAGTTGTGGCTCTGACAACAGTAACATGGCTAATAAACTTTCATTTAGCCATGAAGTTTTCATCTTTATAGAGAAAACTGATGACAACAATGATGATTTTGTTAGGGAATAAGAATTCTTTAAATAAATTCAAAAGAATTTATTTAATTATACCACTTAAGCTTATTTATAGGTTTAAAGCTACTTAATGGTGATGATGATATCCCACTTTTTCCATCCATCAGTGTCAAGAACTGTACAGTTCAACAAGGTAGTCACTAAGCACCTTGGACTTGAAATTTGAATTAAATTAATTAAAGGTAAAGTGAAAAATTCTCTTCTGACCTCACACTAGCTACATTTCAAGTATTAAATAGCCACCATACTGGACAGTGCAGATCTAGAATATCTTATTTCAGAATGCACTGTTAGCAATAGACACCTTCAGGTTCACATCGTTGGTTTTCAAAAAATGTTGATCAAATGAAGCACTATTCAATTTAATGCAACAGTGTCTGTTAAATAGACATCATTTATTTACTATCGAGAAAGTTTTAGTCATATAAAGAGATTCCTAGGAACTGGTGCCTAAGATAGATTCTGTAGGGGCCTTAGTCAGTAATGACCTTAGACTTGGTGAAGAAAAACCCCTTTCTAGCTCTGCATGTTATTTTATTTTTGGCTTCATTTTTATTTTTTAGCTGCGCCTGGCAGCATACGCAATCTTACTTCCCCAACCAGGGATTGAACCTGTGCCTCCTGCAGTAGAAGCCAGGAGTCTTAACTGCTGGACCACCAGGCAAGTCCCTGAGTCTGCATTTTAGAGGGCACCAACCAAGCTCTCCTCCCCAAAGGATGAAAAATCTCCAGGGCCAAGGGACTTATTCCCTAAGAGCCTGTGTCCCCTTTCTGTCACTAGACCTTGTCCAAGGAGCCCAGGCCCCTGGAATTCAGTGACTGAAAATTCCCAATGCTACTTTCAGGGCCTTTGTGCTAAATCGCTTCAGTCCAGTTCAACTCTTTGCGACCATATGGACTATAGCCCGTCGTGCTCCTCTATCCATGCCATTCTCCAGGCAAGAATAGTGGGTTGGGTTGCCATGCCCTCCTACAGGGGATCTTCTCCACCTTGGGATCGAAGCCGCTTCTCTCGCGTCTCCTACATTGCTGGTAGATTCTTTGCCCCTACTGCCACCTGGGAAGCTCTATAAGGGCTTGAGCAAGCCTCTTTCCAGAATTTTCCTCTTCAGGGAGGGCCAAACAACTGGTATTTGCATTCCTAGGCCTGAAGGGCTGCCAATACCACTTGAGGGTGTGCATGAAGCTTCGTTGAGAGGTTGGGGTGTCCACAAGTGTGCAGAAAGCTCCTTTTGTTCATGAATGGTGCGGGCACAGGAAGTTAAAGTCACATAAGTGTGTAGACCAAGTGCTGGGACCTACCACTTATGAGGTGTAACTCCAAGGTATTTGAGAGCTCGGTACACACACCTGGCATTCCAGGTTGTTATTAAGGAGTATTTCTCAAGATGGGAGCACAGAATATATATATATATTTTTGAATGTCTGACATACTCCTTGTAAATATTTAAATATAGGGTAGGTGAGCCCCGGTGTTCGGACTGTTAGCGTGGGGTTGGCAGCACTGCCTAGAAGAAAAATAGCTTCCGCTTGAGTTTCTTGGCTGGTTTGCTCGCAATTGATCTAACCGGTTATATCTGAGGTATCTTTGGATACCAGAGGGAAATTTCCTTTGCCAAAGGCTGCCGGTCCATCGAGGCCCCACTGCATCCTTTGCAGTGGTTATAAGCGGAATTGCTGAAGGCCAGAAACGGCTTTGGGGGGTCCTTTTTCTGGGACAGGACCCTGTTCCCAGCTCGGATGTATCTGGGACAAATGAGACTACGGAGTGTCTAGAAGGAGGTTCGAGATGTCTGCAGAGAGGAGGGAAGGCGATTCCTTTGAAGACTGTTAGTCTGGGGGCACTCTCTTCTTTCTTGGGTGCTCCAAAGAAACTGAACCCTGCTCTCCTCCCCTTCCCCAAGCCCAGGACTGGGGCTCGCCAGGCGGAACGCGCGGCTCCCAGGGACACACGGGGCGCCTTTGTCTGGAGGGTTGCGGTGGAAGAGTAGAG
>NW_011494708.1:225930-226126 GCF_000754665.1 Bison bison bison | reverse complement strand
GAGTAGAGAAGCGTGCGAGAGTGGCCACCGTGGCTGGAGTTTGGACTAGAACTTTCTTCCGCCCTCCCTACGGGTACGGTACTCCCGCTGACCCACAACTCCGGCCCAGAAGCCGGGAGCGCCTAGGTACCGGGGGTCCGGCTCCGCGGCGGGCTGGGAGGAGCCGCCGCGGGCAGTGGCCGGGGGAGGCGGCGGC
>NW_011494708.1:220053-225646 GCF_000754665.1 Bison bison bison | reverse complement strand
AACCGCACGGTTACCCTGTGAGTAGCCCGCGGGGCGCCCCTCTGTCCTGGCGCCCGGTCTCTTCCGTCCCAGCGCTTTCTGTCGTGTTGCTTCTCCTTTCTCGCCACTTGGAAGAGGGTCCCGCCGCCACCCCCGCGCCTTTGTGTGCGTGGAGCCGCTGGCGGGGGTGATGCTGGGGAACGAGCGGGCTCGGCCGGAGGCGTTTCTGTGGCTGGCGAGCGGATGTGTGCCGGCGTCGCTCCGCTAGTTTGCAAAGTAAAAGTTTTAGGGTTCCCCCGCGCGGTCCCGGCGCAGTGCTTGTGAGCTAGCTGCGCGGTGCCACGTGAGGATGCAAGTAAACATGCAAGCCGCGGAGTTAAAGCTCATTCATCCGTGCTTGGGCGCAGGAAAACAGCTGGGCTAGAAGGGCCAGCCCTTCAGTTACTTGCAAGTTAAGTTACTCGAACACTAGTTTTCAGGATACTAAAGCCACACAGGGACTTTGAACGCCACTGTGTGTGATCTCCAAACTTCCAGACTGTTTCCTTTGCTTTTGCCGGCTGAGTTTTACTACATTAAAGAGCACCTTGTAAAATAAGAGTTTTTTTTTAAGGGCCCAGAAATATATTTGAGATGAAATCGTGCACCTTCGACCCCCGGTTTCTTGGGTATGAGAACTTATCTTTAAAGCCGAGAACTTCACATTTGCAAACTGGGTTTGTTGAGCCTTCCAACTCAAGGGATTTTCGGATTGAGTTTCCACCTGGAAAGAAAAATTTTTGGTCTCGTAACTCACTTTGTGCTACGATTCACTGTCCAGTTTTGCCAATTCTAGCTGAACCCTTGGCCCGGTGACTCTTGATTTTATTTTCTGAACGAGGAATTGGTTTGGGACAGTTTAAAAGTGTTTCTAATGGGTATTTTGTCGAACTGAAATATGAGTCCCTCGGCGCCGTGTGCCTCTGTGTTGTTTTGGTTGGTTTCCTAAAAAAGAATCAAGGCTGCCAGTATAAAAACATGAAGGCAAGAGGAACAGCGTGACCTGTGAAAGAACTTAAAATATGGTTTTTAATTTAGCCCAGAAATATGGTTTTTAATTTAACCCAAATTAACCCTAGCAGGATTTATGGGTAAGTACAGATTTCATTACTAACACGTTTGTTCTTCGTTTCCATTTGTTTGAATTAGGAAAGGTTTAACACAGGAAAACTGTGTGTGTTTCTGTTTATGGAGGCCTGAAAAAGGTAAAAGAGTTTTTGTTTTGTTTGATTCCTTTACCAACACTTGACCACTTGGTAGTGGCAGCAGCTGTATTTATTTCTTAGCCAGATTCTTTGAAGTGGAAATCTTGAGTATGGGCCCGTAATTACAGTCTGGAGTCAAGTGGAGAAAACCTTTGTTTTGGAGATATCCTCTGTTACTCTGAAGAAATTAGTCCTATATTTGGCTTCTGAATCAGTGGCACTTAAGCTGATTCAAGTTTAGGTCGATTTTTCCTGAATTGTCAACAATTGTAAATTGTTGATTTCACAGGGAGAAAAAAGTTGATATTGTAGAAAATAACTTTTCAGCATATGATCAAACTATTTCATTGAATGTTAATGAACTGATTAAAATATGTGCCTTTGAAATGTCATTTTAATTCTTTTTTTCGCACCTGAAAGTCCTTTAAAAGTAATACAATTTAGTGAATGGGAAGAATTATAATTGAGGATCAGATAAAGTTGATGTTCTGGGTGAAGTTGGTTTCAAGTGTATCAGAATGGGGGTGGGTGGGTGGGTGGGTGTGGGTGTGTGTGTGTGTGTGTGGTGTTCTGGGCCAGTTTCCTCATTTTCCTAGAGAATAAATTAGATGGTCATAGTAGATAAGTGACTTGCCCAATTCCTATGATAAATTTATAGCGAGGGGATCCGTGCCCTGGATTTCTTGCCCTGCAGTTCACATGCTTTTTCATCTTCATTCCTTGTCTTCATCTTCCTTAGTTCAACACAGGTTTTTTTTTTATTAAATCATTTCTAGATCATTGGCAGTATGTTGAGGTTTGGACTAGGTGTTATTTTCCTAGGACTGTGGTAGATTAATCAGTAGTTTGATGCCTTAAGACAGCAAATTTCTTCTCTCACCATTCTGGAAGCCAAAAATCCAAAAGCAAGGGTTTTAAGCAGGACCATGTTCCTGCCAAGGCTCTGGAGAATCCTTGCCTCTTTTCAGCTTCTGACTTTCATTGGCTTGTGGCAGCTCAGTTCCACTCTGTTTCTGTCTTCCTGTGGTCTTCCCTGTGGTGTCTTTCAAATATTCTCCTTTCTCTTATGAGACACCAGTCTTTGAATCTAGGGGTCCACTGGGAAGTCCACGAGGCTCTTTTCTCAAGATTCATGACTTGGTTTCATCTGCAGAGAAACCCACAAAAACCAACCCTATTTCCCAGCAGCGTTATTTTCAGAGGTACTAGGAGTAAGAACTTGGACCTTTGGTTTTGGGGCACACTCACTTTTCAATTCATACAGAATATAGACAAAAACATTATCTTTCTTCTCTAGGAACTCACAGAGATTTGAGGAGAAAGTTTCATGAAGTCTCAGGACAGTATGGTAAACACTCTAATATCAGGGAACACAATTAGCAAAAGGAACCCATAAGAGGGCAACCGAGGTTCCTCTGGGGCATAATGGGTAGGATCGAGGACCTGAGAACCCATAGCCAATTTGAGAAGTATGAGAAAGATACTGTGGAGGAAATGAGGGGATGAGAGGTGGGCATCCCCGGCAGGCCCAGGATAGTGGAGATGCTTGAGGAATTGTGTGTTTGAAGTTTCTGGAATGTCAAGGACACATGTCTAGTGCTTGGAATGGTGGTGGTGGTGGTAGGGGTTCAGGGAGCTCTAGGAACAAGTCAAGGATAGGCAGGCTCTCTAATTCCTTCGGTGTGGCCAAACGTTTTCAGCTGAGTTGTGATGTGGCTGCCGAGTGGAAAGTTGGGGGTTGAAAGGATGGCAAGGATTGAAGTTTTCTTTCTCTTTAATAATTAAAAATAAGATTATTTCTTCTTAGTGGATTTCTTTCTCAGATCCTTCTGCTGCTGCTAAGTCGCTTCAGTAGTGTGTGACTCTATGAGACCTCATAGACGGCAGCCCACCAGGCTCCCTGGTCCCTGGGATTCTCCAGGCAAGCATACTGGAGTGGGTTGCCATTTCCTTCTCCAATGCATGCATGCATGCTAAGTTGCTTCAGTTGTGTCTGACTCTGTGCGACCCCATGGACAGCAGCCCACCAGGCTCTGTCCATAGGTTTCTCTAGGCAAGAATACAGGAGTGGGTTGCCATTTCCTTCTCCATTAGATTCTTCTACGATCTTAGTGAACAACACTTATTTTCATAGCCATGTTTCTAGAGAGGTTTGGCAGAAATCCTCAGCTTGACCACACTTGTTCCTTGTATCTTATATAGCCTTCTGCATTAAAGGATTACGTTCCATTTATTATTTTACGCACAAACTGAATACAAATTTAACTGCATTAATGCTTTTGTTGGAAATCTATTTCTATGTTTCATGTGAAATGCTCAATATTAAGTTTTAAAAATTCTGAAGACATCAGTGGTAGAAAGTTTCACAGATTTAGTCGTGGTCTTCCAATAGTGTTTTCCTGGTGATGCTACATGGTAATTGTAGATAAAAGGTTTCTTTTAAAAAAATTTTATGATTTGTTAAGTAATTTTGGGACAAAATCCAGATGTTTTTCAGACTGTTTAACAGACTAAAATAATGCTCGGGTTTGGTTTTTACTTTTATAAAATGTTAAGTTCTTTTGCTATCAGAGGACTGATAATTGGACATCCCCAGTGTATGCAGCTCAGTGCCAGGTACACAAAAAGAAGTGCTGGTGTTTGGAAACTTCAGTCTGGTTGGAGAGGGAAGATTTGCACCGAAGCAAAGCAGACATCTAGGGAATAATCTCAGAATGTCTGTAATTAAGTAATAAATTCTGTACTGCTGATTGTTTAAATGCTTTAGGAAGCCTGTTAAGAGGAGAGAGCTGTGAGGCTGTGGAGGCCTGGGAGGGTATTAAAATTTTCCTGGAGAGGTTGAGACTTGAGCACGGCCTGAGGGAAGGGAAAGGTTTGGGTTTTGAGCTAGGGGAGAGAGGGCGCTCTGCAGTTGAAATGAGGCGTGGTGATGAACTGGCCCTGCTGAAAAGCAGGGAAGGTTTCAGAACCATTGGTCTGTCTGTGGTGTTTCAAGCACCAGGCTGGTCCAGGTCAGTTAGGGGAGTGTGTCCAGGTGGGAAGGAGGAGGGGCCCAGGCTGAAGTCCCCTGGAGCAGTAGAGGGGCCTGAGAAGGAAGGTGCAGCTGGTGAGGTTGAGGGGCAGCAACTGGGGAGTATTTGGTCAAAGAAGCCAAGGGGAGTTCAGGTTTGAAGACAGGATGGGGGCGCCCCAGTGGAGAGATGCTGCGAGGTCGGGAACAGTAAGAACAAGCTAGACTTGACAGCTTTGGTGCCCTCCGTGGGCCAGAGGCTGCAGGAGGCAGATTGTGGTAGATTAAAGGGAGAACTGTGTGAGGATGGTGGTGTTACCTTGATGAGGAAGAAGTTTGGTGTGAGGAAAGAGAATCTTTGCATCCTGCTGAGTATGGTTGGCAATAGTTGGGGAGAGGGAGAAATGGATGATGGAAGGTGAGATATGATGGGAGCTGGAGCCCAGGTGGGGTGTGAGGCTTTTAGATGGAGGGGGGTTGTTCCATCCCCAAGTGGTGACTGGAGGGAGCTTGGGCAAAATGGTGGGTGGGAGACCACCGAGGAGGGCATGTGGGATGAAGAGGGCTTTGCTGTCCCCTGGCATTTATTTTTTCAAAGACCTAGAGGCAGGGTGAGGGAAGAGGGTGAGGAGATGGCGTGAAGAGGAAGTGAATGAAGAGTGAAGTGGCCCTTTTGGAAAGGACCTGGGGATTGTAGAAGTGTCACCCAGGTGGAGTGGTGTCCGTTTTTGCCTTGTGATCCAATTCAGAGGGAGATGGTCGGCATGTTTTTTTTTTTTCTTCTCTTCAGCTGCTTTCAGCTTAGAGATGAGAACAGTGGATATTAGCCAGGCTGCTTCGCCAGGTGAGGACAACAGAGGAGGAGAAGGAGCAGGGAGATTTTAATGAACATCACGGACAGCTGCTGTGGTCTGAATTCATGTGGATCCAGGTTTTTATCTTTGAATGAAAGGTCTTCTCTGTAGCCATATTTTCTCATTCTCAGCACAGCCTTTTTTCCCCGTGCACATCTATTGAGACACTGTTAATATTGTACGCACAACTCTGAGTGCTAGGGATGGCTCTGAGTGCTAGGGATGGCTAGAATAAGCCATAATTCTTTCATCCGAGGATCAATGCTGCTGCTGCTGCTAAGTCGCTTCAGTCCTGTCTGACTCTTTGCGACCCCATAGACGGCAGCCCACCAGGCTCCCTGGTCCCTGGGATTCTCCAGGCAAGCATACTGGAGTGGGTTGCCATTTCCTTCTCCAATGGTGAAAAGTGAAAGTGAAGTCGCTCAGTCATGTCCGACTGTGGGGAGCGAGCTCCGCCCCTGGCAAAGGTCATGAGGAAGGAGGCTTGACATACGCAAAGGCGGGAT
>NW_011494708.1:202523-219953 GCF_000754665.1 Bison bison bison | reverse complement strand
TACCTCTCTCTGAAAAAAGAGTTAGCTTACAGCTCCAGTTAATAATTCTTGGGTGTGACAGTGTTTCAACCTACAAACTCCTTTGGAAGTCCTCTAGCCTGCCTGAATAGGTTTTTTCCGGCAACATGTGATTGTTCAGAGCCTCCCAACTGTGAGAGGCAGGAGATGTTCTAAACTGTCTAAACACAGATTCCTTTGAGTAGTTAAAAGATTGATTAGAAATTGTATTGGTGAAGGGTTTTTCACTTGTTGGGCCAATGTTTGCTGCTAAGTCTCCATATCCCTTACCTACTGTGTCCTTGGCGGTGTATTGATTGATATAATGGGTGTATAGAAATGTAAGCAGTTGCCTCAATGTTTGTAATCTTGGACCCTTGAGTTAATTCTTTTCTTGATTGAGCCCACCTCACCTTTGCCCTATAGGAATGCAACTTTCTCCAATGCTTTTTGGAGGCTGGCGCCTGACTTTAGAATAATCACCTTTAGAGAAAAATAAGTTTCTTAAAATGTTAACAGGCTTCCTGGCCAGAAGATGATGTAAATCACCTAAACTTTTGCATATGATAAGTTTGAAAGCCTGACTTCGATAAGGATCAGGAACTGCTGTCTTTGCATGCCTCTACCCCTTCCCCCATTATCCTCTATGCACAACTTAAGGTATAAAACTGCTTTGGAAAATAAAGTATCTCCTTTTGTTCACCGGAATTTGGTGTCCCCATGTCGTTCTTTCTTTCACCTTCTGGCTGAATTTTTCCTCTGAGGCAGGGAAGCTTGTCAAGCCTACTAATTTTGCCTGGGCTTCTAAGATCCGACCGGGGAGGCCTTAGTGTCTCCTCTCCTTCGGGAGAACGGGAGGACGCCTGCGGCCTTCGTAGGTGACATTAATTCCCTGCTTTGGAATTTTATTCAGTCTCTTTTCTTCACTGAATTTTCCTACTGAGCTATCCTTATTTCAACCGCTTTTCTCCACTAAATTTCCTCACTGAGCTATCCTCATTCTATTACTCTTTATATCCTTAATTAACATTTAATTAAGCAATTGTCTCCTGATCTTCGCCTACGCCGTCTCTCCTTCGAATACCCTGGATCAGCCGGGGCTGGTCCCCGGCATCCGACTTTTAGCGACCCCATGGACTGCAGCCTACCAGGCTCCTCCGTCCATGGGATTTTCCAGGCAAGAGTACTGGAGTGGGGTGCCATTGCCTTCTCTGCGAGGATCAATAATATACCCCAATTCTCTGCTTCACCACAGCATGCGTCTCATTGTCCCCTGAGCAGATTTTTATGTATTTGCTTCCTGTATGCCTCGGCTAAGTTTGCCACTCTTGCCTGACGCCCCTTTCCTGGTAAAAATCTGGGTTCTCATTAATCTAGCCCAATTGCAGTGGCCTCTTTTGTACCTCTTCCAATGCTCTGATCCTTGTCTTCTCTAAACTTGGGAAGTGCTTCTTATCTGTGCTCTTACGTCACTTTATGGGATACTTGATAAGTTCCTAAAGCATGTCCTGTCAAAGGAAGGGCTCTGAGACCTCAGTGGGTGGGAATGTAATCACTCTTTATTGATAAGAGTAATGCCAGCAATGATAGGACTGTATGGTGGGAGGTCAGGACAAGCGGAGAGATGTGAATTCAAAATTTTACTCTTTTATGGCCAGTGAAAACATTTCATTAGTTTAGGTCAGCATTTCATGGCTGTTGGGTCCCCGATTCAAGAACAGATATAAATATGGGCATTTACATTTGACCTACATGATCTTATGTGTGTGATAAGCACACATTGCCAACATCCATTGGATCATAGAAAAAGCAAGAGAGTTCCAGAAAAGCATCTACTTCTGCTTTATTGAGTACACCAAAGCCTTTGACTGTGGATCACAACAAACTGTGGAAAATTCTTAAAAGAGATGGGAATACCAGACCACCTTACCTGCCTCCTGAGAAATCTGTATGCAGGTGAAAAAGCAACAGTTAGAACCAGACATCGAACAACGAACTGGTTCCATATTGGAAAAGGAGTATGTCAAGTATATTGTCACCCTGCTTCTTTAACTTCTATGCAGAGTACATCATGGGAAATGCTGGGCTGAATGAAGCACAAGCTGGAATCAAGGTTGCTAGAGAAATATTAATAACCTCAGATATGCAGATAACACCACCCTTATGGAAGAAAACGAAGAAGAGCTAAAGAGCCTCTTGATAAAAGTGAAAGAGAAGAATGAAAAATCTGGCTTAAAACTCAACATTCAAAAAACGAAGATCATGGCTTTCGGTCCCATCACTTCATGGCAAGTAAATGGGGAAACAATGGAAACAGTGAGAGACTTTATTTTTCTGGGCTCCAAAATCACCACAGATGGTGACTGCAGCCATGAAATTAAAACACGTTTGCTCCTTGGAAGAAAATTATGACCAACCTAGACAGCATATTCAAAAGCAGAGACATTACTTTGCAGACAAATGTCCATATAGTCAAAGCTATGATTTTTCCAGTAGTCATGTATGCATGTGAGAGTTGGACTATAAAGAAAGCTGAGCACTGAAGAATTGATGCTGTTGAACTGTGGTGTTGGAGAAGACTCTTGAGAGTCCCTTGGACTGCAAGGAGATCAAACCATTCAATCTTAAAGGAAATCAGTCCTGAATATTCATTGGAAGGACTGATGCGAAAGCCACCTGATGCGAAGAACTGACTCATTTGAAAAGACCCTGATGCTGGGAAAGATTGAAGGAGGAAGAGAAGGGGACAACAGAGGATGAGATGGTTGGATGGCATCACCACATCGATGGACATGTGTTTGAGTCAATGGACATGAGTTTGAGCAAGGTCTGGGAGTTGGTGATGGACAGGGAAGCCTGATGTGCTGCCGTCCATGGGGTCACAAAGAGTCAGACACCAACTGAGTGACTAACTGAACTGAAACACTCACGTAAAACAGTGTTTTGGCAGGTTGATCAGAAATACTGAAGAATTTTGGGCAGACTTAGGCATTTGGTCTATGAATGCAAGTCTTGGTGGTGGTGGTTTAGTTGCTGAGTTGTGTCCGACTTGTGACCCCATGGACGGTAGCCTACCAGGCTCCTCTGTCCATGGGGTTCGCCAGGCAAGAATACTGGAGTGGATTGCCATTTCCTTCTCCAGGGGATCTTCCCAACCCAGGGATCAAACCCTGGCATCCTGCATTTTAGGCAGATTCTTTTCCAACTGAGCTACAAGGGAAGTGTTTTTTCCAATCTGGTGAGGTTTTGCATGACCCAGCCCCTTAATCTTGTTGCTTCTTACCTGCTTTGGAGTCCTCCAGCATCAGGAGTATTTGATGAGAAGATGGTGGGTTTGGCAATAAATCAGAAATAAAATACTAGAAAGAGACATAGGAACTTTCCAAACCTATAAAGGTGTTTTTTTTTTTTTTTTAAATAGGCAAAAACAACAAAGTAAAAACTCCTGAAAGTACTCAGAAAACAACACAGGGTGAAGTTCCTTAGAGTTGCATTTAGGACTTTTGTTTTCTTCCTATTTAGTTGCGTCTCTGAAAATAGTTGCTTTCTGTATTGGCTCTCCTCCTGTGGAGGAATTTTTTTTTTTTTAAATTATAGCAGATCTATTTAGCTGTGTCGAGTCTTAATTGTGGCACACAGGATATTCATTGCATCAGGCAGAACTTCTGTTACAGAACACTGGCTTCAGTAGTTAAAGGCTCATTTGCTCTGCTGCCTGAGGGATCTTAGTTCCCCTGCCAGGGATCAAACCCGAGTCCCCTGCATTGCACTGGGCCACCATGGAAGTCCCTCGCATGAAAGTCCCAGAGAACATAACAAATTCATTGTTCTCAATATTTTTGTCAAAAACAGACAAAAAAATAGAGTACAGAATTCTTAAAATTTTAGTAACTTATTAAATCAGTTTTTTTTTTTTTTTTTTGCCAAAATTAGGAAGCTGTAGATGCAGACTTGCTCAATGAGTTTTTAATAGTTGCCTAACTAAATTTATTTTAATAAAATTTTTAATGCTTCATGGATGGTTTAGCTTGTTTTTATGTTCATGTGCAGATAATTTTAGTCCAAAGAGGGAGTTTTAAATTAAGCAGTTTCAAAAAAAAAAAAAAATAAATTAAGCAGTTTCTCCCAAGCTTTTTAAAATTTAATTTTGCATGTGTGGTGAGGGAAACTCCTGCGTGTTGGATGGGACAAAACAGAGGTGTAGCTGTTGCCCCACAGAAGAGACAGGTCTGTCCTGACCACCACTTGTAGTGCCATGCTGAGCACCTTGCACATAATGGGCATTTCTCTCAGGTAACCTTTTCTTGTCCTCAGAGCCTGAAGGGAGTAAACGGAAGGGGTTGGTGTAAGAATCATCTAGGACTTCCCCCATCCCCCTGTGCCCACCCAGCTTCCCCCCAGCACCCTTTGTCTGCAGGTTGCAAGCCCAGGTTTAAATCTGCTTTCCCACAACAGCAGGGGCCTTCCAAAGACCAGACTTTTGGTAATCACTCTTCTCTAGTGGCTGTCTTCGTAATTCCTATCCTAGTTTTTAAAACTGCTTGCTTTTGTGTTCGCTCGGCAAATAGTTATTTCCTGCCTACTCGGCCTGTTGTCGATGTAATTTAGGTGTGCCTGTGTGATTGTTTTTGGCCATTAGACCAGTTTAATCCTAGGCTCGTGTGCTTGTATTCCTTTCTGGAACTCCACCTCTTGCCTTCCAGAAACACAACATCTCCCTGGTCTGCCGCCTTGTGACACAGTTTAACCTGCATCCTCTTCCTTCGCCACACTCTGCTGTGAGAGCTGGAGATACCGGGGTTGGGGGTGGGAGGGGGAACTGGTGGACTTTCAAAAATTATTATAGGCGTTGAGGTTTCTAAAGAGATATCCGCAAGACTGGTTTAGGAACAACATAACCAATGGGACTGATAGACCGTGTGGGCAGTGACCGCCTTTGCTTTCCCCTCACATCTGTCTGCTGGGCACAGAATCTTTCACCTCATATGTCTCTGATCTCCGTAGCACATAATCACCTCCAGTACTCAGAGCAGTTCTTTCTGAGGATTTTCATGTTGTGACACACACACACAGTGCTAAGGTTTGTGTGGAGGGTGCGCAGGTGGGAACCCCACTGAGCCAGACCCTGCATCCCAGCCCAGCTTGGGGAGGGGTTTGGGGGAGCAGTTATTTCCACCTTCCTATAACCTGGTTGCTGAGTTTGCTGTTGAGACTTTTCACCTTGCTTTGAATCACCTAGGAACATTAAAAGCTCACATGCCTGGGCCACAGGTCTCATGATCTGATTTGACTGTTCCAGGATGGGGCCTGGAAGTTGGTATTTTTCACAGCTCTGCAGGTGATTGTCTTGTTACCTGGGCTAAGAATCTGTTTTCTAGGTGTTTTCTTCACCACTTGTCATCTGCTACAACAAAAGAAGGTAGAAGAAAGAGGAGTGGAGCAGAATGAGGACAACTGCCTCAAGGGAAGGGGGCTGTTCCAAGTGGAGCAAGGATGAATGGAAATCAGGAGATGTTTTTAGGACAGAGAACTGAGAGCTTTAGGTTGGGGCCTTATTCATAAGAGAGGAGAAAAGTGACTATATGTAAAGTGGGGAATGATATACCAAACTAGGATTTAATATCAAGTCATGAGGTTAACGGCTTCCCAGAGGGCTCAGCAGTAAAGAATCCGCCTGCAATGCAGAAGATGCAGGTTCGATCCCTGGATTGGGAAGATCCCCTGGAGAAGGAAATGGCAACCCACTCCAGTATTCTTGCCTGGAAAATCCCATGGACAGAGGAGCCTGGCGGGTGACAGTCTGTGGGGTTGCTAAGAGTCGGACACGACTGAGCGACTAAACAACAGCAGCAACAGCATGGGGCTAAGGACAATAAGGTTGTGGAGGTGCGTTGTGGCACTGAAAGGATGAACTGAGAGAGTCTAAGGGCAGCAAACCAGCATTTGGGGGCCTGATACTCAGATGGAGCAGACAATGAAACACATAATAGCCCCTTCCTTGATCTGCCTTAAATCCTTTATTGTGTATTAAATTTAAAATAGAGATTTATTTCTGATAATAATCCATTATTAATATAAAATAGTAAGAAAGCATAGAGAATCCATGAGAGGCCCAATTCCCCAAGTATCTACCTACTGAGAATTTTTTGTTTGGTCTTGTCTAAGTTATTAAAAAAAAAAAAGCTTATTTTAATTTACATCCTCATTATAAGTGAAGTTTCATATATTTTTGACACATCTGCAAAAGGGTCATTTGTATTTGGCCACCTTCTCTGTACATTTTTAGTTTCCAGCAGTTTTTTTTAGCCCCCAGTTGACACTTAGATTTTTTGAGTGACCACTCATCATCTGAAAATGTAGTACTTTCATTATTTCTTGCTGCTTTGGCTGGGACTGAGGAGGCAGGATTGTGGACACCTTTGTCATGTTCTTGACTTGATAATGGACAGGCATGTTGGGCAGATGAGGACAAGAGATATTTCCTGGCAGGGCACATGATTTTGTTGAGAGGCTAAATCCACTCATATAGCAGGCATTTGCTAGTTGCTTTTAGCTCTTTATCAATTCACATGACTGACATTCTTGGTTCTTAGGTTAAATAAAAGATATCTTTTGCCCTTCTTTTCCTTCCCATATTTTGCCTTGTGATGTTTAAATTATGTAATGGTTGAATTGTACATATTTGAAATCTTTTCTTCCTGAATAATCAGTATGGGGGGGAAGGGCATGCCTGTGGAATGCAGTTTTATACAGAGAAGGCTCAATTGACAGTCATCCTCACTCTCTAGTTCTTAGGCTATTTTTATTAAATTCTTTTGGATGACAGTGGCATGAGCATGAAGAAAATCTTCTGGCAGGATTGCTAGCTCTACAAGCAAAAGCGGTGCTTCCACCTAGTCAAGAATTGTACAGTAATCCTCCTTTGTACCTAGCTTCAGTTACTCGTGGTGAACCATGGGCCACAAATATTAGATGGAAAATTCCAGAAATAACTCATGAGTTTTAAAGTGTGCACCGTTCTGAGTAGTATGATGAAGTCTCGCTCTCTCCTGCCTGGGATGGGAATCATCCTTTTGTCCAGCGTATCTGCCTGTTAGACACTTGGTGGCCGTCTGGGTCATGTGTCATCAGATCGATTGTCCTGGAAGCTCAGTGCCTTCTGTTCCAGCCACCCTTGTTTTACTTCGTAACGAGCCCTCAAGTATAGGAGTATTGATGCTGGCAATGCAAAGGTGCCGAAGATAAATCTGTAAAATGCTTTCTAAGTGAAAAGGTGAAAGATTTAACACGGAAAGAAAAATAATCATATATACTGAGGTTGCGAAGATCTAGAGTAAGAACAAATCTTTAGCCATGAAATAGTGAAGAAAAAAGAATCCGTGCTCATTTTGCTGTTGCACCATAGACTGCAAAAATTATGGCCACAGTGTGTGATAAATGCTTAGTTAGATGGAAAAGACCTTTTTCATTTGTGCAGTGAGATATTTTGAGAGGGAGACCACCTGCATAGAACTCTGATTACAATATGTTGTCATAATTCTCTTAGTTTATTGATGATAATCTCTTATGTGCCTTCTTTAAAAACTAAACTTTATCGGAGAATGTATATAAAGGAAAAAAGTAGTACATAAAAGACACTGAAGTTGGAGGCGTCCGCTGGGGGCCTTGAAGCCTATCCCCTGTGGATAGGAGGGACTCCTGTACTTGCAGGCCAAGATGTTTCCCCAGAATAGGAACAAGCACGTCCGCCACCCAGGCTGGGGAGAAATAAAGACCCCTGTGGGTAATCTAAGCTCCCCAAGCTGCACCCCTGCTCCTCTCCCCTGCATCCTCCCAGTATGGGACATGATATACAGTAGGTGATTGTGAGTTAAATTCACTCCCTATATGAAGACATTTCTGAATTAGAGTAAATAGTTCCGTCTCTGTGATCTTGCCTCCCCTAGATAATGGAGCTTGGAGACTTTTTTGTCCCCTCCTGCCACTCTCGCACCTAGAAGAGTGGTCGGCTTTTCATTGGCATTTCTGTGATCGCCTCCTATCGTGAGCTGGATAGAAAGCAGGTTGTAAATTGTGTTGGGGATGACACTTGTGCCTAAACCCTCCTGAGATTTAATTGAAGGAAACTTAAAGTGGGCTTTGGAGATGCAGCTGTAACACAGACTCTGTAATGCAGTTGTTAAACTTCTCTTTCTTCAAGACTGCTTGAATCTAAGTCTAATTAAATTGATTCATTTCCCATCAAGATAAGACTTAAAAGCATTCTTTGTTTTATTGTGCAATTCTTCCCAACTCTTTTCTCATGAAAAGGCAAAGAGTAATTGACTAGGGGTGTATTCATCTCCAGTACCATGTTTAAGGCAGATGGGCTTTCTATTAGATTAAAAATTTTTTTAACCTTCGTTTTGTTTGTTTGAAACAAGACCAAGTGTAAACTCTCCCTTGCTGGTGAAGATTTGATTAGATTTCTCAACTCTAAAGATGGTAACAATAACCCTGTATGTGAGACAGCAAAAGAGACACTGATGTATAGAACAGTCTTTTGGACTCTGTGGGAGAGGGAGAGGGTGGGATGATTTGGGAGAATGGCATTTAAACATGTATAATATCATATATGAAACGAGTTGCCAGTCCAGGTTCGATGCACTATACTGAATGCTTGGGGTTGGTGCACTGGAATGACCCACAGGGATGGTATGGGGAGGGAGGAGGGAGGAGGGTTCAGGATGGGGAACACATGTATACCTGTGGCGGATTCATGTTGATATATGGCAAAACCAATACAATATTGTAAAGTTAAAAAAAAAAAAAAAAGATTTCTAAACTCTTTCCAATACCATGGAATTTGCAGTCCACCTTGGCAATCAGTGCTAGGCTGGCTCCTCCATTCCTTGTACCCGCATCCAGCCTCATCCTTTGCTTGCATTACTGCAGCTGTCATAATCTTTGGAATTATTTATTTACAGTCCTTTCTGTCTTACCAGACTCTGAACTTTTTAAAAAATTGATGTATGTATAGTTGGTTTAGTTTCAAAATGTCCAACATAGTGATTCAGTATTTTTGTTAACTTTAAATGGACTATGCCTGTGTATATACTAAGTCACTTCAGTCATGTCTGACTCTTTGCAAACTTACGGATTGTAGCCCTCCAGTTTCCTCTGTCTATGGGTTTCTCCAGGCAAGAATACTGGTGTGACTAGCCATGCCCTCCTCCATGGGATCTTCCCAACCCAAGGATCAAACTCGTATCTCTTACATCTCCTTCACGGGTTCTTTACCACTAGCATCACCTGAGAAGCCCTTAAATGGAGTATAATCTATAACAAAATAATGGCCATATTTCTCTGTGCTGTACAATATATCCTGTGGCTTAATTTACTTTATACATAGTAGGTTGTATCTCTTAATTTCCTACCCCTATTGTGCCCCTCTCCCCATTCCTTCTCCCCATTGGTGATCACTGGTTTGTTCTCTGTATCTTAAAGTCTGTTTTTTGTTTTGTTACATCCATCCCTTTGTAAATCAAACCAGTCAATCCTAATGGAAATCAACCCTGACTATCCATTGGAAAGACTCATGCTTAAGCTCCTATACTTTGGGCACCTGATGTGAAGAGCCAACTCACTGGAAAAGACCCTGATTCTTGGAAAGATTGAGGGCAGGAAGAGAAGGGGACGACAGAGGAAGAGATGGTTGGATGGCATCACCGACCCAATGGACATGAGTTTGAGCAAACTCCAGGAGATGGTGAAGGACAGGGAAGCCTGGCGTGCTGCAGTCCATGGGGTCTCATAGAGTGAGACTTGACTTAGTGACCGAGCAACAATGAGTGATAACATAGAGTGTTTGTCTTTCTGTGTCTGACTTATTTGTCTTAGCATGATAATCCCTAAGTCCGTCAACTTTGTTGAGTTTCCTTCTATTTTGTGGCCTAGTAATGTTCTTTTATATATGTACCACATCTTCTTTATCTGGTCAACTGTCGTTGAACACGTAGGTTGCCTCTCTATCTTGGCAATTGTAAATAATACCTCTACGAACGTTGGGTGCATATATTTTTTAAAATTAGCATCTTTGTTTTCTTCAGATGTATACCCAGCTGTGACATTTCTGGATCATGTGGTTCTGTTTTTTATTTTTGAGGAACCTCCATAGTGTTTTCATAGTGGCTGCACCAGATTGTAAACTCTTGATGGTGATATTTACCTCTGTATCCTCAGTGTCTATCACATAAACACTTAGTAAGTCTTTGTATAAATAAGGCCCATGTTCCCCATTGTTTTTCTTTTTTTCCTAAAGTAGAACTAGAAGAAGAATCTTGCATTATTTTTAACACAGGATGATGACTCCATCACTGATAAGCTTGAGAGTCTTCAAAGCGGAATACCCAACCTACAAGGTCGAGGCTTAAACTCCCACTCTGTATTTGATAATGAAAAGCCTTTCTCTCTTACCCATATTACTTTGGTTTTTTTTTTTCCTCCCCTTTTCTTGATCTGCTTCCCTTCTACTTTTGGAGAGACTGTCACTTACCTTTTCTGTTTTAAGCTTCTCTCCTTGTTTGTGATGTTTCTCCTTGGCATACATAGCCTCTGTTAAAACAAAAACAACAAAAATCTCGCCTCCCTCATACCACCCTTACCGCAGCACTATGTAGGTACTCTTCTTATTTCACAGTTAAGCTTCTTAAAAAGCAACATGAATTCACCCTGGCATTTCCTTACCTTATTTCGGTTTCAGTCCATTGTCTCGTTTCTGCACTGTGCCTTGCCTGAAAGCAGCTAAACTCAGAGCTCTTTTCATTCCTCCATCATGTGTAGTCTTCTCCTGGTCACCACCTCTGTTACCATGCTCATTTAATGATTAAACTTCAGCAGTTTGACATGGTTTGGGCTCAGCAGCTCCTATGAGGAAGTGGCTAGCTTGGCTGTATGGTTTCCTGCCAAGATGACCACAGGCGGCAGTACCTCCTTAGGGGATGGTGTTTTTTTTGAAGGCAAAGCCCTACGGAATGCGTATTGTCCACCCTGAACCACCATAAACAGAGATTGTCTACTTGAGATTATTGCCTACTTAGAGAAACCTAGTTAACTGTCTGCCTTGGCTTGATTTTTTTCAGGGATCCTTACTAGGGGCGGGAAGGGAACTGTCTTGGAGTTCTTCCCCCAGGGATAAAGTTGAAAAACTTGTCCATCAGCTTAACTAGAACAGCTTAGCAACCACAGACTGGGGCCATGATGTAAGGACTTTGTCAGACTTTCCCTTTTTAAGCTTTGTTAGTGTTTCCATTGTTTTTCCTTTTAGTGTTTTATAGAACTTTAAAAATTGCAGATGTTTTGTTTTCACCGCATGGAGCACAGATGAGGGGGGATTTTGGAGACCTCCTACACTAAGTCTTAACTTTCACTAAGTCTTACACCATCTTAGAGTAGATGGTGACAGCTTATAAATGGAAAGAAGCTGTTTATTTTTCTGTTGGGAGGCTGATAGTAAAGCCAATGTGAAGAACCTTCTTGTTTTAGGAAAAATAGGATTTCAGAAAACCTCTTAGCTTTCTGTTAAACCTGCTGTTTCTACTTCTGATGTAACTGTAAAGAATCCATGATTGAGTTAGCTAATGTAGGTGGTTAAAAACTTTTGTTTTAATGCTGGTTCAACTTTCTCCCAAAACCAGCTTGATAATTGCCTTAAACTACCATGAATAGCACAACTAAGGTGTAGAACTCTGTAGAACTCCTTGGCCTCCAGAACTTTACATAGTTGACCCTTGAACAACAAAAATTTGAACTTCGTGGTTACATTTATGAGTGGAAGTTTTTCAGTAAGTACTATAGTACAACATAGCATTCAACATTCAAAAAACTAAAATCATGCCATCTGGTCCCATCACTTCATGGCAGATAGATGGGGAAAAAGTGGAAGCAGTGACATTTTATTTTTCTGGGCTCCAAAACCACTGTGGACAGTGACTACAGCCATGAAATTAAAAGACGCTTGCTCCTTGGGAGAAAAGCTATGACAAACCTAGACAGTGTATTAGAAAGCAGAGACATCACTTTGCCAATGAAGTTTCATCTAGTCAAAGGTATGGTTTTTCCAGTAGTCATGTATGGATGTGAGAATTGGACCATAAAGAAGGCTGAGCTCCAAAGAATTGATGCTTTCGAATTGTAGTGCTGGAGAAGACTCTTGGGAGTCCCTTGGACAGGAAGGAAATTGAACTGATCAATCCTAAAGGAAATCAACCTTGAATATTCATTGGAAGGACTGATGCTGAAGCTCCAATACTTTGACCACCTGATGCACAGAGCCAGCTCATTGGAAAAGACCCTGGTGCTTGGAAAGATTGAGGGCATGAGAATGGGTGACAGAGGATGAGATGGTTGGATGGCATCACTGACCCAATGGACATGAGTTTTAGCAAACCCCAGGAAATACTGAAGAACAGGGAAGCCTGGTGTGCTGCGGTCCATGGGTTGCAGAGCGTTGGATACAACTGAGTGACTGAACAACAACAATAGAACGACATGATCTGAGGTGGGTTGAATTCATAGATGTGGGGGAACCATGTATACTGAGAGCTGACTCTAAGTTGGATTTTCCACTGAGTGGAGGGTAGGTGCCCTAACCGCCATGTTTTTCAAGGCTCAGTTGGGTATAAGTGCCCTTAACTGATTTTGAGTTCAGTTCAGTTGAGTTGCTCAGTCGTGTCCAACTCTTTGAGACCCCATGGACTGCAGCACTCCATGATTTCTTTAGAGCTGGCTGACTGATGGGGAAATAGAATAACTGAGACTTTAAATACTTACTGTGTCCTAGTAACTCAGGTTCTAATTGCGATATTTATCATGTGCTGGGTACAGTGCCACATGCTCCACATACACATCTTAGTTGTTAAAATAACTTCCTAAGCTTGGCATTGTCCCCATTTTTCAGTTGTGCCATCTGAGCGTGGACAGGTAAATTGATCTCTCAGGTTACATGCTGTGTACGCTCTGGCCCTGGAATGTGGCCTTTAAGCTTGTAATTCTCACTATTGTTCTGTTCATAAAAGTCACTGAGAAGCTAAATGCTCATGATGGCAGTAGGGGTTGAGGGTAAGCCTTTGCAGAACAAAAGAGATGGGGAACTTCTTTACCTGAACCATTTCTTTAGAGTTGGCTGACATGGGAAAATGGAATAATTGAGACTTCTCCTTCAGTACTTACTGTGTCCTAGTAAATCAAGGGCAAACGTAGTGTCTTGTTTTGCTATCAGCAAGTGGTTATGGGAACGATCAGAGCGTCATACTTAGTCCTCTTACCTGTGTTCCTGAGATCAAATATTTTATCCTAGAGTGATATCTTCGAGTCATAAATGACCTACCTCAGGCGTTACTGCTCTGTTAAGATGAAAGCAATAATGACATCATAGGGGGTAGTTGCATGTTTGATAGGTCTCCATGGGACATGAATCCATCACACACAGTCTTCTCAGGGAGCACTCACATCTACCTGTCAGAGTTGTGCCTGAGTAAGCAGGGAGCTGGCGTGCCTATTCCATGTTTGACAAAAATGCCCAGAAAGCAGGATACAGAGGAATTAGCAACAAGACTCAAAGTGTTCAGGGGCACTGAGTAGAATGTGACCCTTTACACATCATAATTTTTCTGGCTATCGCTTTCCTGAAGAGTAAAATAAGATTTTGAACTAGGTTATCTTTAAGTCTCTTTAACTGCTGAAATTCAAGATTACTGAGATATTTTTAAAAATCCTCAGAGTTCATATGCATATTTGATGAAGCTCAAATTGTGTATTAGAAGGGGTTTGTTGCATTATAATAGCAGGGCTGTTTTCTTGGCAGATGTTGGGGCTGTGCAGTCCTTAGTATCTGGCCGCATGCCTTTTCTCACCACTCTTAGGCTGATTGCCCATCAGTTGCGGGCTGAGACCTGCCCTTGTTCCCTAGGGCTAAACCAACATGGAACTTTGTGCTTTCATCCTGTTAGCTGGTTTTGTTTTGTCCCTCAGTTAGATCTGAATCCACTGAACTCTGGCTATCTTTTTGCAGATCATCATTCTTTTCCTCTGTTAAATAAATACAGATTATTAAGTCCCAGCCCAGGTAGTCTACCAGTCTGCTTATCTGAGTTCCTGAGTATCACAGGAATGTACAAAGTGTCCATAAAGTTCAGAAGCATACTTTGTTAAAGCAACGTGAAAATGAGCTTTTTTTGACTTTATGCATACACAGACACATGGATATTTTCCCCTTTATTTCCAGACTGTATGGATATGCTGCAGATTTTATATCACGTGATTGTTTTTCTTGCCGGCGTGCCCCCCACCCCCTTACTGCTTTGCCCAATTGCCACACGTTTGTTATGCATCCTCTGATGCCAGTGTTCTGACTGATTCTACTTCACAGCACTTCCCTGTTGACTCTCTATACACAGTTCACCTTCAGTGGGCAGGTCAGTGCCTGGTCACGATGCCTCCACCAGTTATAAAAAGTACATTGAGGTCATAATTGCTGTGATAGAGTTTCTGTTGTAGAACCACTATGGTAAATAGATTCCTTGAATGACAACATCTGTGAATTGGGAGCAGCCGTTAGGAGTGTGGCCTGAGCTTATCAGGAAAGTGCCAGTTCAGATGTCTGCTCTGGCACAGGATGGGGAGGTGGTGGCACACATGCCCTTATTTGCCAATGGCCCTGGAACCCCAAAACTCTGTTAATTACTGGATTGTTTGGTTTTATAATCTTGGAATCATATGGGTTTTTGTACATACCCAGGTTCTTTCCTGTTTGATAACAGTTTCAACAGCTACATGGAAAGAGTGTCTCTGAATTTTACAAAAGTCTCAGGAGATTTCTTTTTTTTTTTTGAGGCATGTGGGATCTTTGTTCCCCAAAGTATGAAAGTCTTAGTCGCTTGGTGGTATCCAGTTCTTTGCGACACCATGGATGGTAGCCTGCCAGGCTCCTCTGTCCATGGGGATTTTCCAGGCAAGAATACTGGAGTGGGTGGATATTCCCTTCACCTGGGATCTTCCAACCGAGGGATTGTACGCAGGTCTCCTGCATTGCTGGCGTATTCTTTACCATCTGAGCCACAAGGGACACCCCCTGCTCCAGGGATCAAACCCATGCCCCCTGTAGTGAAAGTGCAGATTCTTAACCATTGAACTTCCAGGGAAGTCCCAGGAGATTACTTACTGAAAGAATTAGACAATTCTTTGCTTAGCAGTGAGCACTTAGCTTGTCAGAAGTAATGATTTCACTCCTTGGTAATAGTTTCCGAACTCTAAGTATCTTCTAACAGAGACTGGCACCCAGCATTTGGGCCAGCTGCCTAAGAATTTTTGGAAGATCGTAATTAGTGAGAAGACACAGATAATCCATTCGAAATATGGGCCAGTAATAATCAGTAATGTTTGTTGAGTGTGCCAGATCCTGTCGTAAGGGTTTTTAAGGGTTGTGTTGTATTAGTTGATTCTCATAATTCCCTCATGAGGTCATTATTATTATGATCCCTCTTCTGTGCCTGAGCAACGGAGGCATAGCTCATTAATTTTCCCTAGGTCACCCGGGCAGTAAGAGGTGGAGCCAGGCTGTGAGCTGAGGCAGTCTAACTTGAGAGTTCACACTTAACAACCAGTGTCTTAGAATGATCAAAAGACGTTTGCACACCTTCACAGGAAGGGAACACAAATTCACAATGGGAAGTGGAAATTACAAGGTATCACTTTTTTTTTTTCCTGTTCAGATTGAAGCATGACTCTAGCAAGAATATTTCACAGGTGATATGTGCACTCATTTCCTTCCTTCCCTCCACTCCATTCATTAACTTAGGAGCATCCCCTCTATTGGTACCCAGGTGCTGTGCAGCCACTTCCCACCCTGAGCAGAAAACCCACATACTCTGGGCTGGGCTTCTGACCTGCAGAGCTATGTGCTAAGTAATAGGTATTGTTTTAAAGCATTAAGTTTGTGGTAATTCGTTATGCAGCAAAAGAAAATAATACAGAGAGTTTATCTCTGTTTAAAAGGATTTTCCCCTTCCTGTCTGCACTTGGAATTCTTCCTCATTTAACAACAAAGTTCAGAAATGTTTCCCTTATTCATTTGCATTTCTGCAACATTTAAACTCTGTATTTTCTTTGAATCATACAGTCCTCTTGTAGCACTTTATACCAAGATTCATGTATTGTATTAGCCCTTGAGACCAATTATTGTGTCCTTTAATGTAACTCCCAGCACACAATAGATGCGC
Organism: Bison bison bison; assembly: GCF_000754665.1. Lineage (NCBI taxonomy): Eukaryota > Metazoa > Chordata > Mammalia > Artiodactyla > Bovidae > Bison > Bison bison. Next base: position 203,700 of record NW_011494708.1, on the reverse strand, counting down.
AAATACACTCAATTAATGCGTAGTAGGTTCATTGTGAATTTCAGCTTAAAAATCAGGCTCAAAATCCTAGAAGAAACTCATTCTGTTCCCAGGAGAAAGCCCTCTATTTGATTAAAATGCCAAATAAGCATGCTTTTATTGTATTCATAAATATTAAGTGTCCAGTGTTCTTTATGATGTTAAAGACACCTTGAAAAATAGGCTTTTCTCATTGAGCTAATGTGTTCCTAAATAAAATGAAGTGTTATTTAATAAGCAGTTTTTCATTTTTAGGCATTTTGGAAACAATCAATTCAGTTCAGTCACTCAGTCGTGTCTGACTCTTTGTGACCCCATGGACTGCAGCATGCCAGGCCTCCCTGTCCATCACCAACTCCTGGAGTTTATTCAAACTCATGTCCATTGAGTCGGTGATGCCATCCAATCATCTCATCCTCTCTCTTTCCCTTCTCCTCACACCTTAAATCTTTACCAGCATCAGGGTCTTTTCAAATGAGTCAGTTCTTCGCATCAGGTGGCCAGAGTATTGGAGTTTCAGCTTCAACATCAGAGAAGGCAATGGCAACCCACTCCAGTACTCTTGCCTGGAAAATCCCATGGACGGAGAAGCCTGGTAGGCTGCAGTCCATGGGATTGCTAAGAGTTGGGCACGACTGAGCGACTTCACTTTCACTTTTCACTTTCATGCATTGGAGAAGGAAATGGCAACACACTCCAGTATTCTTGCCTGGAGAATCCCAGGGACAGAGGAGCCTAGTGGGTTGCCATCTATGGGGTCGCACAGAGTTGGACACGACTGAAGCGACTTAGCAGTAGCAGCAGCAGCTTCAACATCAGTCCTCCAATGAATGTTCAGGACTGATTTCCTTTGGGATGGACTGGTTGGATCTCCTTGCAGTCCAAGGGACTCTCAAGAGTCTTCTGCAACACCACAGTTCAAAAGCATCAATTCTTTGACACTCAGCTTTCTTTTATAGTCCAACTCTCACATCCATACATGACTACTGGAAAGAACATAGCTTTGACTAGACTGACCTGTGTTGGCAAAGTAATGTCTCTGCTTTTCAATATGCTGTCTAGGTTGGTCATAACTTTCCTTCCAAGGAGTAAGTGTCTTTTAATTTCATGGCTGCAGTCACCATCTGCAGTGATTTTGGAGACCCCCCCCCCCCAAAAA
>NW_011494708.1:193498-202306 GCF_000754665.1 Bison bison bison | reverse complement strand
CTTGCAGTCTTGATTCCAGCTTGTGCTTCATCTAGCCCAGCGTTTCTCATGATGTACTCTGCATATAAGTTAAATAAGCAGGATGACATATAGCCTTGACATACTCCTTTTCCTATTTGGAACCAGTCTGTTGTTCCATGTTCAGTTCTAACTATTGCTTCCTGACTTGCATACAGATTTCTCAAGAGGCAGGTCAGGTGGTCTGGTATTCCCATCTCTTTCAGAATTTTCCCCAGTTTATTGTGATACATGCAGTCAAAGGCTTTGGCACAGTCAATAAAGCAGAAATAGATGTTTTTCTGGAACTCTCTTGCTTTTTCGATAGTCCAGCAGATGTTGGCAATTTGATCTCTGGTTCCTCTTGAACATCTGGAAGTTCACGGTTCACATATTGTTGAAGCCTGGCTTGGAGAAATTTGAGCATTACTTTACAAGCATGTGAGATGAGTGCAATTGTGCAGTAGTTCGAGCATTCTTGGCATTGCCTTTCTTTGGGATTGGAATGAAAACTGACCTTTTCCAGTCCTTGTGGCCACTTCAGAGTTTTCCATATTTGCTGGCATATTGAGCACAGCACTTTCACAGCATCATCTTTCAGGATTTGAAATAGCTCAGGTGGAATTCTCCTCCACTAGCTTTGTTTGTAGTGATGCTTCCTAAGGCCCACTTGACTTCACATTCCAGAATGTCTGCCTCTAGGTGAGTGATCACACCATTGTGATTATCTGGGTCATGAAGATCTCTTTTGTACAGTTTTTCTGTGTATTCTTGCCACCTTTTCTTAATATCTATTGCTTCTGTTAGGTCCATACCATTTCTGTCCTTTATTGAGCTCATCTTTGCATGAAATGTTCCCTTGGTATCTCTAATTTTCTTGAAGAGATCTCTGTTCTTTCCCATTCTATTGTTTTCCTCTATTTCTTTGCACTGGTCACTGAGGAAGGCTTTCTTATCTCTCCTTGCTATTCTTTGGAATTTTGCATTCAAATGGGTATATCTTTCCTTTTCTCCTTTGCTTTTGGCTTCTCTTCTTTTCACAGCTATATGTAAGGCCTCCTCAGAGGGCCATTTTGCTTTTTTGCATTTCTTTTTTTTGGGAATGGTCTTGATCCCTGTCTCGTGTACAATGTCATGAACCTCCGTCCATAGCTCATCAGTAGTATGGCATTAAAAAAAAACAAAACAAAAAAAACCCTTTAGTTTTTCTTAATTAACCAAATGCTGTTTGATTACTGGCGAAGGCAATGGCACCCCACTCCAGTGGGGTGGGGAAAATCCCATGGACGGAGGAGCCTGGTAGGCTGCAATCCATGGGGTCACTAAGAGTAGGGCACAACTGAGCGACTTCACTTTGACTTTTCACCTTCATGCATTGGAGAAGAAAATGGCAACCCACTCCAGTGTTCTTGCCTGGAGAATCCCAGGGACGGGCGAGCCTGATGGGCTGCCATCTATGGGGTCGCACAGAGTCAGACATGACTGAAGTGACTTAGCAGCAGTAGCAGCTGCATTTGATTACATGCGAATTTACTGCTTAATGCAAAAACAGAAATATAGATTTCCTTCCTATTTATAAAACTACTGAATAAAGTGGAAAAAAAGTGGAAGTGTTAAGTTGCTCAGTCTGCTCGTGGCAGCCCCCTGAACTGTAACCTGCCAGCCTCCTCCATCCATGGAATTCTCCAGGCAAAAATACTGGAGTGGATAGAATTCCCTTCCCCAGGGGATCTTGCTGACCCAGTGGTCAAACTCAGGTCTCCTGCTTTGCAGGCAGATTCTTTACCATCTGAACCACCAGATCAGCTCTTTTATTTATAAAACTACTGAATAAAAATTCTGAAATAATTATAAGAAAAAGCAGGCCTTAAAATGTCAGATTTTTGATAGAAATGCCTGGAAACTTGAAAGATTATTTAATGAACCATTTGAGTATTAAGGATAACCATATGCCCAGGTTAACACCTGTTGTCTTGCTGTAATTATTAATGTGAATGTAAGCATCAAGTGTCTGGTGATAAATTATATGGTGACCCTATAATAATATGTTAGCTGGTGATATCTTTGACTTGCTGTCTAATTTTTAAATATTATTCAGGGGCTTCCCTGCCAGTCCAGTGGTTAAGAATTCATGCTTCCATTGCAGAGGGCGCAAGTTTGATCCCTGGTCAGGGAGTCAAATCTTGGTCTCCTGCACTGCAGGGGCTTGCCGTGTAGCTCAACTGGTAAAGAATCCACCTGCAACGCAAGAGACCCCGGTTTGATTCCTGGGTCAGGAGGATCTCTTGGAAGAGGGCATGGCAACCCACTCCAGTATTTTTGCCTGGAGAATCCCTATGGACAGAGAAGATTGACAGGCTACAGTCCATGGGGTCACAAAGAGTTTTACAGGACAGAGTGACTAAGCACAGCACCTGCACTGCAGGCAGATTCTTCACCGTCTGAGCTGCCAGAGAAGCCCGAATAAAGCCAGTAAGAGCTTTTAAAGTTGTTCAGTTGAGCTTTGTCTTTTAATAGTGGCCAGGTGAGGGAACAGAATTACAACTTCCCTCTCGCACCCCCTTCCCCCCATATGACTCCCCACCCTTGTTTAGCCTTTGGGGGTTGGATGCTCAACCAGATGCCTGTGGCACTCATGAATGGGTTTACTCAGCGACACCTGATTGTTTTACAGGGCACCTGGAGCTTTACCTTTGGTGGACGTATGAGGCATTGTTTTAAGCGGGTCCCCTTGTGATTAAACGTCATCTTTCTTCCAGGTGAAAGGTGGTTGAGATTTTTCTATGGGTTTTGGCAATGTAAAGGGAAAGGCTAGCCTCCCTGTGTGCGGGGCTGGGATGGGCCAGACAGGAAGTCTGACCCCAGTCATGTAGCATCGAGAGAGGATGCAGGAGAGGAAGGGAGCCCTCCACTCTTAGGAAATGACTCTTTTACAACCCCCTCAGTGGATATACATTGAACCACACTTGTTTACTTTTTCTTCTTTCCTTCCAAAATTCTGTTGAAAATGACAGCAGAAACATGAAAATATGAACAGACCCATAACTAATGGGGCTGAGAACTGAGAAAGGTGCTGCAGTGCTCCAGGCGCACTGAGGATGCAGTGGAATAAATAAAACAGATGGGATCAGACTGATGGTGAAACTGCACGGCGCGGGAACTTACAACCCAATAGAGACAGAAGAGGGAGTAACTGCGCAAATGAATTTTTCTTCACAGGATCCTGGAAGATTCCCAAGAATTGAAACTCCAGGGAGTGGCAGCAGAAGTGGTGAGGAGAGTGATGGGCAGGGATGAATAGCTTGGAACCAGCTCTCATTGAGTTTGACTCAGCAGGCTTGGTGGTCGGGTTCGCCTCTGCAGCAAAGCCCTTCAGCGGAGTTCTTAGTAAGCTGGGAGATTTGTCCAGGCAGAATACCGGTAGCTTACTGTAGCCAGAAGTTGAAGTTTTTGTCACTGAGGACCCCAGGTTTGTGTCCCTACCTTCCAAGGGTTATTATTAGACTTTGTGCCTTGAGATGAATGCTTTTTGCTCAACTCCCTTTCCTGCTTATTCCCCATTGTTTTCATATGCGCTCAAGAAACCACTTGCAGCGGGGAATCTGCATTGATCCAGACCCCCATTTGTAAAGATGAGCAAGCAACCATGGGTCATCAGGCATGTGAGAGGAAATCAGCAGGATGATCAAGAAGTTAATACAGGAAGCTTTTAATTCCTAGTCTCAGATCCAAGAGAAGGACAAATCCAGAAAGCAACAGCTGTTGAGGGAAAGGAGTTACAGAGAAAAGGAGGCAATTGGAGACATTAACCGTGAGGTTGTAATGTTAGACTGTGGCGGCTGGGGCAGCACATGGGCTCGAGATTAAAATAGGAACTGCATCAGACTGAGAAAATTAGTGGTCGGGAAAACTGAGCCGAGGATTTCTTCTAAAATTCAAAGCAGAAGGTTTAAGAACTATGAAGAAGAATTGAGAGATGTGAAGGATGGGTCTGCGGGAGCCTGTATCCAACCAACTTGAGGAACAGATGGAGAAGAAAAAAGCAGCCAATATTTGCTGCTAAGATGCCATCAACAGTCAGATGCCTGTTTCCAAACAGCTTTTTTCTAAGGGAGCTAATTTCTCTAAAAATGTCGGTGTTTTTTCCCCACACCATGAAATACCACTTCTTCAGTACTGAAGTGGACACCCAGCCATCTCATTTAGAAATCTTCTGAAGCACTTGACCATTCTTGTCATGCATAGTGTCATCTTAATACAAAACTTTCTATACTGTCCTCTGAAAATAATTTCAAACGTGAAAGTTGAAAGTAAGAATAATGGGCAGAACCCTCATTTTATACCCAGATTTGCCAGTTTTGACTATGAATAACATTTTACCCCTTTACCAGTCCCCTTTTCTTTTCTGTGTATAAATGATAAATGTATTTTAAGATATTGGACAGCATGGTGCATGTATTGTAAACTACTGAGCTTTTTATAAAAGTGATCTTGACTTTTTCTTTTGCATCTTTAGCCTTGGCAGTATAATTTGGCTGTTTGTAAGGAATATTAGGGTTTTATTTGTACTTTTTATTTGGTTAATTTAACGAACTTCCTCCACCTCCATTGAATCATGCTTCATTGAAGTTTAACTGCTTCCCTTATAAATTCACTGCAGCTTATGAGAGATGGGAGCTGCTTGAATGATAGTTCTCCATGACACATGAATGAATCCCACCAGCCTCTCCTAAATGTTAAATTCTGGGAGATTTAACATTTCTGCTGCCTTTAATTATGCTGACTGTCATATAATATGCAGTCTCCCATTACATGACTTTTTATTTCAGTGCTGTATCATGGTGAAACCTTAATGTATCAACATTAAGCCATCATTAAGGATTCAGACTTCACATTCAGCCACAGTTTGTGTATTTGGCAGTAAGAACAGCTACTGATAACTTATTCCTTTTTCTAGCAGCTGGACATTTTTTTTTTTAATCTCTATTTTAAGATGCTCCTAATTTTAGAAGGGTTAAAATGTGGGGTAAAGTATATTAAGACAACTTTTACTGCAATATTAAAAGAGGAAGGGGCTTCCCAGGTGGCTCAGTGGTGAAGAATCCACCTGACACGCAGGAGATGTGGTTTCAATCTGTGTGTTGGCAAGTTCCCTTAGAGGAGGGCATGGTAACCCACTCCAGTATTTTTGCCTGGGAAATCCCATGAGCAGACGAGTCTGCATTGGGTTGCAAAGAGTCAGACACCACTGAACACACATGCACATAGAAGAAGAAATCTAGGCGTATTCTGGTAGATTGTTTTTTATTCCTGCCCCTGTCCCCTCCAAACTTTTTTCAGTAGGTCTCAGAGAAGAAGGAATGAGCATGGGACTGAAATTTATGTCTCATCTGTATGACTGGGTGCTTGGATATTGTAGATGTTGTATCATTAATCCGTTATAGAGGGATCTTTGAACACAGAACTTTAAACCCAGCCATAATTTTATTTCACTCATTTACCGGACAGAAATTGTAGGTGTCTTATCAGTTGGATCCTCTGGAAAGCACATGCCGGAGTGGGGTTAGAAGAATAACTCTGGAAACTATCTCGGGGGGTAGGGGAAGAAGGAGATGAAGCAGAAGTTATGGAAAGCCTCTGGATTGGGATGCAAGTCTAGCACCTGTGAAAGGAGAGGGAAGGAAGGATGATTGGGTGGTGCAGACTACCTGCAGCTATGAGAGGGTTTTGGCCACCTGGCAGGAAGCTCTGGTGCAGAGCAGGACCACTGTGGAGTCTGTACCGACCAGGGATGGAGAACCTGCTTATCACTGTGGAGCTCAGTCCTGGACTGGCATTGCTTGCAAAGTGGGTGGCCTCTGCTTGGAACTGAGGCAGATCTTCTGGACAGTCGCAGGTGGAAGTGGTCAGTTGCCTGCTCTTCTGAACAGGGTCTGTCCGGAAGGGAGATCTTAGTACTGCACCTCCCTTGGCCCCGTGAGTCTCTCGTGTATCAGGCACTGTTTGACTCTTCACTCTGCTACTTGGTCTGAATATGAATCTGCGCAAGTTGCCCAGCTTGCAAATTTTCTGTTGTTACTGTCTTTGAAAAAACAATAGTGCCTGTTTCATAGTGTTCTTGTGAGGAGTAAATGAGTGTGTATCCATATGGAAAAGAATGGCTGCAAGATAGACTCTCTCCAGTGTTCACCATCATGATCTTTTTTTGTGGGGATGTGGTGACAGTCATGTTGAAAAAGATCCCCTACGCTTTATGGATTTTACCTTGTCATAGGAGACATGTAAATAGACCAATATCTAAGCAGAGTAATTTCAGATAGTGAGAAGTGCTGTTAAAACAAGATGATGTGACAGAGCGAGGACAAAACATTTTTTGACCCACAGAGACAGAACATACCACCCAGAATTCTTTCTGCAGGAATGAATGAATGCATCCAGTTAACAGAAGGATGCACTGATGAACAGATAACATGTGGGGCAAAATGTGTGTAATTGCTGATGCCTTGCAGAATTAAATGTGATTTTAAAATAAAGATTATTCAAATCAATGGAGAGTTTTGAAATGCAGTAGATACTCTTATTCTTACTTGGTAGGAAGAATTAATTTAGAAATTAGCATTTGATTTTCATTTGCCTGGAAACAGAGAATAAGCTGAGACAGAGTACACTAAGACAAGAGTTGGCAAACTTTTTCTGTAACGGGCCAGACAGTAAATATTTTAGACTTTCCTGGCCAGTCTCCTTCAGTACTCCTCAAGTCTGCTGTCAGCATCAAAGCTGCCATAGACAGTATGTGAACAAATGGGCATCGTCGTGTCGCAGTAAAACTTTAAGAACACTGAAATTTGGATTTCATACATTTTTTCATGTATCATAAAGTATTATTCTTTTGGTTTTCTTTCAGCCATTAAAAAACATAAAAAACCATTCTTAGAGCCCATGGGTTGTCAAGAAAACAGGTGGCGGGTTGTATTTGGCTGCCCCCAAGAGAACATGGGAAATAACCAGTTTTCATTAATGGGATAAATGAAGCAAAGTACTAAACATTCACTTCTGAGGAGTTAACATTTCTGGTTTTAGCTTATCGCAGGTGGCCCTAAAGGTTTAGGCAGTGTGCCCACTGTGTAAGTTAGTGACTCAGAAGCATAGCCTAGTCATATTGTCTATTTTTCTTGCACTTGATAAAGATGTAGCAATAACAGGTGCTCTTCTACATGATAAATCTAGTAGAAAATCAATTTGTATTATTATTTTAGCAAATCAAAACTGTCAAGGGATGGGACTGTTTAATATGTAAATATATGCCCTCTGTCTTCAGTGTGTCTGATCTGTATGAATAGCTAAAAGCTTCCTCGCCACCACCTCTGCGCCCCCATCCCCCATTCTGCATGGTATCCATTTAATGGAGGACTTAAACCAATTCCATATTCCTGGGGCCAACTTAAATATTCAGTAATTAGCTTTTATAAACAATAGAGCAATGCATAATTTTGTTATCTAAATATATAATTATATAATATTTAACGTGTACTATATTTTGTACATGTGCAAGTATGTCTTTTGGAGAAGGAAATGGCAATCCACTCTAGTATTCTTGCTTGGGAAATCCCATGGACAGAGGTGCCTGGCGGGTGGGCTACAGTCTCAAAAGTGTCAGTCATGACTCACTGGATTAAACAACAGCAACAAAGTATGTCTTTTGGGTAAATTTCCAGAAGGGGAATTAATGGATCACATATTATATATGCATTTGTGCTTTTGCCCTCCATAGTGATTGTACTAATTTATTGCTAAATGTGAGTGGCTATTCCCGTCTGAGTCCAAATGTGATACCACATTTTTCCCCATTCTGATAAGTGATTTATGGCATCCTCTTTTACTAAGTTGCGTTTCTTTTGTAATTAAGGCTGTATATCCCTTCATGTGGTTGTGATCCACTAGTGTTTACTTTCAATGAACTATCTAGCTTTTGCTAGATTTTCTATTGGGGATTTTTTTTTTAAAGAGCTCTTTATACATTTGGGAAATTAGTCCTTTGTCTTTGATAGTGGTTGTAAATATGTATTTTTTAACAGTTAGAACTGGACATGGAACAACTTACTGGTTCCAAATAGGAAAAGGAGTTCGTCAAGGCTGTATATTGTCACCCTGTTTATTTAACTTCTATGCAGAGTACATCATGAGAAACGCTGGACTGGAAGAAACACAAGCTGGAATCAAGATTGCCGGGAGAAATATCAATACCCTCAGATATGCAGATGACACCACCCTTATGGCAGAAAGTGAAGAGGAACTCAAAAGCCTCTTGATGAAAGTGAAAGTGGAGAGTGAAAAAGTTGGCTTAAAGCTCAATATTCAGAAAACGAAGATCATGGCATCCCGTCCCATCACTTCATGGGAAATAGATGGGGAAACAGTGGAAACAGTGTCAGACTTTATTTTTTTGGGCTCCAAAATCACTGCAGATGGTGACTGCAGCCATGAAATTAAAAGACGCTTGCTCCTTGGAAGGAAAGTTATGACCAACCTAGATAGCATACTCAAAAGCAGACATTTCTTTGCCAACAAAGGTTCGTCTAGTCAAGGCTATGGTTTTTCCTGTGGTCATGTATGGATGTGAGAGTTGGACTGTGAAGAAGGCCGAGCACAGAATAATTGATGCTTCTGAACTGTGGTGTTGGAGAAGACTCTTGAGAGTCCCTTGGACTGCAAGGAGATCCAACCAGTCCATTCTGAAGGAGATCAGCCCTGGGATTTCTTTGGAAGGAATGATGCTAAAGCTGAAACTCCAGTACTTTGGCCACCTCATGC
>NW_011494708.1:189299-193398 GCF_000754665.1 Bison bison bison | reverse complement strand
CTCCGGGAGTTGGTGATGGACAGGGAGGCCTGGCGTGCTGCGATTCATGGGGTCGCAAAGAGTCGGACATGACTGAGCGACTGATCTGATCTGATCTGATGGATTTTTAAAAGTAAAAAAATAAGCTTTAAAAATATAAATACACTACGTTTAAGAACATAGTTTTGTTTACACTTTTCCTTAGATCTGGAAAATCTTTGATTATTATGCCTGTATATTAGGTATATCTGCCTATCTTCCATTTTCTCTTTTTCCTCTTTCTGAGGTTGCCCTTGTTTTCACATGTGCCTCTGAGTCCTCTTTTCTTTCTCTTCTGGGACACCCGTCACTGTGTTTAGAGCCCAGCCTAATCAGGATGGGTTTTATCTTGAAACCCTTAACTTCATTGCAGATACCTTATTTCTAATTAAGGTAGCATTCACAAGTTCTTGGTATACCTTTTGGAGTCTTCCCTGGTGGCTCAGTATGTAGAGTCTGCCTGCAATACAGGAGACCTGGATTTGATCCCTGGGTTGGGAAGATCCCCTGGAGAAGGAAATGGGCAACGCACTCCAGTATTCTTGCCTCGAAAATTCCCTGGACAGAGAAGCCTGGTGGACTATGGACCATGGAGTGACAAAGAGACAGACATGACTGAATGACTAACACTTTCACTTTCATACGTTTTGAGGAACACCATTCAACCCACTCTAATGAGCCTATTTATCTTTTTTTTTTCTTATTTATCTTTTTTGACTATGTTTTTTTTCTTTCAGGAAATTATATTGATTTCAAGAGTTATATTCCTAACGTTTGCTCTGAATATTTAATGCTCTTGAAATACATTTTCAGTTCCTCTTAAAAGGAAAATGATTCTGTGTCTTCTGCCATACAGAATGTGGATGCTATGAACAGCATTCCATTCTTGGAGTTGAAATAGCATGCAACTGAGGAATTGTAATGCTGAATTTTTATTTCTTTCTGCTCCATAACCTTTTGATTTAAAAAAAACATGTCTACATTGTGTCTTATTCCTTTTTTTCATGTTTCAGGCATAAATTACACACCGAACTAACTTCTTTCTGGGTTAAATGGTAGCAGCGGACATCAAACTCTTCTTGTGTTTGAATTCCAGAGGCAGGAACCCATAAAAGCATTCCTGAGTGTTGCCTGTGGATCGTGTGGTGGTAACGTCATCAGTATAGAACAGAAATGAGTATATATAAGCTTTGTAACTCTGGTCAAGTTTACATTTTTCATTTAGTTACCTCTTAGAAAGTTTGAAATTTCAAAGGTTCCAGCAAAAATATTATGAATAGGTTTTAGGTTTATAATGATACATGATATTATGCACTTGCTAGTTCTGCAGTCCCTCTGTCTCAAAATTGAGTATAAAAACTGTCTGCAGAGTAGATTTATTCATACCGATCCTGTTTTCTTGCAAAAATCCTTAAACACATCAAGTAATATGTAGACTGAATATATTAACATGAGGTTGTAAACTATATTTTTAAGGATACAGTTATAACTTTTTAAGTGTGATAAAATATCTTCCCTTTTACTCTCGTCAATAAAGTCTGTCATTTATCATACTAAAGCCTTTATGACTGAGCAAATGACAGGCCTTTTGCTGAAGCAATACCAAGTCTCACTGAGTGTAATTCAGTCCGCATCCTGGCAGTTTTTCCCAAGATATGTCTGTGTGTAGGTTTCATTCTTCATTCTGAAACAACATAGTGGTGGCAGTGAGCTTGGTAGCTTTGTGTAGTTTTCCTTTATTTCCTTACTTTTGGTTCATTGCTAGTAAATTCTCAGTCACCATCAGTTTCTTCAGCTTTGCTTATTACAACATGAATAATTATAAAAAATTAAAAATAAGTTGGGTGGTGCTTCTTTTAAGAATGGAGATCATTCTTGCCTAATCTCTTCTGTCTTAAAAATGATGAAACAGAAGTCTATGTAGAAAAGTGAAGTGACTTGTCAGAGCCTGAGTCATGTATTACTGGTGATGTCTCAAAAGCCTGAGATAGCAACCACATTGTTCTTTGCACTACTTTTACTGCCTTTTAAGTTGCAGTCACTACATAAACCTTTTTTGAATGTAAATAATGAAATGTGAGCTTTTAATCTCAGCAGAAATAAAGTATTCCCTACTTCAATGTTTATTTTAAGATATACTCAAAATCAGCTCAATTTGAAGCTATACTTGGTAATTAAGATTCTTATGTTTATCATCAAAGTCTGTTTCAAAGAGAAGAATCATTCTAGATATTTCAAAATACTTCAGGATTATAAAGACTAAGAGAGAAGTAGGAACCTCATCACCAAGATAGTGATCATTGTGATCTATTTCTTCCAAGTCTTTTTTGTCTCTGCATTATATTCATTCCAGTCAATGGTGTCAGTTTTGTTCTTTGCTTTTTAACTGATTATAAGCATTTTCCTTTTTATCAAGTTTCCTTTAAAAGTTTCCTTTAATGGATGGGCACAATTTTGTCGTTTGATATACCATCATTTGTTTAACTCCCCCTCTTACAAAAGCTGAACTCTTTGGTATAAATCATGCTTAAATTAGATCATTGAATATATTTCTTGTTGGATTTGGTGACTTCTTAGCTTAGGACCCCTGCCTGTTTAGGAAGGCAAGGTTGGTAGCTCTTGGGTATGGACTGCCGGAGAAATGCCGTTACAGTGACCTCCGTGGCCTTGGCCTTGTCCAAGTCCATGTTTGCTTTTGCTCACGCCTACTACTTTACTTAAAGTCCTTTTGCAGCTTTGATGAGATAAAATGATGTTTCAATTGGCATGTTCTTGATCACCATGTTTTTCTTGGTTCCAGTGGTGCAGGCCTTATCCTTGCTTTAGTAACAGGTTGGAGGAGAAGGAAAATAACTCCATAGTGATATGCTTTGATTGCCGGATGCATTTTGATGTCAGAAACATTAAAATGAGGGAAGATGTGTGTCTTAGAACCAAGGAAATAGAATTTGCAACATTACACTCATTGAGCGTGTTAGGTGTTTTCTGCTTTCTTTCTAGAATTATATGAGGTATCAGTAGATACTGTTCTTCCCATTTATAAATGAGGAATTGTGTTACAGAGAATGGAGTGACTTGCTCATGACCAGTGTAATTGAACATGATAGAGCTGGGCTTCAAGCACACATAAGCTTGACTTTATCACAAAAATGCTGTGAAATGTTAATCTGCATTAGCTGTTTTTTTTTTTTTTAACTTCAAACTAAAGAACATCAGTCAAATGGCTATTTCTTTTTGCTTGCTTTCATACACATAATGGACTCTTTTGTTCTAAAGAAAGATGAGAGTAAACAAAATGAAAATGAGTGCCGGAAACCCCATGACCCAGGGGTGTTCTGTTAACATTTGTACGTACAGCCCATTCTGGACTGGGGGCAGCCCTCAGCCTGGACCCAGTGTGAAGGGTCTGCCCCTGAAGTTGTACAGCACCTTGTGGGATGGAGAGTTTTCTGCCTAAAATGCCAGTAAGGGTGTCTCTTGACCAGCATTGGTCTGTATTGAAGAACAGGGGGTTTGGAGTGAAGTGTGTACCAGGGTTCCTATTCCAGCTCTACCATTTCCTAGGATGGTCTTGAGCCATTAATTGAACTCTTCTAAGGCTGTTTTGATTTTTTTTTTTTCCATTTATTTTATCTCGTTATTTCCACTCTCCCAAGTAAGGTAGCTTTAACATTTCCCCCTTCTGTGTGGAAATTCCTTATTGGCATGCAAGATGCAAAAGGAGCATAGTTACAAAGCCTAGAGAGGAAGCAAGACCGTATGCGCATTGTCTGGTCTTAGGCAAGTTCTGCCACGGTGGTGGCTCGACCAGGACTTCTTTTAAATCATTTTTTTGTTTCCAGTTTTTTTAAAGAACATCATCCTAATCCATGAGTTGTAGTATTGCAATACAGCTACCTGTTTCTGCCTGTGAATGTGTGCAAAAAGTATAATATTTTCACACAAACTTATATGCAGAGTACATCGTGAGAAACACTGGACTGGAAGAAGCACAAGCTAGAATCAAGATTGCCGGGAGAAATATCAATAACTTCAGATATGCAGATGACACCACCCTTATGGCAGAAAGTGAAGAGGAACT
>NW_011494708.1:188572-189042 GCF_000754665.1 Bison bison bison | reverse complement strand
GGAAGGAAAGTTATGACCAACCTAGATAGCATATTGAAAAGCAGAGACATTACTTTGCCAACAAAGGTTCGTCTAGTCAAGGCTATGGTTTTTCCTGTGGTCATGTATGGATGTGAGAGTTGGATTGTGAAGAAGGCCGAGTGCCGAAGAATTGATGCTTTTGACCTGTGGTGTTGGAGAAGACTCTTGAGAGTCCCTTGGACTGCAAGGAGATCCAACAAGTCCATTCTGAAGGAGATGAGCCCTAGGATTTCTTTGGAAGGAATGATGCTAAAGCTGAAACTCCAGTACTTTGGCCACCTCATGCAAAGAGTTGACTCATTGGAAAAGACTGTGATGCTGGGAGGGATTGGGGGCAGGAGGAAAAGGGGACGACAGAGGATGAGATGGCTGGATGGCATCACTGACTCAATGGACGTGAGTCTGAGTGAACTCCGGGAGTTGGTAATGGACAGGGAGGCCTGCGTGCT
>NW_011494708.1:181805-188472 GCF_000754665.1 Bison bison bison | reverse complement strand
CTTTTGGCCTAGAAAATCCCATGGACGGAGGAGCCTGGAAGGCTGCAGTCCATGGGGTTGCTGAGGGTCAGACACGACTGAGCGACTTCACTTTCACTTTTCACTTTCATGCATTGGAGAAGGAAATGGCAACCCACTCCAGTGGGTTTCTTGCCTGGAGAATCTCAGGGACCAGGGAGCCTGGTGGGCTGCCGTCTATGGGGTCGCACAGAGTCGGATACGACTGAAGTGACTTAGCAGCTTAGCAAGTTGCAAATAATATTCAGTATTGTTGAAATGGCATCTAGAAGATACTATATTTCTCTTTTTAAAACTGTTTTACTTATTTATTTATCTGTAATTGGCTTTGCCGGCTCTTTGTTTCCGTGTCGCTCCTGTCTAGTGAGCAGGGGCTGCTCCAGATGCGGTGTGTGGGCTGCTCGTTGCGGTGGCTTCTCTTGTGCAGCACGAGCTCTGGAGCACGTGTAGGCTCAGTAGTTGTGGCTCATAGGCTCAGTTGCTCTATGGCATGTGGGCTTCTCCTGGATTAGGGAACAAGCCAGTGAGTGTCCCCTGCGTTGGCAGGCCGATTATTTACCAGTGAGCCACCAGGGAAGCCCTGTATTTCCTTCCAAGTCAGTGCTTGGTAGAGCTCTTTTTGTATTAAGTTTCCAGTTTTTAAGTAGATATTCAGTTTATATAAATTAATTTTGTAAATGTATATGACATTCTTTATTCTTACACTGAACTTAGAGCTGTTTTATGTTGACTTTTTATTTCAAATGTCTTGGTTTAGGGTGACAAGAACAATTTAAGATGTGACAAGATGTGCAAATTAGCTATTTTGGGTTGTTTCTCAAAGAGAAGGAAGCTCCAATTTTTTTCAGGCATCTCAAAAATTCTTTGGGTAATAAGTGACTTCTTAGACTTCCTATAGTTTAAACTTAACAAGCTAAATTTATTTGATATTGATGATGTACATATATTAGGCAACTTACCTTTTTTTTTTTTTGTCATTTTTAGGATTCTGAGTAACAATAAAATATCCGAGCTGAAGAATGGCTCATTTTCTGGGTTAAGTCTCCTCGAAAGATTGTGAGTATTTTTTTATTATCATCTCTTATTGGTATTTTGTTTAATACATTTCCAATGTAAGTCTGTTACTAAGCTATCAACTTTTCAAAATAAAATTTGTTTTCACATTATGAAACATATGAGTAATTTTTTTTTTTTTCAGAATTGAATTTTAAAAAGCAATACATTAAAGCAGAGGAGGGCGAGCTTTTGATAAGGGCCAGATAGTAAATAATTTAGGCTTTGTGGGCTGTGTGGTCTCTGTCACTGTGACCCAGTTATGCCACTGTCTGGAGAAAGCAGCCACAGACAGTACATGCACGAATCAGTGTGGAGGTAACTGTGCTTACAAAACAGGCTGTGCAGCATGGTTTGATGACGTGTGGCTTTTAAAGCCTCAGTGCTGTTTTGAAATTCTGTCATGAAATGTGTGTAGAATTAAAAAAATTAAAAAAAAAAAAAAAACCTCATCCAAGGGGAAGTACTTTTGTATAAACTTAATATTTTATTCAGCCGTCTTTGAATGGGATCCTTTTGTTTTGCTTAACAGTTAGGTCTAGTTTTGCTTCTGACCAGAAGTGTGACAAGTGTCACTTATTTTTTGCCTTGGTGAATTTTGCACAGTGGATCTTTAATTTGCTTGTATGCTGAATGCTACTCTAGGATCATGTTTCCAATTCCCATATTACTCATATGCTTCAGATAACGTTTCAGATACAGCAGGGAGCTGGTCACACAGTGAGCATCTCCGTTTCTGTTGGATAACAGACTTCCTCATTTTCTTAGCTCTCATTTCTTCTTTTTCTCCACTCCTCTGTGGCCTTTCCTTGACCGTTTCCCTTGGTGTCTTCTCCCACAACTGATTCCCACAGGACTTCATTGCTTTGATCTCAGATGTGTTATTTAAGCACATAGCATCTAAAATTCTTCGTCTTTTTCTTTCATTGAGATCAAATGTCTTTAAATTAGGTTATATTAGGGCCTCCCAGCTCCCCTCTACTCATTTACACATACAGCAATGTGTTTACATTTACCTATGTAATATATGCATTTACATGTATATATAGCAGTGCATTCATGTGTGCATGTGTACATATAATCGTGTATATACACACATGTGTACACATACACACCTATAAAATGATCTTTACACAGTAGTGCTTAATTCTCAGATTTTTTTTTTTTTTTCTGTGTTCATTTGAGGCTTCCTGTCTTGTTCCACATTGTCCGTTTGCTTCCAAGGATGCTAGCTGCACCTCGTGTCCAGGCCTTTCCTTGAGAGAACCATCCAGTGGTTCTCTGGTCCAGTCACTGGTCCAGTAATGGGTATTTGACACAGTTGAATCCAGTTGAGATTTGCTTGGGGCTTTGGGGAGAGGAGTTTGCTCCCTGTCATCAGAAAGATGGTTGGACTTCTGGTACAGAAGCCACCATGCTGCGGGCTTGGGCAGAGCTGACGCACAGAGGAGAGTGGGGTAGGCCCGCTGGGTGAGTGGAGGGGAGCTGGCACGACCTCCCTGAAGCAGGACTCCCTCTGGACTGTTGGAGTCGTAAGAGGTGGCATGATCCTGTTTAGTTTTCTATTCCTTGTAATAAAAGTCATCGTGCTGACAGATACCCTGTCACACGCAGCACAGTATCAGGCCCTGCATATAGGTGCTCAGTGATGCAGGATCAGTGAGGTTTGCCCTTTCCAAGAGAAGGGTAATGGGCACTCCAGGGAGCTGTGGTGTCTCTTGTGTTCAGAAACATAAGTTACTTTTGGCACCAGGATTGCTCTGGTGGTTCATGCACATCAGAAGTGTGGACAGCATTGTGGTAGTGGGGGTTTTGACCTCAACATAGAAAATCCGGGGGTACACAATTCAGCCTGTGGCAGTGATGTAGTATTTTGATAGATTCAGTTCAGTTCAGTTCAGTTGCTCAGTCGTGTCCAACTCTTTGCGACCCCATGAATCACAGCATGCCAAGGCCTCCCTGTCCATCACCATCTCCCGGAGTTCATTCACGTCCATTGAGTCAGTGATGCCATCCAGCCATCTCATCCTCTGTCGTCCCCTTTTCCTCCTGCCCCCAATCCCTCCCAGAATCAGAGTCTTTTCCAGTGAGTCAACTCTTTGCATGAGGTGGCCAAAGTACTGGAGTTTCAGCTTCAGTATTATTCCTTCCAAAGAACACCCAGGATTGATCTCCTTCAGAATGGACTGGTTGGATCTCCTTGCAGTCCAGGGGACTCTCAGGAGTCTTCTCCAACACCACAGTTCAAAAGCATCAATTCTTGGGTGCTCAGCTTTCTTCACAGTCCAACTCTCACATCCATTCATGACCACTGGAAAAACCATAGCCTTGACTAAATGGACCTTTGTTGGCAGAGTAATGTCTCAGCTTTTCAATACGCTATCTAGGTTGGTCATAACTTTTCTTCCAAGGAGTAAGCGTCTTAATTTCATGGCTGCAGTCACCATCTGCAGTGATTTCGGAGCCCAAAAAGATAAAGTCTGACACTGTTTCCACTGTTTCCCCATCTATTTCCCTTGAAGTGATGGGACCAGATGCCATGATCTGTGTTTTCTGATAGATTAACCCATGTATATTTTCCTTACCTGTTTCCTAATTGCTCTGCCTCAGGAGAATGGATAACAGAATAGAAAAAAAGACTCTTTGACCAGTGAGTTCCTGAAGTCTTAGTCCAAGTGTAGAAAAGAGGTTTCAGTAGGTGTGAAAAATTATTCCTTACCTTGATACATACTCTGTGGGCTAATTGGGGAGTTAGAGGGAGTGTAGATAGAGCTTACATGCTGGTGGGTCCCCAGGAAAGAGCTCTGTCTTTGTCTTCCTCCCTGTTCCTCCCTGGGATGAGGGGGAGACAGGCGAAAAGACAGGGAAAAAGATCACGTGAAGTCAGTAAAAGGTTCTGTATCCAAAGGGGCATCTGAGGCCTCTTTCCTGGGGAAGCAGAATCCCAGATTTCCCAGGACCCAGCATGACGTGGGAGCAGGAGAGCTGATTGTGTAGCCATTGAAATGTGTGGGCTAGGACCGTCTATTGAAGGGTTTATCGAAGGGTTTGTCAAAGGGTTTCCTCAGGGAGCGGCAGGATAGGTTTGGGGCTTGTTATCAGAGAGAGGGCGCGCGCGCTCTGCAGAATCCTGATGGTTGCCAGGAAGTACTTGAGAAGCGTCCTGGGCTGGTTCTGGGAACCCAACTTAAGACTGAGCTAGCCGGATAAATGACTTCTTGTTTGTATAAATGACATCATATTCAAATCTTTCAAAAATTACCTGAAAACACTGTAGCAGACTTATTCCTTTAACACTTCCCAGAATGGGATGTGGTATAAAAAGCAAGTGGTAGGTCAAGGAATTATTCAGACTAGGGCCAAAACTGTAAAAGTCTGGCCTTAAAGTTCCTGTAGCCAGGCCATGCAGAATAAGAGAGGGGCTTAGTAGTGCTGGGTAGTGTGCTTGGAGTAGAACAGTAGGGGCTGGCTGGGTTGAACTAGCTGGCACGTGGGCCCCAGCGATGGAGTAAAACCTGCGAGGCAAGCGGTCTTGGCAGTTCTTTTGGGTTGAAGAGTGGATTTCTTAAGAGGATTCGTTTTCTCTTTTTTTCCACAAAGTAAAACTGGTGCGGGTGGACACACTCCTTCTTACAAACTCCATCTAGAAAGGAACCTTTTTCTTTAGGCTTTGTTCTTTGAAATGTTTGGTTTTCGTTTGGGAGCTTTCTTGTTTTCCATCATTTGTATTTGCTTTTGTCCCTCATAAGAAAGTAGCAGAGTGTGTGGTGTGTGTGCTTGTCTTTAAAAACTTTTATTTGAGTATAGCTGATTTCCATCATTGTGTTAGTTTCAGGTGCACAGCAAAGTGAATCAGTTACACACATACACACTCTTTTATTTTTTTAGATTCTTTTGAGTTTTTCTTCAGGGTTTGGGGTTTTTATTTTTAGGACATAATACCTCTTTCTGACATCTTGGAAACTAGTTTCCTAGTGATGATCTACTTTTTTAAAAGATAAATTGGCATTCTTTTAAAGGTGTGTGCCATGGATAACTGATGTAGATTTATTGTATCATGTTAATTTAAACCATTAAAAAGGTAAATGGTCTAACATCAAGGCTTGGTACAACTATTGTCTCAGTCATTATTAAGTCTTTCCTGAGTAGCTAATCTAAATTTGTTTAGCAGATATTTATTAATTGCCCACACTGTTTTAGGATTGGGATTCATTGGTGAATCCCAATCCTTTGTTGTCAAAGGTCCTGTCTTTAAAGAGTTTATGTTGTGATGGGGAGAAATAGAATAGACATAGCAAGCCAATTGATAGCATAAGTACAAGTGCCCCTGCTCCAGGTTCCATCCTGCATGGTATGGAGGACTGACTCTACTATACCATTTTACGTAAAGGACTTGAATGTCTGGATATTGGTGTTTGTGGGGGTCCTGGAACTAAAGAAATGACTGTACTATGGGTAAAGAAACACAGAGCAGGGAGTGGCGTTTGTGCACCATGCACTATGTATGTGAGTTTTGTATGGTGATAGTGTGAAGGCTTAGAGCAAGTGATTGAGCCTTGAGGAAAGAATATTATAGGCAGCCGGACCTGTAGGTGCAAAAGCTGTGCTGTGAAACGTGTTGCTTGTGTTTGAGGAGCAGCAAGGAGACCAGAGTGAGGCCAAAGAGGTATTGGTGGGACAGATTCTAGAGGGTTATTGTAAGGACCTTGGCTTTCACTGTGAGCTACTGTGAGCAGTAGTCATGTATGGATGTGAGAGTTGGACTATAAAGAAAGCTGAGCACCGAAGAATTGATGCTTTTGAACTGTGGTGTTGGAGAAGACTCTTGAGAGTCCCTTGGACTGCAAGATCTTCCAACCAGTCCATTCTAAAGGAAATCAGTCCTGAATATTCATTGAAAGGACTGATGCTGAAGCTAAAGCTCCAATACTTTGGGCACCTGATGGGAAGAACTGACTCACTGGAAAAGACCCGGATGCTGGGAAAGATTGACGGCAGGAGGAGAAGGGGATGACAGAGGATGAGATGGTTGGGTGGCATCACTGACTCAATGGACATGAGTTTGAGTAAGCTCTGAGGGTTGGTGATGGACAGGGAGGCCTGGTGTGCTGCAGTCCATGGGGTCACAAAGAGTTCGGACATGACTGAGCTACTGAACTGACTGACTGACTGACTGACTGTGAGCAGAGGGGCTTCCCAGGTGGCGCTAGCGGTAAACAACTTGTCTACCAGTGCAGGAGACGAAAGAGATGCAGATTTGATTCCTGGGTCCAGACAGTCCCTTGAAGAAGGGCATAGCAACCCACTCCAGTATTCTTACCTGGAGAATCCCTTGGACGGAGGCGCCTGGCAGGCTTGATCCATTGGGTCTCAAAGAGTCAGACACGACTGAAGTGACTTAACACGCACGCACTGTAAGCAGATGCTCTGGCTGCTGGAATGAGGGGTTGGGATAAGGAGGAAGTAGGGAAGTGAAACGAAAGTTGCTCAGTTGTGTCCGACTTTTCGCAACCACATGGACTATACAGTCCATGGAATTCTCCAGGCCAGAATCCTGGAGTGGGTAGCCTTTCCCTTCTCCAGGGTATCTTCCCAA
>NW_011494708.1:150511-181705 GCF_000754665.1 Bison bison bison | reverse complement strand
TGTGTCCGACTTTTCGCAACCACATGGACTATACAGTCCATGGAATTCTCCAGGCCAGAATCCTGGAGTGGGTAGCCTTTCCCTTCTCCAGGGTATCTTCCCAACCCAGAGATCGAAGCCAGGTCTCCCGCATTGCAGGCAGATTCTTTACCACGTGGGCCACAAGAGAAGCCCAAGAATACTGGAGTGGGTAGCCTATCCCTTCTCCAGCAGATCTTCCCCACCCAGGAATCGAAACGGGGTCTGCTGCGTTGCAGGCAGATTCTTTACCAACTGAGCTTTCAGTTCAGTTCAGTCACTGTCCAACTCTTTGCGACCCCGTGAACTGCAGCATGCGAGGCCTCCCTGCCCATCACCAACTCCCGGAGTTCACCCAAACTCATGTCCATTGTGTCGGTGATGCTATCCAGCCATCTCATCCTCTGTCGTCCCCTTCTCCTCCTGCCCTCAATCTTTCCCAGCGTCAGGGTCTTTTCAAATGAGTCAGCTCTTCTCATTAGGTGACCAAAGTATTGGAGTGTCAGCTTCAACATCAGTTCTTCCAAAGAACACGCAGGACTGATCTCCTTTAGGATGAATTAGTTGGATCTTCTTGCAGTCCAAGGGACTCTCAAGAGTCTTCTCCAATACCGCAGTTCAAAAGCATCAATTCTTAGGCACCCAGCTTTCTTCATAGTCCAACTCTCACATCCATACATGACTATTGGAAAAGCGATAGCCTTGACTAGACAGACCTTTTTGTTTTTGAGCCTTCAGGGAAGTGTTAAATCTAAGGTAATTTAAAGCCCATAATCTCTGTTTAGAGACTAGTGCCTCACCTGGACTGGTGGTTGTCCAACTTTGTGTGCAGTAGAATCACTTGGGAGGACTTGATAAAGCACAGACTAGAGCTCCTGATACTGTGTTGGTTTTTGATGTGGCTGTGAGATGTCCAGATGTAGGTGTTGAGTTAGACAGCTGTGTATGCAATAGGGAACTCAAGGGAATGGTGAGGTTGGGCTACAGATACAGTTGTGAGCCTAGAGAGGGGTGGTGATGATTGCCTCAGAGAAAGTAGTTGTGGCACACAGGCTTTAGTTGCCCACGGGGTGTAACATCTTCCCAGCCTAGGGATCAAACCCCCGACCCCTCCATTGGCATGCAGATTCTTACCCACTCTCCCACCAGGGAAGAAAGACTTAGCCCTTTTAACAACTGTTAAGATACTCCTTTAATTTTGTTTATGCAATTCTTGTGTGCCTTTTCATTTATATTTTAATGATGCAACATTCAGATTTAGCTGTATATCCTCAACTTAGACTTGTGTTTACTAAGTCTGGAAGTTGTGGGTTGGTAAAGGCAGGGAGGGAGGGCAATGTTAAATGAAAGAATTTGACTATAAATATCTTTTGGCAATGCCTGATTAATATGGCTATTATTAAATATTATATAATATGTCAAGGATTTTTTATTATTGAAGAAAAAGTGCATCTTTAAATCATATTATAGTCCTCGGTTATTCATGAGAGGTATTTTGTAGAAACACATGCAGTACATCATTGACCACAAATTTATGTACTGCTTTAGCTAAATCACTTCCCGTTGTAGATACTCTTTAAAATCTGATAACTGAAACATATGTATTAAAAAAATAGAACTGACATTGTATATTTCTTTTTGCAGAACTTTTTGCTTATATAGGTCAAAAACATTGATTCAGGTTTTTCCTAAAATCATATCTTTGCAATAAAGAATTGGGGTCGGTTGTGGTGGGGGAGGGGGCGTGGGGAGATGAGAACTAATAAATTGAGCCTGAGGACTAGTTGTAATTCATGGGACTAAAAATAGTGGGAACAGAATTTGTATTAAAATTTTCAACATACAGAAAATTGAAAGAATGATGTAGTAATCTCCCACATTACCAATTTACCTACTCAGTCATTAATAACAGCACGTCATCATTGTTTTCCTTTATATTAGAGTATGCCTACATATACTTGTTTGCTGAATGATTTGAAAGTCACTTGCAGACATCATGACCTTCTGCTTTTATTGAGAAATATTAGTGCTTATGAATGAGATGCAGCAGTTTCTACATTGTCTGACTATGAATATATCCTAATGATTTTGTGGCTAGCTGTAATTGACTAAAAAGACTTTTATGGTGAGGGTCAGGTAGTGTAATCCTGTCTCTCAGCCATGGTTTACTTTTCCATCCATTTATCATCTGTCCCAGCCTGTTCTGGCTGCTGTAACGAGATGCCATGAGCTGGGTGGCTTATGAACAGCAGACATGTATATCTCTCAGTTCTGGAGGCTGAGAAGTCCAAGGTTTGGTGTCTGGTAAGGGCCCACTTCCTACTTGGCCATCTTTTTGCTGCAGTTTCTCTCATGTAGTGGAAGGGGAAGCGGGAACTCTCTGGGCCACTTTTACAAAGGTATTAACCTCATTCATGAAGTCTCTACTCTTATAACCTATTCACCTCCCAAAGGCCCCATCTTTGTGGAACATAAAATCTGAGTTCTGATTAATGAAATACTTACTTAGTAATGGTAACCAGAATAGACTCTATACTATGTTAAAAGAATGTTTCCTGTATTTTATAAATACAGGTATTTGCAAGGTACTTGGGGGTTCAGTTTTATGTAGAAGAACCTGGCTCTGATTTGTAGGGGGGTGGAGTGGGATTGCGGTTTTGCTGCTAGCTTACAGAAGAAGGCTTAATGCATAAGGTTGAGTGTGAGACATGGAGAAGGCAGAACAGGGTTTGTTGGTGGATGTTTATGTGCACAGGCGTCACTGGTTGCGCCTCCAGGGAAGAGTTCTTGAGAATTTCTGGTCAACTTCCATCGCCCGGTATGAAACAGCATTGAGAGCACAGGAGGCCAGTGTGGATGGCACTGGGTTGTGGAGAGAGTGTGGGTTTTCAACAGCGACTGACCAGTGCAGTGAGGAGCAGAGAGCCAGTTTCTTCAGGCTGTTTTTGTGAAATTGCCAGGAAACCTGCCTACAAACCAGTCCTAGTGGTGCAGCTTTGTCTATATTGATCGTTTGAATGAGCCATTAAGGAAAAAGAGCATGTTATGAAGCAGGCCAGACAATGGTGAGTTTTCATCAGCTGATGTCAGTAAAATTGAACGTGCCTCCCTCACTGGATGACAGGAAACACGTGGATCTGAGCCTACTGCAGTGACTTCCCCAGTGTCCTTTTCTTAAGCGCCAGTAGACCAAACAGGTCAGATGCCTGAGGAAGTGAACTGAGTATTTTTCTGTTGAGTAGTTTAGGCTGCTTCTCACAGGCTAGACTGCCCATGGTAGGGCAGTAGTGACAAATGATCCCAGAGACACGTCACCTCAGTGTTGTGATAACAGGTGGCACCAGTGGTCCAGGATCTGCTTTCAGGAAAGCTTTTTATTTCTCAAATAAGTGAGGTACTGAAGGACCCGAGAGGTACATGCTACCCTGGGTTTGTATTGCCCTTTGCTCTGCATTTTTGCATTGTTTCACCAACTCAGTGTGTGTGGGGGTGGGGGTGGGGGGTGTAAGTCACTTTAGTCTTGTCCAACTCTTTGAGACCCTGTGGACTGTAGCCCATCAGGTTCCTGTGTCCATGGGATTCTCCAGGCAAGAATACTGGGGTGGATTGCTATGCCCTCCTCCAAGGATCTTCCTGACCCAGGGATTATGTTTACTGCATTGGCATGCGGGTTCTTTACCACTAGCGCTACCTCGGAAGTCCAGTTATGAGAATAATGATGGGTAATTAGGATTGACGTCAGAAGCTCACACATACATGGAAGGGAAAATGTTGCCTTTGTTTGGGAAAGACTCCCAGGTGAAGAGAAGTTGGGAAGGGTTTCTGTTCACAGTCTGACCTGAGGTGCTCTGAGAGATGACCAGAGGCCACTCAGGCCTCCAGTGGGCAAGGTTATGAGTGAGTCCTGATGAATGGGCCCACTTTGGGTGTCTAGTAGAGTTGAACTGTGGGCCAGCCCTTGGCTGGCCTGTGGGAAGCGGGCCACTGTTCTCCTTCTCAGTGCTCCTGCAGCTGAGGATCGCTCTCTACAGATGTTAGCTGGATGCTTGTGTGGGGTGACTGGAGAGTTTCAGCTGAGCCCAAGCAGAACCTTTGAAAGTGAAAGTTTCTCAGATGTGTCCGACTCTTTGCAACCCCATGGACTATACAGTCCATGGAATTCTCCAGACCAGAATACTGGAGTGGGTAGCCTTTCCCTTCTGATCTTCCCAACCCAGGGATTGAACCCAGGTTTTCCGCATTGCAGGTGGATTCTTTACCTGCTGAGCCCAAGCAAGCAGAACCTTTAGTGATGGGCCACATCTGCCCTGGAGGAAGGATCTAGCTGTGATGCTCACTGCTGCCCCCAGTGGTGGTGTGCTGGCATGCAAGGGCCAAGCACTGGAGGAGAGTGGGGATACAGTAGCCTCCCCATCCCATCCGAGGTTTCAATTTCCACAGTTTTATTTACTCATGGTCAACTACAGGTGGAAAATATTAAAAACAATTCCTATGTTTTAAATTACACACCATTCTGAATAGTGTGATGAAATCTCACACCATCCCACCCAGGGCGTGAATCAACCCTTTGTCCCTCACATCCTGCTCCTCAGTCCCTTAGTAGCCGTTCCGGTTATCAGATCCACTGTCAAGATATCTCAGTTTGTGTTCAGGTCACCCTCATTTTACTCAGTAACAGCTCCAAAGCATGAGAGTACTGATGCTGACTGTTTGGATGTGCTGAAGAGAAGCTATATGACACTTCTTTTAAGTTAAATGGTGAAAGTTCTTGACTTAATGAGGAGAGAAAAAAACTGTATGCTGAGGTTGCTAAGATCCATGGTAGGAATGACTCTTTCTCTGAAATTGTGACCAAAAAAATTGTACTCGTTTTGCTGTTATATCTCACATTGCAAAAGTTATGGTCACAGTTGTGGTAAGTGCTGAGGGAAAAGGCATTGCGTGCATGTTAAGTCACTTGATCGTGTCCGACTCTGTACAACCCTATGGACTGTAGCCTGCCAGGTTCCTCTGTCCGTGGGATTTCCCAGGCAAGAATACTGGAGTGGGTTGCCATGCCCTCTTCCTGGGGATCTTCCTGACCCAGGGATCAAACCTTTGTCTCTTATATCTCCTGTATTGGCAGGCGGGTTCTATACCACTGGGAAAAATGGAAAAGGCATTGCATTTGTACAGTAAGATATTTTGAAAGAGAAAGACCGATTTTATAAACTTTTATCATATTGTTATAATTCTGTTTAATTGTTGTTGATCGCTTACTGTGCCTAATTTACAAATTTTGTCATAGATATGTATGTATAGAAAAAAGGCATAGTATATAAAGGATTCGGCACTATTTCAGTTTCAGGCGCGCACTGGGAGTCTTGGAACGTATTCCACATGGATGGGGGGACTTGCTGTCCGTTATGATTGCTGTCAGATGCCATTGCATGGAGGACTGGTGCATCTTGGCTTTGAGCTGTATACTGTGAAATAACACACTGTTTTATAGAAAGCCTCGCCTTAGAAGTCCTGGGAGGAAGAAATATTAACAACCAAATGGTGTGAATTTTAGAGTGTATAGTTTTGAAAACGATTTGAAAATTTTTAATTTAATTATCCTTGTCACCAGTACAGTCTGATTTATTTCGATAATTAAAGTGTAACATACTAAGGAAGAGACTGTAAAAATAATGTATAAGATTGTCATTTAGTCATAACTTTGAATTGGACTAATGCTATGCTGTGCTAAGTCACTTCAGTCGTTTCCGACTCTGTGTGACCCCATAGGTGGCAGCCCACCAGGCTCCCCCATCCCTGGGATTCTCCAGGCAAGAACACTGGAGTGGGTTGCCATTTCCTTCTCCAGTGCATGAAAGTGAAAAGTGAAAGTGAAGTCGCTTAGTCCTGTCCGACTCTTAGTGACCCCATGGATTGCAGCCTAACAGGCTCCTCCATCCATGGGATTTTCCAAGCAAGAGTACTGGAGTGGGGTGCCATTGCCTTCTCCGGAATTGGAGTAATACTAAGATGCATGTTGCCCCACACAAATGGCTTCAGAACCAGATTTCTTGATTTTGAATTCTTGCTCTTCTACTTACTACTGGGCTGATTTTAGCTTAGCCTGTTTGGCCTCAGTTTCCTCCCATTCCTATTACTATCATTGCTGTTTTCTGTACAGCAGATAAGTGCAGTATGCCTAAATAGTTCTTACAGTGTTGAGATGTAAGTAACTTTCATTTTGTCTTTAACAGGGACCTCCGAAACAATCTTATTAGTAGTATAGACCCAGGTGCCTTTTGGGGACTGTCATCGCTAAAAAGATTGTAAGTGTTTGAATTGCTGGCTTATGAATGTGAACCATTCCTTTTTAAGTAACTGTTAACATACTTCAAACTTTAACACGATAAAAAAGTGGCTTTTTAATAATTTTTAGAAGTTCGTCTAGCCGGGTCTAAGATAGAAAAGCAGACTGTTTAAAGTAAGTAGCTCAGAAGGCAATTTATTTATACAGCAGTTTGATTTGTTGGTGGTAGATGGTTACATCCCTCTTATGGTAATAAAATGATTATGGTTTGCTTTGCCAGTGGGCATAATCTGTAGATGAGTTTCAATTTACGAATGCATTTAAACAATCTATTGTAAATGCCCTAAAAATTGAGGCCTCTTTCTATTAATGATTTCAACATCTTGCCAATTTCCTATGTATTTTATCTGTATGTTATTTCAAAATCTAAAGACCAGTTTTTATTACTTCCGAGACTAAGCACTCTTGCTTTCCTTATCGTGTTCTTGTCACAACTACTTTGTGAGAGTGCTCATATTTTAGAGGTCACCTGGTGCTTAAGCCATGTGGACTGCGCCACTACCCTTCATTCCTTCTGAATGCATTTACTGAGTGCTGACTGCTTACTATGCTTGGACTTCCCTGGAAGAACTCACAGACTCTTAGGGGCAAATCGATAGTGAAAATACATCCTAAATAATGTTACTAATCTGCCGGGGAAAGGAGGGACCACCTGAGATGGGAATGACCTCCATGAGAGCAGCCAGCCTTTAGACTTGACTTTGCTCCTGAGGGGTGAGTATGTATTGAAGAGTAACAGAAAGAGCACTGTAAGCAGAGTGGACACAGGTGTGAAAAGAACATGTTCTTTGACCAAAGCATTAAGTAGAAAGGGGAAAAGAACATTGGAATGTAAGGTTAGTCAGAAAGAGACCAGGCTTTTGATGACCTCCTGCCATGTTGAAGAATTTCGAATCTATTATTTAGACAGTGGAGGGCTGGCAAAACTTTTTCACTATGGAGTTGATGTGATCAGGTTAGTGACATCAGGGCTGCAGTGGATCAAGCTGGGTTTAGACGTCAGTGAAAGTATTATCAACGTATAGAAATGTAATTGAAGTGGAAAGACAAATTGGCATCAATTCAGTTCAACAAAAATTTATCAAGTTCATCCTCTGTGCCCAGTAGTGACCAGCCTCCAGAGATACAAAGGTAACTAACTCAGGAACCGCTTGGAAGGTTTGCAGTCTAGTGGAATTATGTATACCAACCAAGATCTTGGGTTTGGGTTTGGAATATACTTCCAGAGAGATGGAGCCCTAGCTGGTGTTCAGCTGTTAAGGGTCTTTGAAGCTGTTGGGACTTGCCAGACTGACACAAGCAGGAGCATGGAACGTGGCCATCAACAGGCTACATGCATCCCCAGAAACAGTCCTTAGGGAGTGGAGGGGCAGCAGCCAGCTGAGCTTGATTTATAACAATGAGTCATTTTCTCTGTGCTTCTTACTGGGACAAACTGACCCGTTGTTTGGATGGAATGTGAGTCCTCACGTAGGGAGAAGGAGTAGGAGTGTAGCTGCTAGAGCTGCCCTATCAAGCTCTGGGGCTGAGGCTAAAGCATTTTTATTTCAACTGTCCCTCCTGGTGATCCTGATGCTAAAGCTGGAGAATTACTACAACTAGTTGTTCCAAGAGGAGGGAGGAGGGTGGTATCATATGGCCAGACAAGTCCACTTATTCTCACCTTCTCTGATCACGTGACCATCCGTGTTCTGTTTTCTGATAATAGGGACCTTAATATGATAGTATCTGCATGTTGAGGTAGAGATTGAAGGAAACTCGACTCTTAATAAAAAGCAGCTTCATCAGGCTCTTTCAAGCATACTGCAAAATAGCCTGTGTTCTCCATCAGTTCTTTATCCTTCAGTAAATAATTTTTCACATATTGCTATCCAAAATGAATTTAAAATTTTCTTGTTCAGTAGCACTTAATTTAATTACCATGATTGTCCCAGATGTTGCTTTAGCATTTTTTCATTGCATTACACATTAAGTAGTCTCTGGTGCTCATGTCTAGGAAGGTAATTGTCATTTATAATCTTCCCACTAGAAAATTCGGTCTTAATTCCAAACAGCTAACTTGGTATACAGCTTGCAAGCTGAGAGAGTTCTGTATGAAAACTCCGTGAGATAGAAAGGTATCTGCTAGTCACTTCTTGACTACAGGCACTTTTTCTTATGAGGCCTTAAATCATTCAGTTGTGCATCTCACTCAGCAGCTGCATATAAAGTGTTTCTGTCAGTGTCCCATGCCTTTACTTTATAGATAATTTGGATCAGGAAGATTAAGTCAGTGGCTTTCTGGAGAATAAACTATCAGAAGTAGGTAAAACCTAGACCCATTCAGTTTCTCTTTTGCTTTATCAACAAAATTCAAGCTGATTCTCAATTCAAATGAAAACTCATTATCAGTACCTAAATTCCATTTTAAATAGGTATAGCTGTAATGAAATTGTTTCCCAAAGAATCAATGGTAATTACACCATTTAAAACTCAGAACTGAGACAAGATAATGAATAGAACTCAAAATGCTTGTTTAAGCAACACTTCACACGATGATGCCTCATTTTCTTAAATAGTAAAGCCCAGAAATAGAAGGAAAATCAGCCGGAATAAAGAAAAGTCCCACACGATTAAATACTTAGCTTTAATATTCTGAGGAGCTAGAGCATAATGAATGTAGATAAAAACTTGTATTGCTTAACATATTTTTTTAAATCAAAAGTTGCCATAAGAAAGGGAAAACAGAGCTATGAAATTTTTGAATACTAGGGATTACCTAAACTAGCTTTTAAAATATCTAAAGGAAAAAATTAATGAGTGGGTACTGAATTCAAATATGAAGTCTTTGTAATTTCTATCAGACTAATACCTCCCCCCCCATTACCAAGTGTATAATTTAGAATCTGACAGTTTTAGTTTAGAAATGGTTGGTATAAGTCTCTAAAGAGTAACTCAGTGAAATTCAAAGAATATGTCCTTCTGTATTACAGAGAATAATACAGACAGTGAAGAAAATACAAGAAAAATATTTTTTAAAGTTTGGCTTAGAAAGCTTGTTTTACTTCTTTTATTGAAATAAAAAATGACCAATAATCCCAAATCTTAATAACTGAGAAAAACAAAGATTCATTGTTTTAGGGCTTTCATAGTAAATCCACTGATGGGAAATGATGAAAGCTATGCTCTCTTATTTGAAGAAATAGTTATCTCCTAATTAAAATAAATCTTAATTGAAGTATAAAATTGTGTTCACTGTGCTTGGTATGAATAAAAATAGTGTGGAAAGAACAAAATACTAAACTTATTACAGATAAAAGGGAAAAAGTTACCTACATTGAGAAGGAGAAAGAAAAAATGGTTTCAAAGTAACATTTGATAGGAACTATAAGAAGTTTAGGAGTGACTGAAAAAATATGGGCCATTACCTAGATATTGTGATAAAGTAATTTGGCTTGGAGCCTAAATGACAGATCTGTAAAGTAAAAGCTAGCTCAGTTGTTTTTTCATTACAGTCAAAACTTCTGAGTATTTAAGGAATGAAGTTAGCATTAAGTTTCACTTGTTCTTGAGGAAATAAAAGTTTGGGGATTGTGATAATGTACCTTTTTACCCGTTGTCTCTTGGATGTTGCCTTAGATCAGCTCTGTTCCCTAACTTACCAGCGTGATGAGCTGTGTATATCATCACAGGCAGTAAGATAGATTGGTTTTATCTTGAGTCATTTTCCAGGAGTAAATGGCTTTAAATATTGAGGGCACTGTAATTAAACAGCGATTAGTTTTCTACGTGCCAGAAGTAAGTGAAAGCAAGGATTATTTCTTCTCTCAGTGCTGTACTTGAGATAGGTGAATATGTTAGAGATGCTTAAAAGAAAAGTCCTGTGTGATACCTGGGTGCCATTCTTGAATATGAAATGTATGAAACCTTCATTAACCAGGAGAACTAATTGAAGATACTTTTCCCCTTTCTCCTTAGGGATCTGACAAACAACCGAATAGGATGTCTGAATGCAGATATATTCCGAGGACTCACCAATCTGGTTAGGCTGTAAGTACCTCTGTCTTCCATATTATAATACAAGGAAGCATATGAATCAGTACCCACATTTTTATGACCACTTATATGTTTAACATTAAAATAGCAACTGTAGAGGTTATAGAACTGGTAGGGGGATAGTTCAGTTCAGTCACTCAGTCATGTCCAACTCTTTGCGACCCCATGGACTGTAGCATGCCAGGCTTCCCTGTCCATTACCAGCTCCTAAAGCTTGCTCAAACTCATGTCCATTGAGTTGGTGATGCCATCCAACCATCTCATCCTCTGTCATCCTGTTCTTCTCCTGCCTTCAACCTTTCCCTGGGAAAGATTGAAGGTAGGGAATAAGGAGCTGGAAATTTAATCATGGAGATATAATGTCATCAGAATATAATAATGCATGACATCCACTGCTCCACATACACATGCACACACGCGATGTAGTATGTGTGCATATTGGACCTAGAGAATAGGTCCATAT
The DNA here is from genome assembly GCF_000754665.1 of Bison bison bison. Taxonomy (NCBI): domain Eukaryota; kingdom Metazoa; phylum Chordata; class Mammalia; order Artiodactyla; family Bovidae; genus Bison; species Bison bison. Next base: position 170,843 of record NW_011494708.1, on the reverse strand, counting down.
TGAAACACATGATCAAAAGCCTTGATGGTTTGGGAAAATTTCTTTGAAGAGGTGAATATTGAGCTAATGGTCCAGATCCTTAGAAGGGAAAAGAAGTCAAGCAAATGATAGAAATCAGAGCGAGGTCAGTTTGTCAAGGTGAAAGCTGATAGTCTTATGCATAGACTGACCATTGAAGTCACTCCTCTGACCTTGTGTTTATAGGTGACCTCTCAAGCTTTTCTGTTTTTCATCTGTACAGTAGGATTAATAGTACCTCAAAGTTATTAGAAGGATTAATTAGCATTTGAATTATCTATACCTGTTTCTTATAATTTATATCTAATATAAATGGAGAACTTTGTATATATCATCAAATATATTTTAGTTTTATTTTTAAAGTTAAGAATCTGAGAATAACTAGAAGTAAGGACAGTTACCTGTAATAGAGCTTTATGCAAGAAAGGCAGACTGAAGCTTAGAACTGACTCAATCCTAGGAGGCCTCTGGAAGACATTGATGTGGGGAAATGGCATAAATCATGATTTAGAGAATAGCAATCTAGAAAAAGGGTGCAGCATGCAAGGCAGGATTTTGAGGTAGAAGTTCTAGTTCTGAGATTGCCTATGCTGGGCTCTTTCCCTTTGTAGCTTTTTAGGATGTTTCATCTGTTGTGTTCAAGTTAACTTTGAAAAAGCCATATGGGCTTAAGTACTGAGGTTATTTCATCTCTACAGTAAGCGATGGGTCTCACTTGTCAGAATAGAACAAAGTACTCTTGCTCCTCAGTCAGCAAATTCGTATTTTTCAGTGTGCCCTTTAGCTCCGGGGGAAAGATAGATGGCCCCAGTATATGTTTTTAAATAAAAGATTGACTTGGTGTACAGCTTTACTCATTGCTAGAAATCAGTTAAATCTATTACAGTGTTCTTTTTTTGTAAGTGGATTACAGTTTTGTTTCAGTGCCTTTATTATATCGAGAGTTTTTAATTTTTGTTTTTGAGGAAAGTGTAAGAATTGGCAACCTGAGGCATTTATGGAGAAAAATGTGTTATGCTTTTGAGTAGTTATGAATCAAATAGTGAAAGAAGGAGTCTGAGGTTTACCATTTTCTTGACTTTAGTTCCAGATGGATTTATAGCTTTGGTCTAGGGATTTTTGACTCAACAGCAGAAGTTCTTTAGGCAAAAGTGTTGTTTTGGACAGTGCTTACATTAAAGCAGGTTACTATACACTTACTTTTTTGTTTTTGCCTCCTGCCTTAAAATCTAATATTGTTGCAAATTTTAAAGCCTGGATTGTCTCTTACATTTTTACCAATTCTCTGATACCTGTGCGAGAATTTACAGGACATAGAACATAACAGACATATATCCAGTGAGTCATTAAAACATAGAAATAACACTACCAAGTTTCCTACTTTGTGATTGATTGAGATAATTTTGTAGTCCATGTAATAGTAGATGATAGCCCTCTTAAATGCAGCAGTATGGCACATATAGAACTATACCTGACATATCCTTCAAACACTGTTCTAAGAAAAATTAAGACTTCCTGCATGGCTCTTTGGGTAAAGAATCCGCCTGCAATGCAGGAGACCCAGGAGACATGGGTTCAATCCCTGAGTCGGGAAGATCCCCTGAAGAAGAAAATGGCAACCCACTCCAGTATTCTTGCCTGGAAAAGTCCATGGACAGAGGAGCCCGGCGGGCTACAGTCCATGGGTCACAAAGAGTCGGACACGACTGAGTGACTGAACTGAACTGAAGAAAAATGATCAGTACTAAACACATAAACATAAACACATAGGAAAAATTAGCAGTTGTGGTAGCTTCTTAGCATTCAGGAATGCTTTGCAGTGGAGTTGCTTGTGATCATTTGGGTTGACATAGTTCTCGAGCATTGAATCAGGAACCTTTGGATGGGTGTTCTGTGTGGGCTGCATAGCTTTCTGGGCTGTCTAAGCCAGGTTGTATGTTGCTTGTAAAGGCTGATAGCATTTGGTATTTCAGATATGGAGAATAACATTTTCATTCTAGCAAGTGGAAAAGAGAGTCTGATTAGTTAAGGGACATGTAGTACATTTTCAGGTTAAGAGTCAGAGAAGCTCTGTATTACTAATATTTCCCACCCTATAGAGTAAATGTGCAAAAGAAATAAGTCTAGAGTAGATTACTGTTCTAGCTCTTTCCTCTGCTACCTCTTCAGCTTAACTCTTTGGGTTACCCTGGAACTTTGGACCCTTAGACTCACTTGGCCTCTTAGCCACGGAGCCTGGAAACCTTGGCAGAAGGCCTGTAGCATTCCCACCCAGACTTCTCATTGGCGATTTAGTGTAAAAATTGAAAAATGACATACGTCAGAGTGTTCAGTGGACTTGGGTGTGGTAGGTAAATTGATTGAATCTGTGTATTGATCTCTGCCTTTATTGATGGAGAAGTTCTGGGAAGTGAAGCCATCCTCCCAGAGGGTCCCACTCTAACCCTAGGAGTAACTGGCAGAAAAAGGATGGAACTAATAATGGACTCCAGTAAAGTCTCTGTCGTTCACTTATGAAGTTAGCTTACAGAGTAGTTGTTAGGAGATCCAAAAAAATCAAAACTTTGCTTTTAATTTTCTTTATGAATTTTGATCAATTTAAAACCTGTGTTTTTCCTCTAAGAATTATACCTTTAATATTTTTCTGTCAATCGAGTGATATTTATAAGAACTTCCTTTCTACAATTTAAAAATTATTGTTGTTAAGTAATAAAGCCATATAGAGAGATATGTAGGAAGAGTTGAATTTCCCCTTCATCTGTTCAAACATACCCTTCTGAGATAGCATATACTGTCCAGTGTATATATTCTCAGACTTTTCTATTGCCCCTGCAAATGTGTAGGCATCCGCACAGGGCTTTAAAAATGTGCTATACTCTGGACTTCCCTGGTGATCCGGTGGTTAAGACTTCACGTTCCGGTTCAGGGGGAAAGGGTTCGATCTGTGGTTGGGAAGCTAAGATCCCACATGCCTTGCGACCAAAACCCCAAACATAAAATAGAAGCAGTATTGTAAAAAATTCAATAAAGACTTTAAAAATGATCTACATCAAAAAAAATCTTTAAAAAGTGTATTCTACTTGACAACTTACTTAAAAAAATTTTACCAAGGTACCATTATCTTTTTAGGAGAATACTTTTTAGGAGAATACTGTTATCTTTTCAGGAGAATGTTTTTGTTCATGCTTCTGACTAGCTAACAGAATATTCCACAAGTATAGAACAGTGCGCTGTGCTTAGTCGCTCAGTTGTGTCTGACTCTCTGCAACCGCATGGACTGTAGCCCTCCAGGCTCCTCTGTCCATGGGAATTCTCTAGGCAAGAATACTGGAGTGGATAGCCATGCCCTCCTCTGGGGGATCTTCCCAACTCAGAGATTGAACCCAGGTCTCCCACACTGCAGGTGGATGCTTTACTGTCTGAGCCATGAGGTAAAAGAACAGTATGGTTTAGTCAGTTATTCCTAAGTTAAAGGAGGTACCATTTGATTCATTACCTCCTCCTTTAACAAGTCTGCCCTAGTAAACATGCCTGTACATACACAGATGCTGCATCGTACCCATTTAACTTACAGGAATGCAAATATCTATTTAACAAAAAGTAAGTGAATAAAAATTAAGTGAGAGAGTAAGAAACAGCATGAGTGGGAGTGGGTGGATAATTCACCTGCCACTCCATTCAATGAGCTGTTTTAGGACACAAGAGAGTGACTTTGCTGTGAACATTGTCATTCTCAGTCCCATGATGCTTTTTTTGGTATAAACATTTCAGAGTTGGAATGTGCTTTTAATGTATTAAGGGCTTCCCTGGTGGTTCAGAGGGTAAAGCGTCTACCTGCAATGCAGGAGACTCAGGTTCGATCCCTGGGTTGGGAAGATCCCCTGGAGAAGGCAATGGCACCCCACTCCAATACTCTTGCCTGGAAAATCCCATGGACAGAGGAGCCTCGTGGGCTGCAGTCCACGGGGTCGCAAAGAGTTGGACACGACTGAGCGACATCACTCTCACTTTAATGTATTAAAGTATATGTGAATTTTTATGGTCATCAGCCAGTTACTTCACTTGGTGTCTAGCCAATCAAATAGCAGTTTGTTCCAACACTGGAGGAAAAATTGCTTTGTGTTGGGATTTACTGGGAGGATGGCATGTCTTTCTCCAATGTGATTCCTTCCTCAGTGATTTCCAAGGAAAAACAAATTAATAGTACCTAATAATTACCATAAAGTTACCTAGCAGTTAGAATCTAATGGTTCCTATAAGATACAATCATTTTGTTTATACTTAAATCCTATACTTGTAATATATATTTTTATTTCCAATGACTACACTCTTTCAAACATCTAAAAATTACAAATAATTGTACAGGGAATCTCCATGTACCCATCAGTCAGTTTCAACACTTAGCAACTCAGAGCCTATCTTGTTTTAGTTCCACATCACATCTCTTATCTTCCCACCTACATTATTTACAGTAAACCCCAGTAATCTTATAATTTCACATAGGGTACCTTGATAAAAGTACAGTTGTTCATTTTAATTACATCCAGGTTACTTTCTTAAAATGTTATGATTTGCATTCCATCAGCTGTAATACCCTTTTCAAAATCCACATTTGGTGTTCACTCTGATAAGCCAAAAAAGAAAAAGGCATTGCTTTCATGATTCTTGAATGTAAAAGTATTCTTTTTATTTTTTAAGTTCCTTGGCAATTCTTTTATGAAGATCAAAATTATTTTACTCAGCCTCTTTTCTATTAAAAAAATTATCCTAAGATATATGTAAAATGAATTCAATAATGTTTTTACTGAAGTCCATTATATATTACTTTTGAGGGATTGGTGTTTGTGCAATGTTAAGTCTTCCCATCCAGAAATACGTCGTTGCAGATGTCATGGAAACAGCTGACCTCTGCCCTCTTCAAGTCTCTTCCCTCTCCCCACTGGGGAATCCTTCTACTCAGGTGTCACTTTTTTCCATGCTTAAAGGATTTAACTCAGCCTCTGGACGTGAAGCAGGCCTCCCTGAGGGTCTCAGGACTTCTTCGGTGAGAATTCTAGGTCAGACTATAGCATTCTTGATACTACAGCAGGCACTGAACAGATCTTGGTGGTGGTTGGGTCATCCTGCCGTTTTCCTGGAGCCCTTGGTAGCAGCTCCTAAAGCTGGGGTCCATGTCCTGAACAGCCAGCCACTGCAATTGAGCACCTTCTGTATACTCTGGCTTCTTACTGGCTTCCAGAGGTATCCAAGTAAATAAGACACACAAGCCCTTTCTGTCCTGGAGCTTATGAAAGTCGAGCATGGAAGAAATCACAAAAAAATGATTTGTACAAACTACTCATATAATAGCATAAGGTGTTCTACAATTTATAGCAAACTCTGTAAGTGTTTATATATTTATTAAAGCCACGATACAAGGGGAAACCAGAGAGGTTAAGTAATCTGCCCAAGGGCAACACTGAATTCTATCCCAAGTCTTTGATTAAACCCTGGACCTGTTTCACTCTTCCAATATATTTTAGTAGGTGACTGTCAGCTGCTGCTGGTTATTTGTACCATCCTTTTCTTTGTTTTTTAATTTTTGTTTCCTTAAATGAAACTGAGTGAACTCCTGAAGAGCAGTTCTAGTTGCAATGAGAGCATGATTGAAAATCAGGTTCAGGAACGTAACTTGGAGGTTCTACATGTTATTTAACAGAAAAATCCTTATCCAGCAGTAATTTTAATTAATTTTATTTATTCCTTTTTATAAGGTTAATTTTCTTCTTCAACTTTGGAGAAAATATTTACTAGATACTTCTTTCTATGAGATTTAAAACAACCTTCATAACTTCTTAATAACAGTATTTAATGATAGGATGTTTTAGGAAATATAATATAAAATGATATATAATTGTTCGCCTTTCTTACAGTAAAGTTATTTCCTTTTTTCCAGAAACCTTTCAGGGAACTTGTTTTCTTCATTATCTCAAGGAACTTTTGATTATCTTGGCTCATTACGATCTTTGTAAGTAAGAATTTTTTCTTCCTGTTTTTGTAAATGTATCTGAGTGTCTGAAAATTAAAAACAGTTATTATATGGCTTAAGAGACTTCATGGGAAAATTTTGTGATTTTGCAATAATTAGAATCTCACTTGAGAGTTTGCATTCACATTGAAAAACATACCATAAACCTTAATAATGTGTGTCAGGCTAGAGCAACCATTTTCTTCTTAGAATACTCTTATCTCTCTAATTTATATTTAAATAGGTTGGTAATTTTTTTCTTTGTGTTTCCAAATTCGAAAATATTTTGTTTACCTAATTAAATCCCCAAAGTATAAAATAAGCCTCCCTTCTTATGAAGAGTTTATAGTTAAGACTTATGTTGTTCTTTGAGAGCTTTCCTGGTGGCTTACATGGTAAAGAGTCTGCCTGCAATATAGGAGACCTGGGTTCCATCCCTGGGTTGGGAAGATCTTCTGGAGAAGGAAATGGCAACCCGCTCCAGTATTCTTGCTTGGAGAATCCCATGGACAGAAGAGCCTGGAGAGTCTCAGTCAATGGGGTGGGTCACAAGGAGTCAGACACAACTGAGCAACTAACACTTCACTTCATGTTATGTTTTAGAGATTAATTTTATCCTGTGACTCCATCCCCAAACTGAATTCACAGCTTATTGCTGATATTTTTAGGCATGCTTATGTAGAATGTCTGCTTTATGAAGTCAGTGTATGGTCATATTTACACAGTTCTCTGTAGCTTTAAAATTGGCTGAGTTTTTTTTTTTTACACCCAAAACCAATTTTGTTAAGTGAGAGATTAGATTGTCTAGGAGTTACTTTCGAAGCTTACTGTATTTTCAGTAGCATTAATATGTCTCAGAGCATAACTTTTACTGATTCCTATTGGAATTACAGTTAAATACAATGGTTTTTCAAATTTTTATTGTGACATACAGACTTGAGTCTCTTTTTCCAGTGAAAGATGTCTTCTCTGCCAGATGCCTGTTTGATGTATGCTCACTTCTTATCTTTCCCCCCTTCCCCTCCCCTTTCTTTTTCCTTTCCCTGCTCTCCTCTTCATCTTTAGTTTTGTAAATTTATCATTTCAGTCTCATTTAGCAGCTTTCATTGGAATAAAGCCAATGGGTTAGGTGCTCAAGGGGCTTCTCACCATTATGGCAGACATATGTATGTACTTCTAGAATCCCTACATCAAACTTTTTTTTTCTTTTTTTAAATTTAATTTTATTTTTAATACCCAAAGTATTTTTTTATTGAGGTATAGCTGGTTAACAATGTTGAGATAGTTTCAGGTGAACAGTGAAGGGATTCAGCCATACATATACACGCAACCATTCTCCCCAAACTCCCCTCCCATCCAGGCTGGCACATAACATTGAACAGAGTTCCATATGCTATACAATAGGTCTCTGTTGATTATCCATTTAAAATATAGCAGTGTGTACAGGACCTTCCCAAAGTCCTTAACTATTCCTTCCCCCCAGCAACCATGAGTTCTGTTTTCTGAGTCTCTTCGTGTTTTGAAAGTAAGTTCATTTGTATCATTTCTTTTAAGATTTCACAATAAGGGATGTCATGTGATTTTCTCTTTCTCTGAGACAGATAATAATTATCGCATAATTACAAAAAATAATTTTTTTGACAGGTATTATTTTCATATGCTTAAAAATTTGCAATCATTTTTCAGATCAAAGTAAAAGCCACTAACTTGCCATAGTGAACAGGCTTTGGATCATCTTGTTCCCTGACTCTTCCCTGATCTCAAGTCCAGTCAAGTCCCCCTCTTCCATAGTAATCCTCTAAGATGCCAGGCAGACATGCTTCTTCTGCCTCAGGGCCTTTGCACTTGTGAGGCCCTTTGCCTGGAAAACACTTCCACCAAGTATCACCCATGGCTCTGGGACTTCCCTGGTGGTCCAGTGGCTAAGAGTCTGTGTTCCCATTGCATGGGGCCTGGATTCAATCCCCAGTCACGGAACTAGATCCCACATGCCACAACTAGGAGTTGTGGCTCCTACACCCTGCCTCAAACTCTTATCTGGTCTTTTTGGTACTATTAACATTCTTACCCAGAAAACTGCTTTTTAGTGAAGACATCTCCTTTTAGTGGGCTTATGTCAGCCATTTCTGTGAAGTTTAGGAAATAAAGACTGCAAAAATGATCTGACTTTTGAAACCCGAGATAGCAGGAATGTAAGAAGTATTTTCATGCAAAAATTGAGCAAAATTGTCAGTGTTTATAAAAGGTAATGCTGTAAACTCACCAGAAGGTGGTTCTTAGGAATTAGAAGTTAGTCATCCTAATCAGAAAAACAGAATATAACCATGCGAAGCAGTCATATGTTGCTTTATGCTGTCAGAATTAAGAGTTTGCAGACATTTAAGCCAAGAACATGGCAATGATGCTAGAAGAAATGGGGAAAGCTTCAGTTTCCAGTAATAGTGCCACAGCCCTGATGACATATCCGTATAAGTTTGATAGACAAAAGGAATGTGGATGTGATATTCCAGTACCCTGGGCTTCAGAAGTATGTTTCATAGATGATGAAACTATTTTGTTCACATACCATCTTTGATTGAAAGCCGAGTCAGTCCAGGATCAGGTGGGAAGGGATTTTGGGGTCAGACATTCGACATCATCTTGCTGGGAAGGAAACCATAACCAGTTGATGGTACAGTATGTACCCTAGGTGAGATTGAGCAGGTTTGTGCTTGTCACCAAAGACTAAGCCAATGTAAAGCAAAAGTGCAATTTAATTCATTAACCATACTGTCTAAATTGCATTTTGTGTGCTACAGAGAATTTCAGACTGAGTATCTGCTGTGTGATTGTAACATACTGTGGATGCATCGCTGGGTAAAGGAGAGAAACATCACGGTACGGGACACACGGTGTGTTTATCCCAAGTCTCTTCAGGCCCAGCCAGTCACAGGTGTGAAGCAGGAGCTGTTGACATGCGGTAAGGAAGAAAAGCTGAGAAACGGTTAACTGTGTTTTGCTTGCTGCCATGTGTTTCCTGACAAACTTCAGAATTCTTTTTATATGTTGGAACCGATTGTAGCCATCACTCTTCATGAATTTGATAATATTCAGTTTTTGTCAACAGTTAAGTCAGTTGAATTAAAAAATGTTTTTTTCAATTGGCATTTAAAGTTCTTAGGTTCTGAACAGCTTTCTTAATGAAATTCAATTTCAATAAATAGTATAGATCTTTGTATTTTCTAATAGCAAATCAGTAATACGTTGATAGTGCTAAAATCTCAGGATGCAATCATGCGTTTTATTGATAGGGTATGAATTGATACAGCTGTTTTGAAGGGTGGCTTGGCAGTAAGTATTAGTGTTCTTAGAGAATTGGTACAACTTGATATAGCTAATTCTGCAAGTAGGGCTTAATTCTTGAGAAATCATCAGCTATGTGTGTAAATCTTCAGATTTTATATAAGAACATATCTTAAATTCTGAAAAATAGGGCATTGGCTTACTTATGACAGTCCATTCAATGAAATAGCATATTTGTTGAAAATCATGATTTTCCAGAATACCTGAAGACTTGAGGGAAATAATACATTTACCATGTGTTTAATGAAAAAGAAAAACCAGAAAAAACAAGAAACAGTCCTTATAATGATAGAGGGAGGTTCTAATTTAGTTTCTGTGCTTGGAAATAAACAACCCTATCAGTTTTTTCCTTTTATTTTCATCATCATTGTTGTTTCACATGTGAAGTGTGCTCATTGGATTAAAGATTTATGAAAAGAAATAATGTGTACACATAAGAAATCACCTTGGTGTACACTTTAAATATCTTATAATTTTGTCAATTATACCTCCATAAAGCTGGGGGGAAAAAATGAAAAAACTGAAAGAAGGAAAAAAAAAACCAAAATCCATACTTAACATTCTTATCACTCATAGGTAGCTAACATCAAAGATACCTTGGTATACATATCAATTTTCTACCTTTTTATTATGTTTTATCCAAAATACCATACTCTAATATTATTTTGTATCATTTTTAAACTTGAAATAATGTAAACTTGTTTCCTCATCATACTGATATAAAAGATGCATACCAATTCATTATATATATATAGCCATAACTTTTATTTTTACATTATAGGGATATAGCCACAATAATTTCTTTATTACTGCATATTTAGGTTGTTAATTTCTCACTCCATAAACATTAACAAGATTAATTTCCTTACGTACATCTTTACGTATTAGCTATTTAGGATAGCTTGCTACTAAAAGTAGAATTGTTATGTTAGAGATTGAATATTTTAAAGGTTTTTGATGGGCCGTGATATTTGTGTACGTTTTTGCATATGTAGTTTAAGATTTCCTTCTTTTATTTTTCTTATTGGAAAGAAATATATCAGCTTTGTAAAAGTGACGTGAAATGGTTTAATTTTAATTTTATTTAATGGTGTTTTCATCTTGGATCCTCTTAATTCAGCAACATCTTTGTTGATGGTAAAACTAGAATGCTGATTACTGAGGAATTTGTTTTTCCATTTTTAAGATTTCAATTCGAACTTCTATAATTTTAAGTTCTGTAGTGTGAATATAGTATTTGTTTACTGAGTCTTTGTTCTCCTGTCTCTAGACCCTCCCCTTGAATTACCATCTTTCTACATGACTCCGTCTCATCGTCAAGTTGTATTTGAAGGAGACAGCCTTCCTTTCCAGTGCATGGCTTCATATATCGATCAAGACATGCAAGTGTTATGGTATCAAGACGGGCGAATAGTCGAAACTGATGAATCCCAAGGTATCTTTGTTGAAAAGAACATGATTCACAACTGCTCATTGATTGCAAGGTAAACTTTTTTAGATGAGGAATTGTCTCTGTAGATTTTATTTATCATCTCAGAAATTGTAATGTTTAGTTGACGTTTAAATTAATATTTTACCTTCTTGCATTTAAAAAGCAAATGTCTGACATTTCTTTTTCTGATTGTTATTTATCTTTGAAAGTTATCTTTTATTTATCTTTTCCATCTAGTTTTGAAGGTAAAAAAAGCATAAGGTAGAAGGGAAACACTTTAAAAGCTGGAGACTTTTTGTTTAAAGTTTTAAGAGGAAAAAATGTAACCTTTTTTTTTTACCAAACTTAATTTCCAACTATTTCCTGCTGCTATTAATAAGCGCAGAATTTCACTTCTAGGAATCACCTAATTTTCACTGTCTTATGATTAATGTTGCATTTTAAGATACTGCCTTTTTCATCCTGTTAGTATAAAACAGTATACTACCTGTTAACCTCATGGTTGGTGCAAGTGCCACAATAGTTTGAATGAAGTTAAAGTACAAAAAACAGGATAAAAATAAATGTTATCACTCATTGTATTTTATTTTGGTGATATGTTAATCTGTAGGCATTGAATTTTCTCTTTCCTGCTGTCTGCCTCTGTCTCTGAGTATCTCTCCAAGCCTTTTCTATGTTTTTCTCTTTCCTTTTTATCAATTTTATGACGTTAGACCTCAACTTGAATATTTAAGGATAGAGCTATAACTTTCTACTGAGGTACTTTATGTAGTATTACAAAAGTGCATGAAAAAACTACCAAGAAACTAATAGTTCTCTGAGTTCAGTCTCAAGTCTGGGAATTTTGAGGTTTGAATATTCTGTTTCATAATTTCTCTTTCTCTTCTGAGATTTCCTTAGAAGCATATTTTCATTTATGTCTTCGAACTTTTATAGTAGAAACCCTTAAATCCTTGCCTCTTAGTATCTGGGTTATATGGGGGTCATTGCCCTGCTTATTTTTTATGAATATGGTTTATATTTTCTACTTTAAAAAGTATTATTTATATGTCTGGTAATGTTGGATTGTATCCTAGATATTGTGAATGATTTGCTGTGGAGAAGCTGACAAAGTACAGCTTATGGGACAAATCTGGCCTATTAATTTTTTTTATAGTTTTATATGGTTACCTATCAAATGGTTATACAGATACCTTCCAAATAGTATTGCTTCTCAGTCAGCAAAACCTAAAGTATTTACTGTGTGGCCTTCAAAGAAAACGTTTGCTGACCCCTGACTCTGGATTCTTTTGTATTCTTCTCAAAGACAGCTGATTTTGTTTCATTGAGCAGTTAGCTTTTGGTTAAGCTAAAACTCCTGGATCTGGCTTTTGTGTAGTAGGCAGCCACTGAAATCTGCTTCGTGTTTGCTGTGTCTGCATGTAGGTCAGGGATCAGTTAAAGAACTGGGTGAATTATATATGCACAAGTTTGGGCTTCTAGCCAGGCTGCTTTCACCTCTGTCTCTGATTTTTCAACCACTCAGATTTTGAGTTTCTTTTTGAATAATGCCTGCCCTTTGGCAAAAGTCATTAAAAAAATTTCCTGGTTACTCCCCAGTGCCAATCTCTTTTTTCTAAAGTCAGTTCCTCTTTGGCTTCTGCTCACTTTGGATCACTCACCATGTGTTCAGATAGTTGACTGTAGTTTGTCTACAGCTTATAGCTGTTAAATGTCGGGAGTGTGGTTTGATAGGAGCCAAGAAAGGAATGTCAATCCACTCCAGTATTCTTGCCTGGAGAATTCCACGGACAGAGGAGCCTGGAGGGCTACCGTCCATGGGGTCACAAAGAGTCAGACATGATTGAGCAACTCACAGTTTCTTTCACTCTACTATTACCAGAAGCAGAGTTCGCTTACTAGGGGTTAAGACTGTTAGGAATGTTTTGTGTATTCTTTGCATCAGTGTATTAAGTCCCAGTGAGAAGAGTCTGTTACATTGTTTTTACTGTGGTGATAATTTCACAAGTGTATACATATGTTAGAAGTTACCAAATTGTAGACTTGAAGTAGTTTATTGTCTGAGTAGACAATAATTGACATATAGTATGCACCCCACTCCAGTGTTCTTGCCTGGAGAATCCCAGGGACGCCGGAGCCTGGTGGGCTGCCGTCTATGGGGTTGCACAGCATCGGACACGACTGAAGCGACTTAGCAGCAGCAGCAGTACAACAGTAGGAGAAGGCAATGGCACCTCACTCCAGTACTCTTGCCTGGAAAATCCCATGGACAGAGGAGCCTGGAAGGCTGCAGTCCATGGGGTCGCGAGAGTCGGACACGACTGAGCAACTTCCCTTTCACTTTTCACTTTCATGCATTGGAGAAGGAAATGGCAACCCACTCCAGTGTTCTTGCCTGGAGAATCCCAGGGACGGGGGAGCCTGGTGGGCTGCTGTCTATGGGATCGCACAGAGTCGGACACGACTGAAGTGACTTAGCAGTAGCAAAGCTTTAAAAATGTAATAGAACTCTTGTCTGAATAAAAGCTTTATTTTTTAAAGTTTTACTGAAGTTTAGTTAATTTATAGTGCTGTGTTAATTTCTGCTATATAGCAAAGTGCCTCAGTTATATATATACATACTTATACATATATATATACACACACACTTTTTCAGATTCTTTTCTATTATGGTTCATCACAGGGTATTGAATATAGTTCCAAGAGCTTCAATTTAGGCTTCTTCAATTTTGTAACAAGTAACCAGATTTACTTTATAAATTCATTTCTCTGTCATGTTTAACTTAATCTAAATTCCATTAGCATTAAAAAAATTAATTCAAAGGATAGCAACTTCGCACAATGGTTTTTTGTTGATAGGAATACTTACTAAAGTGAAAGTCTTTCATATGAAGACTGGGAAGTCCTTTACCTGGAGTTAGCTCCAGAATAATAGAAAGTTGTAGGAGAAGGAAATATGTGGTTATTGGATTGGGTAGCCTCATAGACCTCTTGATTCTTCATTGGTCTTTGCATGTCATTGAGCCTTCATTAATAAGAACTGGAGCTTGTATTTTTCCTGGACATTGAAATTGAAGCTACCCCTTCTCCTTAAATCTCCTAATGTGTTGTGTTGAGGATTCTTGAAAAATTTATTCTGATAACTGGTTTTAGACATTGAAGGTATTGCTGAAAGTTATCTTTAAAAAATGTTAGGACCATTTTCCCCAGAGCGTGTGCTAACATGCTCTGGGATGCTACAGTGAGTGGACAGAGGTGCTGTGGGGTATTTTGAGTGTTTGAGCATAGTGATACTGGACATTCCTGGACATCTCACAGCTACCAGCTCCGGGCAGTTAGGGTGTTGACATTACATCATGCTGCCTCCCTTTTGTTTGTGTCACATCTTAGATACTGGTATTTTGACAATTACTATGGTACAAAGCAAGTACTGTATGAAAATCATTGTGGAATAAGAAATAGAGATATCATTGTCTGATCTGTATCTGATTAATTTTGGAGTGCCCAGTAAGCATGCGCAACCCATTAGGAAGCAGTTGTGGTTATGTAAGAATGAAATATTTATTTTAAATTGATTTTTTTTTTTTTTCAAATGGCTGTAAGGTATTAGGACATATATACACAGTTTTAGGATTTCGTGTAGTCATTGCAACCACCCTAGGTGTTTCTTTTAGGCTAGGGGCACTGTGAAAGTTATCTAGTCAGTGAAGGTACCATGAACTGAGAAAATATGGGGACTTCTGGATTTGAGAATGCTTTTTATTGCCCAGAATTTTTATATACTTCTTCCTGGTTCAGTAGAGTCATATAAAGTAGAATTCTAGTTGGCAATGTTTTGGTTATTTAAATTTAATGTCAAACTCTTCTGTGTCGTTTTACCTTGAGTATACCTATTTTAATATGTTAATGTATTTAACTTAGTAAAGATGATAAACATTTTCTTTGGTTCAAAATCACAGTCCCTCTAAGTCTTTATTAGAGCATTTATTGTTGTGTAGCCATTAATGATTTAGGAAGCTACAAAAATGTATAGTAACTTCAAGACAGTCTTTAGTGAGTTAATTAAAATGATACATGCTTTATGTCTAATGATTTATCTGTATCTACATAAAAGCAAAGTATGATAGATCATGTGGGGGGAATAAAGGTTAATTGAAGATTCTGCCATTTGCTCTTAATAGGTTTTATATTAGAGAATTATGATGTCATCTTGAAAGTTGAATTTTCTGACAGCTGTTCAGAAATATAGCTGTTATTAGAAGTTGAAGTATACTTTTAAATGAAAAGCTACTTTTTTAAAAGCCTTAATTGGTAATTTATTAAATCTTTTTAGAGACTTAATAGGTTTCTCCCCTTTTCCATAAGATATTTCATTTTAAATATTAATTACACACTTTATATTAGTCTCCTTCATGCTTGAATATTTTCCCTAGAATTCCCAAGATGTAACTTGGTAACTTCCCTGCTAGTTTTTTAATTGTTAGGCTTTTGATTTTTTTTTTTTTCCTCTTTTTTCTTATTGCAGTGTAGTTGATTTACAACGTTGTGTTGGTTTCAGGTGTACGAAGTGATTCAGTTAGACCTGTGTGTGTATAGATATATTTTCCAGATTCTTTCCCTTATAGGTTATTACAAAATATTGAGTATAGTTCCTGTGCTATACACTAGGTCCTTGTTGGTTGCCTGTTTCATGTGTAGTAGTATGTATATGTTGATCCCAAACTCAATTTATCCTTCTTCCCTCCTTTCCCTTTGAGAACCATAAGTTAGTTTACTATGTCTGTGGGTCTGTTTCTGTTTTTATCCCTTATATGTGAAATCTAAAGAAACAGATACGAATGAACTTAGATACAAAACGGAAAACATAGCCTCTCCATTAGTTTTGCTGAAGGCAGTGCTGTGATGTTTCTGTTTTGGTGCTTGGTTTCCCTCTGTGGCATGGCCTGCTCTCCCTTTTCCTGGAGTCTCAGTGCCACTGCCCTCCATTCATTCTTATGTTACAGCCAGCTCTTGACTTGCTGCTGAAGTACTTAAACGGAGGGATCGTTTTTTTTATTCATTTTTATCTAGCAAGCGCTTAGCCTCCAGCACACATTCATGTTTGCTAAATGCATGATCGAAGCACATGTTGTCTCCCTTCTTGCCTAACCATATTTTCTCTCTTTAAACTCTTTCTTCATGCAGTGCCCTAACCATTTCTAATATTCAGGCTGGATCGACTGGAAATTGGGGCTGCCACGTCCAGACCAAACGTGGGAACAATACAAGAACCGTGGATATTGTGGTCTTAGAAAGCTCTGCACAGTACTGTCCTCCTGAGAGGGTGGTGAACAATAAAGGAGATTTCAGGTCAGTGACTTGAAGAGTGCTGAAAGGGGCTGATTTGCCCCAATTCTTTTTATTCTCAAAGGCATAAGTAAGTAAGTGAGTAAGTGAAGTAGCTCAGTCGTGTCTGACTCTTTGGGACCCCATGGACTGTAGCCTACCAGGCTCCTCCGTCCATGGGATTTTCCAGGCAGTAGTACTGGAGCGGACTGCCATTTCCTTCTCCAGTGGATCTTCCTGACCCAGGGATCGAACCTAGGTCTCCCGCATTATAGACAGACGCTTTACCATCTGAGCCACCACAGAAGTATAGATGTATGTAATTGGTCTCCTGTCTTCAGTAAGAATTTGAGAAATGTATTCACATATATAATAGGATCACTCTAGTGGCTCAGGACGGTAAAGCGTCTGTCTGCAATACAGAAGACCCAGGTTCGATCCCTGGGTTGGGAAGATCCCCTGGAGAAGGAAATGGCAGCCCACTCCAGTATTCTTGCCTGGAAAATCCCATGGATCTCGGAGCCTGGTAGGCTACCGTCCATTGGGTTGCAAAGAGTCTGAGCGACTTCACTTTGACTTTATTCACATGTATATCCTTATATATCTAAGGACTGCCCTTTAGAATGGTGATTTCAGAATCATTTATGGAAACTAAAAGTAAAAACAGGTGCCTGAACTTCATCTCAGATCTATTGATTGATGAGTCTCTGAAGGTTGAGCCAGAAGTGTTTATTTTTATTTTGTAGTTTTGTTGTAGTAGTTAAGAACCACTACCTTAAGAAACATTTTGGAAGTTCCACTCAAATAATGTGAAATTCAGACAGGTTAACAGCATTTCCTGTTTCTGAGGGGCTTTTTTTGGATGGCCTTTGGAAGGTTTTGTTGTGTTAATTCAGTTTTAACTGCAGACAGTCAGTAGACATTGTACTTAGTAGAAACACACACCCAGTTTCCCTCCGCTGTGTGGTTCTTCTAGCAATTAAATCAGGGGACTTTGAGAAAAGAAAGCTGTTGGGTGGCCTGAAAGCTGGGGAGCCTCTAGTGTTGGACCCTGTTAGGATAAGCAGATTGACTTAAATGCTGTGGTTTTGTTTTTGCTTTTTAATAGAAAGTTTAGAATTTGTGAGCGGTAACAACTTTTACTTTAGACTCCCCTTTCTTTCAAAGTTGCTTTAAAACATTATCTTTAAACTTATTATTTACCTAAAATGCTTTATGTTCAGGATTTTAATAATCAGTTTATAGTTAATATAAATGAAGGGAAATATGTAGCTCTTTAAAGCAGCATAGAGATTTTTGAATACACGGTTGGTTTACACTGTCTGTGATTGGTATTTTTGCTGCCTTGTGGCTATAAGTCTGATTTTTAAGGATAAGAAAAAAACTCTTTGTTGTTATTCTTTCAAGTCCAAGGTGAAGAAGCAATGACAACTTTAGCTCAGCTAGTTCTTCATTGATTTTTTTTTTTTAATTGCCTTTTGACTTTCCTTTCTCCTCCCCCATTTAAAATTCTTCTGGATAATGTGTGCGTGGAAATCATAATTTATTGTTGCCAACAGATAAGTCTTTTATGTGGATTAACTGTTAACTTGTAATATTTATACAGTATACTTTGAAGTGAAATAGATACCATTTGTTAATTTTGTTACATTCAATGCCTTTATTAAATAATCATAGGATATTTTCTATTTATGGTGTATTATCTGTCTTTACTCATAGTTTTGGAGTGTTTTCATTTTTAAAAATAGAAGAAGAATCTGTTTAACTGATTAATGAATTATTTATCTTTTGACACTCCTTAAGATATAATACAGTTAGAACTTCCACTGCATTAATAAAATTTAGTTTAGCATTGCTTGATCTATTTATACAGTTTTTGATAATGCATTACATTTTGGTGTGGCTGATATTATAATTTAGAAGTTCATATGTTGTAAGTCATCTGTAGCTTTTATTAAATACATTATTTTCATTCCCAGTTTTGGAGAAATAGAGCTCAAATAACAAAGATTTCTCCCAGTCCAGTTAGTGCTGATTTCACGCCAGCAGGTTGGTGTAGTCACTTGCACAGTACCTATGCAATTTATCTGGGTTTCACTCAGATAAATTTGGTTGTATATGTTATTGGATGTTTTCAAGACCACTTCCCAAGTGCAAAAGTTTGTTGAAAGGACTCACAGGACTCAGCATGCAGCTGTGGTCACAGCTCAGATGTAGTGATGTAGTAATATACCTAGGCGGATAATAAGGGGAAAAGACACAGATGGATTCTGGGGCGATCAGTGTGTAAGTTCTTGATTATCTCTGCCTCCCAGGAGGCTCATGCAGAGCCTACCCCTCCTCCAGCCTTGAAAAGGCAGCAGCCTCTGTATAGTGTTTTTGCCCAGGGAAGACGATTGGAGTCTCAGCATCCAAAACTCCTGTTGGGAAATGTTCATAAAGGCAACCTCTGTCTATCTCATTCCAAAACTTTAGACCCTCAGGATGAAAGCAGGTGCTCAGCACACACCATATGGCTTCCGCAGACTGTCTAGGTAAAGTGAATCACTCTTACCAGTTAACTGTGAACACAAAAAGCCCCAAATTCCTGGGTGCCACTGAAAGGCCAGCATTGCAGGCAGGCCACTTTAAGGATGGCAGTCCTTTCTGCAAGTATACTAACTGTCTTTCTGTGAAAGGCCAAATTCTATTCATACTGGAAAAGATTCTGACCCTATATACCTAATGATTGTATAAGCCAACGATACAGTAACAGTAATTAAAGAAACATAAGACCATTTGGTGCACCATTTTTCTTTTCTGCTTGATAAGGTACAATTTCCGTGGTTGTATTTAGAATATTTTAGGAAAATATTCTGTTATGGCATTAAAATTTATTCAACTGATACCTTACAATGGTTTTAGTTCATTTTAGCTTTTTTTGTTTTTGCCTTTATTGTTAAAGGAGTTCTGTTTCTTCTTGATTTTCCTCTGATTCCGTGTGACACGTCCTGATCCTCGATTTTCCCCTGCTGTTATTGTGTCAGAGTAGGTTCTCTCGTGTCTTCGTCTCTCTAGGTGGCCCAGAACACTGGCGGGCATCACCGCGTATCTGCAGTGTACTCGGAACGCCCACGGCAGTGGGATCTACCCTGGGAACGCACAGGATGAGAGAAAGGCCTGGCGCAGATGTGATCGAGGTGGCTTTTGGGCGGATGATGATTATTCTCGCTGCCAGTATGCGAACGATGTCACTAGAGTTCTTTATATGTTTAATCAGGTAACTGGAAAGTCTTCAGATCTGCTGAGGTTGCTAATAAGACGTGGTGCTCACACCAAATACATAAGTTTTTTTTACTACTAGTAAAGCGTAAGGATTTGGTGTCTGTACTTTCATGGACTGTGTCTTTGGGATCAGACCTGTTCTTCTCAACCAGTATTCACAGCCCTCTCTGGCATTACTCTTCCTTTCCAGGTATGGCCTGGCTTTATGCCTTTGCTTGAATAACTTAGCATCTGTATCCCCAAACAGAATCCCAACCATTCTTCAAGAGCACCTGGGAGGCCCCCTCTTCAGTTCCTTTTATAATCCCTTTGTCACAAGAGATCCCTTGTCGTGCTTGTCTTTTTAGTGTGCCTTTTCTCATCTCTGCTTCTATGTCTTTTTTAAAACCATAGCCGATTATAAGCAGCTGGCAGGTGGTTTCTTTTACACATTTTCTTACGCTTCTTTGCACCTGGTATACACTTTTTGTAATGGTTGGTGCTGAGTTGTGTTTAAGTCAATAATAAACAAATGAAAAACATTACAGGCCGTGCATGGCAGTATAGATAAGTGCTAAATAAGTGGTTCATACTCCCAGGTGGCAGGAGTTCCAGGGGAGATGTTGATCCCTCCTGGCTGGAATACTTGGGAAAGGTGTTACTAGGCAATTGGAATTGAGTATCTATAGGATTTGGATAGATACAGATGAAGAGATGGTGCAGGCCGCTTCCCTGATTTTTCTTTTTCTTTTTAAACTTTTAACTTTGTTATTTTTATCTTTTGGCTGTGCTGTAGCATGTGGGATCTTAGTTCCCTAACCAGGGATCAAACCCACATCCCCTGCATTAGAACCACTGGACCACCAGGGAAGTCCCTCCCTGATGTGTTTTTATGTGCTGTTTTATTTCACTCTAAGTTAAAAAGAGAAAATTCCTTCAGTTAGTTTCCAATAAAATTTGTATTA
>NW_011494708.1:126902-150411 GCF_000754665.1 Bison bison bison | reverse complement strand
TGTTGATCCCTCCTGGCTGGAATACTTGGGAAAGGTGTTACTAGGCAATTGGAATTGAGTATCTATAGGATTTGGATAGATACAGATGAAGAGATGGTGCAGGCCGCTTCCCTGATTTTTCTTTTTCTTTTTAAACTTTTAGAACCACTGGACCACCAGGGAAGTCCCTCCCTGATGTGTTTTTATGTGCTGTTTTATTTCACTCTAAGTTAAAAAAAGAAAATTCCTTCAGTTAGTTTCCAATAAAATTTGTATTAGTTTTGGAAAAAGCATTTTACGAAGGTCGTAGTGAATCGGTGATAAAGAGTTTTGAAATTGCCATGTTTTGAAATGCAAAGGTAAGGTGCAATGTGGGAGACCTGGGTTCGATCCCTGGGTTGGGAAGATCCCTTGGAGAAGGGAAAGGCTACCTACTCCAGTATTCTGGCCTGGAGAATTCCATGGACTATACAGTCCATGGTGTCACAAAGAGTCGGACACGACTGAGCGACTTTCACTTCACTTGCTAAGTGCTTCTTTTTTGCCTTTTTAATACAGATGCCCCTGAATCTTACCAACGCTGTGGCTACAGCCCGACAGTTATTAGCTTACACTGTGGAAGCAGCCAACTTTTCGGACAAGATGGATGTTATATTTGTGGCTGAAATGATAGAGAAATTTGGAAGATTTACCAAAGAGGAAAAATCAAAAGAGGTATTTTCTGGTTCAGATTTGTAGCATATAGTATGTCAGCAAATGGTCATGTGATAGAGCTGACTCTCTATTTGTAAAGCCTACTTATGTTTGCTGTATTTGAACTAAATATACCTTTTAATTTCCAGAATTGTCATTGAGAAACCTATGCTCCATCTGTCATGGGAACTTGTTGGGAGGAGTAGAGGTGGATTGTTAGTTCTTGGCAATAAGGTACCAGGGTAGGGCAGGACCAGCCTGTGAGAAAGCAGCTTTTTCTGCATCCATGGTGTATGTGAGTCGGGCTGCATCTCTCAGGCTGACTGGGATTTCCCTTCTCCCCACTGGTGTGTTTTCATCTTTCTTCTTTGTTTTTTTTTAAAAATCACCACTTAAATTTATTGATTGAAGACGTCTTTGTATGCTTAACAATTTACAATGTTCAGAAAGTAGAATCTTTTTTGTTCTTCTATTTATTTTTTTAAATTTAATTTTAAATTAGAGGGTAATTACAATATTGGGATGGTTTCTGCCATATATCAACATGAATCAGCCATATGTGTAGATGTGTCCCCTCCCACCCCCTCCCCACCCCAGCCTTCCCGGTTGTCACAGAGCACTGGCTTTGGGTTCCCTGTGTCATACAGCACGCTCCCACTTGTTCATCCTTCTTCATGAGAGTTTTAGTTCCCCAGATCTTGTGTTAAATTGCTTTGAGAATGTCCTAGAGAAAATGTAAGACTATTTTAGCACTTTTAAAACAAAATTCCAAATGATTAAGATACACGAGGCATGAAAATTTAGTGACTTTGAAGAGAGGCCATGTTCAAACTATGATATTCCTGTCCACATGATATCCTTTAGGGGAAGACATTGACAACTACTGTTTTCAGAATCAGTGAGCAGCAAATAATGATTTGAATAAGTTTTTAGCTGCAGATTAACATGTTCTTAAACTTTATTTCCAGCCAGGTGAGAGCTTTTATATAAACTGTTTCTCTTGTGAGGGAATCATATAAGAATGAATTTTTGAGCTAGAATAAACCTAGATTGGGTCATACACTGAAGCCTAAAGAAAATTAAACAATTTCTCTAAGGTTTTAGAGCTAAATTATGCAGGGCTGAAAACAACCCGAGAACTTTGGCTGTCTAATCCAGCAGTTTTCTGTTGTATCATATTTACTTTCTAGAAGAGCTTTGCTCTGTCATAGTATTCCAAAAGTACTGTGGGGAAGACACTGAACTAAACAAAGTCTTAATATATTTCTTTATGTGGGGCATCTCAGATTCGTTAATGTGCTAAAAGGTGGTATTGGTTTGGCCAAAAAGTTCATTCAGCGTTTTACGCACAGTGGTATGGATAAACCCAAATGAACTTTTTGGCCAACCCAATAATATCCCTTGTTTCTCTACATAATTTAACCAAGGGAGTTTTTTTGCATGTGGTACCTATTAATATCTGGCATTTTGGTGATAAATTTTGAAATTGCAGCTCTGTACATTAGGTACTTTACTTGCTGTAGTGTAGCTGATAAAGGAAAGAAAGTAGTGACATGCTTATAAATGGGATTCAGAACACCAGACCACCTAATGATGACATGGCATTTCACTGTTGTTATCTAATCTTCAGACCTTAGTTTCCTAATGAATTGTTCCTTTGCTTGATTCTGTCCTTGGGCCATAGCCCGCTTCCCATGATGAATTTTTCTGGTGCCAGGAGGAGCCGTGTGAATCCTGGCTCTGTGGTAATCCTGCTCTCCCTTGTTGATTATAATCACAGGTTAGCTGCCCACATGATTAGAAGTCATTCATGGAGGCTGGATGTTTCAGGTCACTAGAGTAATTGGAATGGCATTTGGAATCTGGACATAGGGAAAGGTCTTGCCATCGTGTGATAGACCAAAGTTTACCCCCTTGCTGCCCTGTTCTGGTGTGAGGGACTTCTGTACACTTCCCAGGTCGGGAGCAGCAGTGTGGTGCCCTGAGGTGTACGTTTCATTGTGTTGCTGCTGTGTGGGAAGAATGGTCTGAATCTTTGCTGCTTTGTCGTGTGCTTAGGGGGAAGCATCTTGTTGAAGACTGGAAGTGGACCTGGTTTGTGAGTTATTAACCATGGACCCTTTGTTTTTAAAATGAGACATGATGCTTGCCCTGTTTAACTTGCAGTTAAACTCACTGTTTACGCAAGAGAGAATATAGGTGAAACTATTTTTATCATTGCAAAGCTAGGACATACTTTTTATAGGGTTAAGAAATTAGCATTTTTTTTGTACGTGTGAGGAATTTTCATTTTTCTATCTATTTTACTTGAAGTTGAGTTGATGTGCAATACTTTCTGTTATAGATGCACAACATGCAGTTGCAGTTCAGTCGCTCAGTCGTGTCCTATTCTTTGCAACCCCGCGGACTGCACCATGCCAGGCTTCCCTGTCTATCACCAGCTCCTGGACCTTGCTCAGACTCATGTCCATCAAGTCAGTTATGCCATCCACACATCTCATCCTCTGTCGTCCCCTTCTTCTCTTGCCTTCAATCTTTCCCAGCATCAGAGTCTTTTCCAGTGAGTCAGTTCTTTGCATCAGGTGGCCAGGTGGCCAACATATTGGAGCTTCAATTCAACATTAATCCTTCCAATGAATATTCAGGAACAATTTCCTATATGAGACTGGTTTGATCTTCTTGCAGTTCAAGGGACTCAAAAGAGTCCTCTCCAACACCACAGTTTAAAAGCATCAATTCTTTGGGACTCAGTTTTCTTTATGTCCAACTCTCACATCCATACATGACTACTGGAAAAACCATAGCTTTGACTATACGGACCTTTGTTGTATATATATAACATAGCCGTTCACAATTTCTTTTTTTTAATTTATTTATTTTAATTGGAGGATAATTACTTTACAATATTGTGATGATTTTTGCCATATATCAACATAAATCAGCCATAGGCATACACGTGTCTGCTCTGAAAAGTAACATTCTTATGATCTCAGAAGCTAAGAGAGAAGTCCTTTAAAAAAATACCACCAGACTGCTTTAGTTACTTATCTAAAAACTTACTTTGAAGGAGATTGTTGTCACTTTCACTGGCTGACATAGAAGGTGAAATTTTAACTATCTTTGGAAACAAATGATGGCAACCTATTAAGTATAAATAGAAAAAACAGGAAATTATTCAGGATTGAACAATTGAGATATAAATGTAAGATTACCTTTGATGCAGTGACAGACATTTGATTCTTTGGAAGCTTAAAATTGCAGGCCAGAGCTTTCCCGGTTTATTGCTATGTTAAGAAGAAATCATAAGGCTTAAGGGCTCCATTTTAAGTTAATTAACACTGCATAAAATTATGCTAAGGTATCTTAAAATGCATATAGCATAATTAGGCAATTAAATTGATTTTTGTATTATATCCAGAAAGTTGTTGTGCTGTGGATTTTTTCATAAACAACCTGGGATTGAGTCTAGCCAACACAAGCTGGTACTCTTGTTGTCTTAGGGTGGGTGCTGAAAACTATCAAACCACCAGATCTAAATGAGGTATTTACTGGGGTCTTTTAAAAAGAGCCGAAGGTTCTCTGTCAGATAGTGCGTGTTCCATATTTACTGTAGTGATTTCTCTTATGGAAACAAGCATATATCCATTTTAAAAGATGAGAACATCTATGAAGATTAGAGTTAGTTATGTGTTATAATTTTCTTACTGTGCTCTAGTCTTAAATATGTAAGGCATGCACCTCACATTTTTATGTATAGAATTTTTAAAATTCTTTCATTTATTTGCTTTAAGGTATAATCACATCTGTACTGGCGAGTTTCTTTTTTATTTTCAATATTTTTAATGGTTTTTTCCTTGATCTTACTTGTCAGACTTCCTGATACTGTTTATATTTTCAAAGACCCAGCCTCTGGCTTTTTGATCCTTCTGAGAACATGGTTTCTCAAACTTGCATGGGGCCCACGATTGGTACCAGGTTCCGGGTGCAGGAAGCCTGAAGATTCGTATTTCCTCTAAATTCCAGGTGATACTGGGCAACGTCTTTGGCACAGGCTTTGAGCACCTCTGTGAAGTGAAGTGAAGTGAAAGTCCCTCAGTCGTGTCTGACTCTTTGCAACCCCATGGACTGTAGTCCATGGAATTCTCCAGGCCAGAATACTGGAGTGGGTAGCCTTTCCGTTCTCCAGGGGATCTTCCCAACCCAGGGATTGAACCCAGGTCTCCCACATTGAGGACCACTGTAGTATATTTCTTTTCTATTCTTACCTCTTTTTAAAAAAATGTTCTCTTTGGGTTTAACTTTTTAAAAACTTTTCAGACACTTTTTTTTTTATTAGAAAATTCCTAAAATGTAGGAGAAGGAATATTACTATTAACACTCTTGTTTTACCTTTCACTGAATTTCGACAGTTTTCGGCACTTATCAGTCTTGCTTCATCTCTCCTGTTCACGCTTTTTATGTTTTCTGCCCCTCCTTCCTTCTCTCTTCCCCTCTCCCTGTGTCTCTGTCTTACTCTGTGTCTTTCTGTCTTTCAATGCCGGAACATTTAAAAGCACATTTTAGGTGTCATATTTCATCCATAATTTTTTTTTTTAAATTGTAAGGAACTTTAAAATAGAACCATGATATGGTTATTATATCACCCAAATGAACTCAAGTCCTTAATATTATAAAATATCTAATCCGTGTTCAGTTTTCCTTGATTATGATTTTTCTTTAAATGTGGACCTTGTGTCTGGTTTCCTTATGAAATTCATTCATACAATTTTCTAGTTGGTTTTGTGGGATTTTCTAGACAGACAGTTTTGTCCGTAGACAGTAGATAACAGTTGGTTTGTCTGTTTCCGTATAAAACACATCCTGTTTTTCTGGTTATACTTTGGTGAGGACCTCCAGAACTATGCTGATGCGTGTTGGTGACAAGTGGTCTTCATGAGAATGGTATGATGTGTCATTATTATGACATGATATATGGTATGATGTGATACTTATGTGCTTCTGCTAGGTGCTGGGGGGCTATATCAGTGTTAGGGGGTCACATTGGAAGTAGTTCTCAGCTTGAGGTTTCTCAGACCACAGAAAAAATGAGAACTCTGTTCTCAGTCCTGTGTGAAGGTCGACTTGTGTTGACAGATGGACAGGGAAGAGATTTTTTTACCTCTTTCCTACCTTGTGCCAAAGTCAAGATGGGCAAGTTTCAAGTTTCCTTGCGATTCCCTTCCTTCCAGGAGGCTGGTTTAATGCTGGTTGGCCCTGACCCTGCTGGTGTCCACTTTGGCTTATCAACTTTATGCTGTGGTTTTCTCCTGTTAGCCTGTGTTGGCAGGGCCTGGGTCTTACATGGAAGTCAGAGCATAGTCTGTGGTCAGCTGAGCTCAGCCGCAGAGCTCTTCGGATTCCTGTTGTTTTGCTGTTGGCCTCTCGTGGAGCCTTTGTTTTCTGAATGGTCAGTGGTGCATTTAAAAGGTAACTTTTTTTCCTTTACCATTTTTCACTTTTATCAGGAGAATTGTCCATAGTACTTAGTCCTCCATGCTTCCAGAAAGGGAGATGCATGTACAGTTTTGTCATCGGAAAAACAAGATCTGCTTCCAGTGGGAGAGTTGGAGGGATCGTACAAGTTATGCCTTGCCATTTGTTGTGAAGGTATGGCTGAGGATGTTGAGCATTTCACTTGGTATCTCTTTAATAGTGTTCTTCACGTGTTCTAAGAATTTTCTTTATGAAAGTGACTGTCTACTTGGAGGAAATATTCTCCTTTTCATTAATAATTGAACAGTTATCTTCACTGCCTTGACTAGAAACACGTCAAGAATCAGTTTTTCCCCAGTCCCATTAACTTTGCCATTGATGTGTATTTTAACTTGAGTCTTTTTTTAAGCCTGTGCTTCCCACCAGGACTTCCCTGGTGGCTCAGACAGTCAAGAATCTGCCTACAATGCAGGAGACCGTGGGTGTATCCCTGGGTTGTGAAGATTCCCTAAAGGAAGGAAATGGCAACCCACTCCAGTATTCTTGCCTAGAGAATTCTGTGGACAGAGGAGCCTGGCAGGCTACAGTTTGTGGGGTTGCAAAGAGTTGGACATGACTGAGTGACTTAACACACTTTCTCACTCTCTATGTATGTTTTAATTTAAAAAGAATTATCTTTTAAACATTGTTAGGCTATTTCAGATACTTTCTATAAGGCAATAGAGAATAAATGCAACTTTTATTCCCTGTGACATTGTTTTCAATCTTTTCCCCTCCCCATCCTCTTTGTTTTTGTACCAGAGCGACACCAGAGCTTTCATCTGATGACCATCACATTTGGACCTTTTGAACACTGACTACTTATCAAGCTGAGCAGCGTTCAGTGGGGTCCCCAGGCCCTCAGGATGCTGAAGCTGGTTAATAATGCCATAAACACATTCTTAAAAATTGACTTTCAGAACAGAGCAATTCCTTCATTAAAGTAATCAGGGCATATAGCATACTTTGAGATGGGAATGATATCAATACAGCTATTTATAATTAGGAAAAACCATGAAGTTTACTTGAACTAAAATAATGACATCAACTGAGTTATTATTTAGTCGAGTTTGAACTGTGTGTCAGTTCTGGACTTTTCATCTCCATCTCAGCTGTCCCCAGACAACTTCTCAGCATACTGCCCTGTGGTATATGTGTCTCTAATTTTTGCTTCTCTGGTTATTAGAATTGCTGAGGTACCCCCTGCTGAATTTGTGCTTGAAACAAGAATGTGGGAAGGGGCCTAGATTTCTTGGCTTTTCTCAAAAACTATATGAATTGCTTAATGAAGATATTTGCCTTCTGTTCTCTCTCTCTCTGTCTTTCTTAAAGACAGTTTTCATAGGGTTCTTGGTCTCATTTTGCAAATGGGCAAACAGAGACTTGGAGAGGATAAATAATTTGCTATGGACATTTAACTTGTAAGGGATGGTTGAACTCTTAACCCAGGAGAACTTAAGTCCAAGGCACATAAGCATACTCGCTGCAGTGTTATTTTATTCTCCTGTTACATTAAAATCAAATACATCAAGTTGAGTTTATGTGTTGTGTGTTATGTGAACCAACATCAGAAATTCATGAAATTTACAGGTGATTTTAATCTAGTTTTGCCCGGGATTGCAAACATAAATATTGAAAAGAGCATGAAATATTCTGCCTCTTACCACAGATGACATTTAATGGTTTCATTGTTGTTAATGTGGCATTTTCATTTCTCTCCCCTTTTATCTTGGATGAAGTGCGTTCACAGTGTTTTCGTTTGATCCTCGCCCTGTGGTATGACAGATGGCAGAGCAGGTGCATGACTCCTCCGACCCTTCCGTGGCTGGCGTGGCCTTCAGGGAATGCGGTCGAAGAGAAATACGGTGCTTCCCCGCACATTGGTCACGGTTATTAAACTGTACCTGTGTGTCACATTTCAGGGATGCTTTTTTAATCCAGTGTAATTTTTCATGTACTGTTATTCTTTTTGTGTCCTTTTTTGCCACCATGAAGGATTCAGAACTACTTCCATAACCAAGCTCCAGAAGCATGTAGTGTTTCATGATTGCTTGCTATAGGGGATATTTTGGCTACAAAACTGTTTTTTTAATTCATAGCCTTTTATAATGAAATAATGGGGAAAAAAAAAGCTTATCCTCAGCTAAGGCAACCACTTTTATTAGCCCTATACTTTCTTACAGATACTACTACTACTACTTTTTTTTTGTTTTGTTTTACAGTTATTGACACATGTCAAATTCCTTGGCTGGAATTATCTAGTGACCCATAGCTGTAGTTCCTTGATTAAAAAATAAACAGCTTTTCAAAAGAGATGATGTATCAGGTCTCATGTTAGAGTTTCATAAAGCCCATACATGTAGAACTTGTAAAGAAATTTCCAAGCTAGTTGTAAAATTGCTGATTTTTTTTGAATACTTCATAAATATTTGAGGAGGGCCTTGGAGGAGAATTGGTATTTTCTTGTATTTGATCTTTTAAATTTTTACAGGCAATGGCCATTTCTTTTCTGATAGCTATAGAACATATCATACAGTGTCATCTCTTATTTATTTTTGTATACAGTTTTGAAAATACAAATTTGAAAGGTAAGAATAAGAGGTAAAAATGTAACCAAATTCTCTAGCTTCTCTGAATTGCCATTAAGAGGTGGTAGTTATTATTCCAGTTGCTGTATGAGTGGCTGATATACAAATGCAGGCGTCACCACCCATCTTCATAACTCCAGAAATAAGCACTTCTGTTAAAGTGAAATTTACCCCCATACCTATTGTTTTTAGGAATATATTATGAGGTGCTGGTGTTTTCATGAAAGTGAAAAGAAAGTGAAGTCGCTCAGTTGTGTCTGACTCTTTGTGACCCTGTGGACTGTAGCCTACCAGGTTTCTCCGTCCATGGGATTTTCCAGGCAAGAGTACTCAAGTGGTTTGCCATTTCCTTCTCCAGGAGATCTTCCTGAACCAAGGATTGAACCCGGTCTCCTACATTGTAGGAAGACGCTTTACCATCTGAGCCACAGGGAAGTCTGGTGTTTTCATAAATTGTATCAAATGAACAGACTCAGGATTCTACATAGTTTGATTATAGGTTCTTCTTCATTCTTTGTCAGTTGATCTTGTTCATGTCTTGGGTTTGAATGAGTTGCCTCTTGAGAGAATATGTGAGTCCATTAAAATTGGGTTTTGCGGTTAAATTCCATTACTATCTGTCATTTATTACTCTGTTTATTTCATCTCTTGCAGGTATCACAACCTAGTCACTTAAAAAAAATGTATTTAGTTGCTTGTTATATATTTTCTTGATAGATACAGACTCCAAAATATATCTTCTATGTTTCTCTCACTGCTGTATCTCCATTGCTTGGGGATAGTGTCTGGCTCACCTTGGTCCTCAATAAATATTTAGTCAGGGAGTGAATGGGTATTATATAGCTGTTGGCTTTTATACGAGGAGTTACTCTAATGAATGAGTATGAATATAAGTAGGACATTGGGGGCTGTCCCTGCCCCCAAGATGTTTATACTGGAATTAAAATAAGGACAGAATTGTGACACATGATGGTAACGGCAGTATGAAGTCAATTAACTGTATTTGAGTTGGATAAGATGATGGGGCTTTACGGAGGAGACAGAGGCAGTTTTGCTGGGTACATTGTTCCTCTTTATATATGAACATGTAGACTTTAAAAATGTACCCCTCTTAACACTTCTAGAGCCTGTCATTCTCAGAAAGACTTATTTTGGGATGGAAATGGAAAAAAAAAAGGAGCAGTAAAATTAGAGCTGTGTTTTGAATGCCTGCCATGTGCAAGGCATAGTTTGAGGAGCCTTATAGTTATTAGTGGAGCTTAATCTTCACAACATTCAGAAAAGACAGGATGGTTATTATCCTTGTTTCACAAATAAAGGAAGGTACGGGAGGTGCCAGCCCTGCTCCATGGCTTGGGGGTGGAATCCGGTAGATTTCTGCAGGCTTGTCTTCTTCCTGAAAAGAAGCATGGGTGGAAAGGACTGATCTTTTTCCAGACCCACCTCAGCCCTCATAATTACACACCCTGGGAAGAGTATTGGAGACAACAGGGTTGAAAAGCTCAGCTGGACTCTTCTGGGGTGATGAAAAGACATCTGCTGAAATGGCCTTGGCAGTCTGGCTTGGCTTTGGGGTGTTTGAGGCTTTTTTCTTGGTTAGAGGACCTGCCAGCTTGTCAGCCCTCCAGTGCTACCTCCAGAATGCTTGTGTGCTCTAGCTCTTGTGAATGGTTTGCTCAATAGTAGACCCTCCCGGCAACAGGCTTTCTCCTTATCCTGGACTGTTCAGTGCACTTTTCTGAAATGAGACATACAAGTCACCAGCAACGACAGCCCATTGATATTTCACTGGTGTTGCCTGACAGATGTTTACATCTGTAAGTTACGGACTGACCTAATGAAAATAATTCAGGAAATGAAACAAACAAGCAGTGGAAAAGTGGACACTTATTGGGATTCATTTGTTTTTGTGACCATGTAAATCTAAAAGCATCCCTTGAGTTGGGAGACAGGGAAGAATCAGCTCATTCAAGATAAAGATAAAGGGAACCGTGTGTGCACAGACTCACGTGACGGCCCAGCGCATACAGAGAACTCACAGTAGTTGGACATACCTAGGGTTTTAAACATGACAGGATGCTAAAGAGGTCACCAGTATATTCTTTAATTTTTAATTAAATTTAACTGAAGTATAGTTGATTTAATGTTGTGCCAGATACTTCTTGATCATATTAAGTAATACTTACGCAAAAAGAAGATAAGTGTTTTTCCAGAGTGGAGATCTGTTTATTCTGAGAATCATGTGATTTTCTTCCCCTTGATTAATACAAATGCCTTTCTCCCCCGACTCCCTGACTGCACCCCCCAACCTGTCAATTTGAGTACTACATGTCACTCTTTTCCCTGATGATTTGGTGGTTACATGAATACACTGTTTTGAGCTAAATATTACCAAATGGTTATAATGACTGTGCTCTTCCTATCTGAAGATGCCTTAATGAGAAATGAGTCAAGTGCCTGTTGGGTTTTCCTGTGGAAATTTAGACTGAATGCCCAGCTTAGTGTCTCATTAGGATTTTGATGATGTAAAGCCTCCTGTGTGGGCTTTAAAGATCTTCCTTTTCTCTCCTGCATGCCTGCTAGCTTGGCGATGTGATGGTTGACATTGCAAGTAACATCATGTTGGCTGATGAACGTGTCCTGGGGCTGGCGCAGAGGGAGGCCAAAGCCTGCAGTAGAATCGTTCAGTGTCTGCAGCGCATCGCCACATACCGACTGGCAAACGGAGCTCATGTTTATTCAACAGTAAGTGTCACGTTATCCTAGATTTCTAAGGAAAAGGTTCATTGAAAGCAGCTCTAACCTCAAAATAGATAGGTCTCATCGCCATTATGGGGTGAGTATTTTGTCACTGCTGATTATTACAGAATTTACTGTTCTCAGACATTTAAAAAGACAGTTTTGCTTCTGAATAGTCTGTTTTCTTGGTAACTGGGCTTAATTTGTAATTTGAACAGTTACCACCATCTCATCCTCTGAAACTTTCCACAACACAAATAAGAACACCATAGCCTTGCCCTCCTGCCACATGCCCGTCGTGCATCCTAGCTGATATTGTCTTCTGGGCCCTGAAGGATGTTTTGAGACAGTGCTTGATTGCTTGCCTAGGTTTCAATTTCAAAAGGGAGCTAGGATTCCCCCAACTCTTGTGAACCTATTGACATTTTTCAGTCAGTTCCACTTTGGGGGAAGTGAGTTCTTTGTATGTAATAACCACTCTTGGGCTTCCCTGGTGGCTCAGTGGTAAAGAATCCATCTGCCAGTGCAGGAGATGCAGGTTCGATCCCTGGGTTGAGAAGATCCCCTGGAGAAGGAAGTGGCAATCCACTCTAGTATTTTTGCCTGGGAAATCCCGTGGACAGAGCAGCCTGGCGGGCTACAGTCCAGGGGGTTATAAAAGACTTGGACACAATTTAGTGACTAACCAACAGCAATGATCACTGTGTTAAATAATCTTAAATTTTGTTTGGGTAGAGTTTCTTGGTGTACTGCTTACTTTTTTTGTTCTAAAATGTAGATATGATAAATGTGGGAACTATGATAAATAGTGCTTTATTTTATTCTTTTAGCAGTCATATTCTGCTCTGGCCCATGATTTTCATTTTCTAACTATTTTAGTGGGTTCGTTGAATGTTTTCTACTTCCTCCTATGATTTTATACAATTCAAAATTACTGTCTTTAACTGATGGAACTTTTTTGATGAGACCGTGTTTTATTGATCCTTTTGTTCAGTTAAGTTTAGTATTACTTTCTTGAATAATAAACAGAATGGAGGCCTAGACTGGCTCCTGTCAGGACAACATAGTTTAGGGTAGGTGCTCTCTATGACCTTACTTGAAATGACCTTGCCAGTTTGGGGGCCACACTTGGTCCTCCCAGATCGTTTAAACCCATTTCCATCCTGTGCTTCAGCCTTGCTTATTACTCAGCACAAAGAGCGTCCTTCATTCTCCTGAAAACCCACAGGTATAATAGAGGGTGTAGGGGGTATTTGTACACCACTTCAAAGTATAAAAAGTTCCTGAGAAACAATATATCTACTTAGGACATGGCTTCAAGGGCACTTCAAAATGGCAGTTTTCTTTCAACTGAGGTTTTACATGTTTATCATAATTATAATGTGTCTTTGATTAATAAAAAATTTCAAATACAATTTGCTGGTAAGTATGATTGAATTTAGTACGATTTTTCACACTGTGTCATCTCTGGGGCAAAACTAAATGCAAAGATTTCTTACTCTTAAAAATTTGGGGAACCACCAGATATATTCTACTATATATATGGTACTTGAAAAAATTCTACCTTCTTATATTTAAAAATTGTAATCTTCCTGATAGATTCTGGACACCTTACATGAAGGTCCAATATTAAAAAAAAAAAAATGTTTAAAGGAGAACTTTGTCCACATGTGGCACTTAGAATGGTGCCCTGCTTCCATAGTAAACATAGAATTTACCATTCTTAAAGGAAGGAGTTTACCGCACATCCTGTCATCTTGCTGGATGTGAAAGAAACTGGTCAGCCTGTCACTTCTTATGTTAGCTCTGTCGTGGTTCTAACAGGCGGGAGTGGTGCCAGAAGCTCCTGGACATGGGTGGTTGGTTGTTTGTATTGGCAGACCGTGGGTTTTGATAGACTCGCAAGTTCAGTTGCACTCTTGCATTGCTTAACATTGTCAGGACAGGTGCCATCTTTTTCAGGTGACTTTTCTGGCCTAATTCTCCCTTCAGAATCTGTTCATTTATTTCTATTTGGACTAGCACCTCCCTTCCTTTTCTGAAGAAAACTTTGCCATGAGTCTGTGTAAAGATTTTATTGGTGAAACTTAATGCTAAGTGTTGATGTTCCTGTGAAAGGAAGAAGTGTAAAGATGTTATGAAGCGTTGAATAAGGCAGCTTTTAAGTGTACTAAGATCATTATGACTTCCCTGGTGGCTCAGATGGTAAAGCGTCTGTCTACAATGCAGGAGACCCGGGTTCGATCCCTGGGTTGGGAAGATCCCCTGGAGAAGGAAATGGCAATCCACTCCAGGACTATTGCCTGGAAAATCCCATGGACAGAGGAGCCTGGTAGGCTACATCCCATGGGGTTGTAAAGAGTCAGACACGACTGAGCGACTTCACTTTCACTAAGATCATTAAGGGGGTCCACTGATTTCTCCAGCTGTTTTTTTTAATCAGGATACTTCCATTTTCAACTTATAGATTCCTGCAACTATTCTTCAAATTATTAATTGACTTCTCATTTATATCTGATCTTCCATACTTCGTGACTTTTTTCCTCTTCGTGGGTATTTTGCTATTTTAGGACATCCTTCTGTAGTTGGCATCTTTTTTGATTCTGCCAGTTATCTACACAATGTCTTTGTTTAGTAAGAGCTCAAGCTTTGTCTTCTAGCTTATGTAGTATTTTGTGTTTTAAACTCTTTGAAAGTGCTTTTTCCCCCTATGTTATAAATCTTTTGTAACTCCTGTTTGATTGACTTTTGAAGTATTCACCCAATATTGCTCTGGAAGCTTATGTCATCAAGGCTACTGGCTTCACTGGGATGACATGTACCGTGTTCCAGAAAGTGGCAGCCACTGACCGGACAGGCCTTTCTGACTATGGGAGGCGAGATCTGGATGGAAACCTGGATAAACAGCTGAGCTTTAAGTGCAACGTTTCGAATACATTTTCAAGTCTGGCTCTGAAGGTACGTTATATTCTGTAGTCATTTAAGACTTTGTAGTTAGATTAGAATACAGTACCTCCATATCCATAGGTTCTGTATCTACAGATTCAACCAAACTGCAGATTGAAAATATCCAATTTAAAAAAATATCCCGATAAGTTCCAAAAAGCAAAACTTAAATTTGCTACATGCTGGCAGCTATTTGCATAGGATTTACATTATATTTACAGTTATTTGTATAATACCCGCAGTAGGTATTTTAAGTAATCTAGACATCATTTAAAGTAAGTATACCAGAGGGTGTGCCTAGGTTATATACAGATATTATGCCATGTTAAATAAGAGACTTGAGCATCTACAGGTTTTGGTATCCGAGAGGATCCTGGAATCAGTCCTTCGAGGGTATGGAGGGTGCTGCACTTAAGTGCTCTGCTTTGCAAAAATAATCTTATGAAAGGTTGTTGGGAGGGAGAAGTGTATTAGAATTGCCTTTGTTCTTGTTTTGAAAGAAATTCAGACCAAGAAGGAACACATCATGGCCTTCATGGGCCTAGGCATTTTTGCCCTCTGGACCCCTTTCTGCATATGAATATATCAAAATTAAATTTTATGACTGGAGTGGTAAAAGCATGAATATATTAGTTACATATTGAGACATTTTCTTTGACTTTAAAGTTCATTTTTATGCTGCTGATTTTAAAGACATGAAGACGTTTCTGTAGACTTCCTAAAAGTATTTGGTGCCTGTGGCTCTGTGCTCCTGGGCCTAATGGGAAAGTCCAGGCATTTAATCAAGCCATCTGTATATCAAGATTTTTTGCACAGAAGTGCACACACATGTGTGTTTGTAAATTGGGGCTCCCCTGGTGGCTCAGATGGTAAAGCATCTGCCTGCAATGAGGGAGACCAGGGTTTGAGCCCTGGGTCAGGAAGATCCTCTGGAGAAGGAAATGGCAACTCACTCCAGTACTCTTGCCTAGAAAATTCCATGGATGGAGGAGCCTGGTAGACTACAGTCCATGGGGCTGCAAAGAATCTGACACGACTGAGCGACTTCACTGCAGCAAGCAAAATTAAAAGCATTTTTATTGGTTTTTAAAATTGGGGGTTTAGGCGTGTTTTATTAAACTACATTGAAGCAAATGTTGGAAGTACAGTTTGACACCCTAATGGAGCTGTGTTTTTTCATTGAGTTTTGTATGGCTATGTGTAATTGTGTTCTTGGTGGTTTTTAATTACACAGTACTTTTCTTTTTTTATAGTTTGTTTCTTAATTATATTGCAAACAATATTCCATCCATTCCAGTCTTAATGCCTGATAGTAATCAAATAGGTCTTAGGTGTCCTGGTACACTGGAAATGCAATGAATATTGAATGAATGAGTGAATGGATAAATGAAGAATTAATATATTTTGTCATACTTGGGTGGTTTAGTCTGATGGTGGGTTAGTCGCTAAATCATGTCCAACTTTTGCAATCCTATGGATTGGGAACCTACCAGGCTCCTCTGTCCGTGGGATTCTCCAGACAAGAATACTGGAGTGGTTTTGGAGTCACGCTTTACACTTGTGACCTCCATAAGGACAGCCAGTTTGCCTAATTTAGAAATAATCTTAACTTCTCCCACTGCCCAAGACAGCTATCTCAACTATATCAGAATGTCTAATGATAATATATTCAGAGGAATATTAGCAAGATGTATTTATTACTCTTGACTCTTGGAGAGTGTTTGCACCTAGTAGTGCAACTCCTTAATGTCTGCTCCTTTGCTTAGAGTGTAGTATTGGTAAAAACCTACTGCAAAAGGCATCGAAACAGCATCACACACAGGCCCACGAGAGAGGGGTGTGTGTCATTGAGGAACACTTAAAATTGATGAACCCTTCTATCTTAGATGATCACAGTTGGTAGGAAGGGATTAAAAATGATGAAACTCAACATTTCATCAATTTCACAACCTACCCCTCTGGGTAAGGAGGGTTTCTACCTGCTGAAGTAGAAAGCTTTAAATGAACACTCTTAAATTTGTCAATTTCATACTGTTCCATCATTTTAAGATCATCTTGTGGCCAGAAACCAAGGATGCATCACACTATTATTCATGCTTCATAGATGGACATGCTTACACCGAGTGAAAAAGGACCATATCCTTCGTGATACAAAAGTCAGTTAAAAAATTTTGCATTGACAATGCAAAATGCCTTAGCATTTTAACAGAAAACTTTTACATTTTAGACTTTATATTATGGCAATTTTTACTCTCTTTGCTTGTGCTTTTTTTTTTTTAAATGCCATCAGTGGACTAACTAGACATCCTGAAGATGTCATAATTGATTGTATTGCCCTTGGATGGGAGAACACGCTAGCATATAAAGTTAAACCCTTAAGAAGGCAGTCCTTAGCTGTAGGAGCCTAACTGGAGTTGTTTTCTACATATTTTTTGAATCTCTATTTGTCCTGTCTTTACTCTCTTTATTCCATCATAGCCCAGTTTGGACTTTCAGTCTGTATTGCCCATACCATTGTGAGCTTCTGTTTAGTCTCTTGTGTTTCCAGGTTCTTCTTAAAAATCTATGCTTTTCTGAAGCAGGGCACCCAAAACTGGTGCTCTGTGACAACCTGGAGGGATTGGGTGGGGATGGAGGTTGGGGGGGGGTTTCAGGATATGGGGGGAGACATGTATGCCTATGGCCAATTCATTTTGATGTATATATGACAAAATCCATCAAAATATTATAAAGTAATTATCTTCCAATTAAAATAAATTGATTAAAAAAATATCCATGCTTTTCATACAGGTTGGTCTGCCTAGGGCAGTATTCAGCCAATGCATACCAATCCAACCATGGCAGTTAGTAAAATACTGAAGTGCTTCCTTACCCTTTAGTGAATAGCTGTGCCGTGGCCCCGCACCGCCAGCCACACCTCCCACCCCCGGCCCCCACCCCAACCCCCGTCTCCTGAGTCCCTCCACAGCTGACATTCTGGATACTCTCCAGTCTGTCCACCCTTTAGCAACTGAAGGACCTGCAGAGCCAAGGACCTATAGGACCTTCCCCTCTCTTCACACTCTTTGATTGTGAATGTTATCCCTGGATCTGTCCAACATGGAGATGACTCTTGCAGATCCCACGATAAATTCTTCATGTCCTTTAAGGAGGCTGGCTGTCAGTTAACTTAATAATTTGGCATTTATCTGCCCTTGTCTAGTAAAAGAAAACTTCCTTTGTTGTCTTCTTCCAACCACTGACCAATTTTACTTAGGCCAGGCTCATGCTAATTCTTCTACTAGAATCCCTGCTTCTCTACTCCCCTCCCTTCCCCAGCTGCTTGGTTCTGTGATAACACCCAGCAGAAAGACATAACCTTCGAGAATCCTAACTAATTCCATCTGGTCAATCCTTGCCTCTCCCATCCTCATCTTCATTTCTCTTCCTCACTCTGCTCATCTCTCTGTCATCGCATGTTACACACAGGGGCCCGATGGGCTTCTTATTCCTGCACTGGACTGAGGGTTGCTTGAGGTCAGAGCTGCTCTTTACGTCATTGATGAACTCCAGTGCTGGCCCTCAGTCGTTCAACCATTTGGAGATTGAATTACCTGTGGTGTGACTCTTTCAGCACCTGATCTAAATTTTTTCTTTACCAAATGCTTCCTTCCACTGTTGGTACCATAAGTCAGATTTGTTAGCATCACAAAATATTGCCTATTTTTTGTTAAATATTAAGAGCTTTTAGTAACTGTTGGTGTTTTGAATTCAGTTGTTAATGTAGCCAGAAGGAATTAGTTCTTTAAAATTTTCTTGGCAGGAATTTGGAAATCAGGTTTTCTTTATGTATCTCACGTTTCTGTTGTCCCATCGAGGGCTTTAGCCCAAATAAAGTTTTCATTTCCAAGGCAGTTGTGTACATCTTCACGCTTCCTTCCTTCACGTGTGCCCCTTTTCATGCCCTCAGTCACCCCCCTGCTCAGGGAAGTCCCTGTTACTCTCTTCTAAGAACCAGCTCAGACGGCAGCTTCCTTTTTTTCCTCAGACAGAATTC
Source organism: Bison bison bison (assembly GCF_000754665.1). NCBI lineage: Eukaryota > Metazoa > Chordata > Mammalia > Artiodactyla > Bovidae > Bison > Bison bison. Next base: position 131,919 of record NW_011494708.1, on the reverse strand, counting down.
ATTGTGGCCATTAGTTCGTAGTGCTTTGTTCATTGTCTGGAATAAATAGAAGCTGATATGCTGGTGAGTTGAGTTAGAAGCTAGAAGATGTGGCTACTAAAATGTGTTCATGTTCTGCTCCTCGACTTAAAAGCTGTGCAAACTTGGGCAAGTACCTTAACTTCTCTGAATGTCAGTTCCTTTCTCTTACATAGGAATCATGAAGTGGTGTTAAACTCAAAAGGTTATTGAGAGGGTTTAATGAGGCAAATACGTAGACACACACAGCAGTGCCTGGTACAGGTCTAGCACTTAATAAACGTTAAGCTTGTATTGTTGTATTATTGTTGTTGTCTCTTCCTTGCTAAATTTTGAATATTTGAGGTCAGGGACCATGGCTTATTTCATTGTTTATCTCCAGATTCTGCACAGCGCCATGAGTAGAGGAATGAAACATCTAATAAACATCATTGGATAAAAATTAACGGCCAAACTTAATTAGTGAAGTCAGTTAAAAAAATTCTAAAGGCAAGCATAATCCTTGTTAATCTTCAGTAGTGAGATAATCAAAAGATAGAATGCAGTTAATAACTAATTATACATAAGAAAATAATTAGGATGTATCTGAACACCTATCTGTTTAAAATCCAGTGAATAGATAGTCAAGAAAACTTGAACAAATTACTGTTTCAGTCAGCTAGCTCTTTGACTCATTCTAATTTTATTGTTAAAATTCTAGAGACTTAAACAAAATTAGGATTTCAAAAAATTTTAATTTCTCAATTACGTAGTTTTTGGAGTCCAGATTTCACAAGGAATGATAAAATCTAATGGAAATATTTGAGTTAACCTCCCTTAAGATACTTAACCATGTTCTTCGTAGTGTCATTCTAAATAAGCAAAAATGCATGCAAATAAATTCATGATAAGAGCTCAGTGATGACATTAATTTCATGTGTGTTTATAGTTTGTCAATTTTGATTATTTAAAACTAATTCTGAACTGTGAAAGTCAGAACGTGAGGTTGTAGATGATTGTTGGTAAGTCAATTACTTCAAGGCATTTTCTCTCCCCAGCCTTCAGATAACACCTGCTACCCTGCAACAGTACAAGCAGATCTTTGAAATATTGTAGGTTCGATTCCAGATAATTGTAGTAAAACAAATATTGTAATAAAGTGAGTTACATGAGTTTGTGGTTTCCCAGTGCATATAAAAGTTACATTTACACTATACTGTGGTCTATTAAATGTGTGATTGATTATGCCTAAAAAATAGTGTTGTTCTTCAGTTGCTTAGTCCTGTCTATCTCTTTGCGACACTATGGACTACAGCATGTCAGGGTCCTCTGTCCTCCCCTGTCTCCTGGAGTTTACTCATATTCTTATCCCTTAAGTCAGTGATGCTGTCTAATCATCTCATCTTCTGTCGCCCCCTTCTTTTGTCTTCAGTCCTTTCCAGCAGCAGGGACTTTTCCACTGAGTCGGCTCTTTGCATCAGATGGCCAAAGTATTGGAGCTTCAGCATCAGCCCTTCCAAAGAATATTCAGGGTTGATTTTATTTAGGATTGATTGGTTTGAGCTCCTTGCAGGGCAAGGGACTCTCAGGAGTCTTCTCCAAAACCATAGTTCAAAAGCCTCAATTCTTTGGCGCCCAGGCTTCTCTGTGGTCCGACTCTCACATCCATACATGACTGCTGAAAAAACTATAGCTTTGACTATACAGACCTTTCTTGGTAAAGTGTCTCTGCTTTTTTTTTTTTAATACGCTGTCTAGGTTTGTCATAGATTTCCTTTCAAGGAGCAAGCGTCTTAATTTCATGACTGCAGTCACCATCCACAGTGATTTTGGAACCAAAGAAAATAAAATCGGTCACTGCTTCCACTTTCTCCTCTTCTGTTTGCTATGAAGTGATGAGACCAGAAGCCATGTTCTTAGTTTTTTGAATGTTGAGTTTTAAGCCAGCTTTTTCACTCTCCTATTTCTCTCTCATTAAGAAACTCTTTGGTTCCTCTTCATTTTCTACCATTAGAGTGGTAGCATCTGCATATCTGAGGTTGTTGATATTTCTCCCAGCAATCTTGATTCCAGCTTGTGATTCATCCAGCCTGCCAATTTTGGATGATGTACTCTGCATAGAAGTTAAATAAGCAGGGTGACGGTATACAGCCTTGACATTCTCCTTTCCCAAGTTTGAACCAGTTCATTGTTCCATGTAAGGTTCTCACTGTTGCTTCTTGACCTGCATACAGGTTTCTCAGGAGACAGGTAAGGTGGTTTGATGTTCTAATCACTTTAAGAATTTTCCATAGTTTGTTGAGATTCACATAATCAAGGCTTTCATGTGTTCAGTGAAGCAGAAGTAGATGTTTTTCTAGAATTCCTTTGGTTATTCTATGATCCAGCAGATGTTGGCAATTTGATCTCTGGTTCTTTTTCCTTTTCTAAATCCAGCTTGTATATCTGGAAGTTCTCAGTTCATATACTGCTGAAACCTAGCTTGAAGGATTTTGATCACAACCTTACTAGCATGTGAAATGAGCGCAGTTGTACGGTAGTTTGAACAGTCTTTGGCATTGTCCTTCTTTGGGATTTAAATGAAAACTGACTTTTCCCAGTCCTGTGGCCACTGCTGAGTTTTCCAAATTTGCTACACTCATATTGAGTGTAGCACTTCCACAGCATCATCTTTTAGGATTTGAAATAGCTCAGTTGGAATTCCATCACCTCCACTAGCTTTATTTATAGTAATGCTTCCTAAGGCCCACTTGACTTCACACTCCAGGATGTCTGCCTATAGGTGAATAACGACGTCATCATGTCTATCTAGGTCATTAAGACCTTTTTTGGACAGTACTTCTGTGTATTCTTGCCACCTCTTCCTAATCTCTTCTACTTTTATTAAGTCCTTATTGTTTCCTTCCTTTACTGTGCCCATCCTTGTATGAAATGTTCCCTTGATACTCCAGTTTTTTTGAAGAGACCTCTAGTCTTTCCCATTCTGTTGTTTTCCTCTGTTTACTTGCATTGTTCATTTAAGAAGGCCTTCTTATCTCTCCCTGCTCTTCTCTGGAACTGTGTATTCAGTTGGATATATCTTTCCCTTTTTCCCTTGCCTTTCACTTCTCTTCTTTCCTCAGCTATTTGTAAATCCTCCTCCCAACCCCTTTTGCCTTCTTGAGTTTCTTTTCCTTTGGGATGGCTATGTTCTCTGCTATGGCTATGTTCCTGTACAATGTTAGGAACCTCTGTCCATAGTTCTTCAGGCACTCTGTCTTCCACATCTAATCCCTGGAATCTAGTCATCACCTCCACTGTATAATCACAAAGTATTTGATTTAGGTCATACCTGGAAGGCCTAGTGGTTTTTCCTACTTTCTTCAGTTTAATTGTGTAATAAGGAGCTGAAGATCTGAGCCACAGTCAGTTTTAGGTCGTGTTTTTGCTGACTTTATAGAGCTTTTCCATTTTTGGCTGTGAAGAATACAATCAGTCTGTTTTTGGTATTGACCATTTGGTGATGTCCATGTATAAAGCCGTCCATTGTGTTGTTGGAAGAGGATGTTTGCTGTGACCAGTGTTCTCTCTTGACAAAACTCTGTTAGCCTTTGCCCTGCTTCATTTTGTACTCCAAGATCAAACTTGCCTGTTACCTCAGGTGTCTCTTGACTTCTACTTTTGCATTCCAGTCCCTTGTGGTGAAAAAGACATTTTTTTTTTAATGTTAGTTGTAGGTTTTGTAGGTTTTCATGGAACTGGTCAACTTTAGCTTCTTTGGCCTTAGTGGTTGGGGCATAGACTTGGATTACTGTGCTGTTGAATGGTTTGCCTGGAAATAAGTGAAGATCATTTTGTTGTTTTGAGATTGCTACTACATTTCAGACTCTTGTAGACTATGGTGGCTGCTACATTTCTTCTAAGGGATTCTTGCCCACAGTAGTAGGTAGGTCATCTGAATTAAGATTCACCCATTCTCGTCCATTGTAGCTCACTGATTCCTAAGATGTTGATATTCACTCTTGGCATCTCCTGCTTGACCATGTCCAGTTAACTTGGGGAGCCTGGCATGGTGCAATTCATGGGGTCTCAAGAGTTGGACACAACATAGTGACTGAACAGCAACAATGAACCTAACATTCCAAGTTCCTGTGCAGTGTTATTCTTGATGACATTGGAGTTTACTTTTACCACCAGATGCATCCACAGCTGAGCGTCGTTTCTGCTTTGGCCCAGGCTCTTCATTCTTTCTGGAGCTATTAGTAATTGCCCACCAGTCTTGCCCAGTAACATATTGGACACTTTCCGACTTTGGGGGTTCATCTTCTGATGTCATCTTTTTGCCTTTTCATATTATTCATGGGGTTCTCGTGGCAAGAATCTTGGAATGGTTTTCCATTTCCTCCTCCAGTGGACCACATTTTGTCAGAACTCTCACTATCACTTGTCCATCTTGGGTGACCCTGCACGACGTGGCTCATAGCTTCGTTGAATAATGCAAGCCCTTTTGCCTTGGCAAGGTCATGATCCATGAAGAGGAAAAAATAATGTACATACTTTAAATAAAAAAATACTTTTTTTTTTTTTTTTGCTAAAAATTGCTAACCATCTGACAGTGTAGGATTGCCACAAACATTGCATTTGTTAAAATCAAAGCAAACAACTCCTCCCACCCCCAAAATGCGGTATCTGTGAAGTGCAATATAACAAACTATGCCTGAAATAATAATAAAAACACCACCCACAGTTCCATTGCCTTTCATGCTTGTCATGGTTATGATCCCATTTGGTCCTCACAACTATTTGTTAGGAAGGTCGTTAGGTATATGTAACAAATGCAACTCAGAGGGTAGACAAAATCTTGCAGTGTCTAGCCACTGCTTTCTGGTGATGCTGGGACCCAAATTGTGGTTTCTTGTTGCAGATCCCATGTTCCCCCCCTCAGGGGTGGCATATAATCTTCAATAGATATTATAATAGACCCCAAAAACATGTCTTTCCAAAAGAGTTGTTTTTTTTTAATTGAAGGATAGTGGATTTG
>NW_011494708.1:114082-126802 GCF_000754665.1 Bison bison bison | reverse complement strand
TTTTTTTAAAATTGAAGAATAGTTGATTTGTGGTAATTTCTGCTGTACAGCAGTCATTCAGTTATATCAATACATATATATATTTATATTCATTTTCATATTCCTTTCCATTATGATTATCACAGGATATTAAATGTAATTCCTTGTGCTATACAGTAAGACCTTGTTTACCTCGTCTATATATAAAGGTTTGCATCTGCTAACACGAAGATTAGCAGCCCATCCTTCCCCTAGTCCCTTTTGGCAGCCTAAGTCAGTTCTGTGTGTGTGTGTGTGTGTGTGTGTGTGCTGTTGTGTAGGTAAGTTCATTTGTGTCGTACTTTAGATTTCATATGTAAGTGATAGGTATGATATTTGTCTTTCTGACTTACTTCACTTAGTGTCATAATCTCTAGTTCCTTCCTTGTTGCTGCAAATAGCATTATTTTATTTTTTTGTGACTGAATACTGTCTCATTTGTATGTATATACCACATCTTCTTTATTTATTCATCTCAGTGGACATTCAGGTTGTTTTCACATCTTGACTATTGGGAATAGTGTGCTGTAAACATAGGCGTGCAGGTATCTTTTTGAATTTTGTTTTGTGGGATATATGCCCAGGAATAGGATTGCTGGATCATATGGCAACTCTATTTTTTAATTCTTTAAGGAACCTCCATACTGTTTTCCATAGTGACTTCATCAACTTACATGCCCACCAACAGTGTAAGAGGGCTTCCCAAAGGTTTTGGAAAGAAACTTTTCTGACTTAGTAGCTATAATTCATATGTTTTATGTCAGTTTCCATTGCTGTAATCCATACATTTTAAAATGAATATATGGTTAAATGAAATTATTGCCTTTGTGTTTTTGTCTTCAGGCTAAGTGGCAAATGTATAGTCACAATAAATGTATCAAATATGTCCATTAGTTTTGGACATGCCACATAGCATGTGGAATCATAGTTCCTCACCCAGGGGTCAAACCCTCACCCCCTGCATTGGAAGCACAGAGTTTTAACCACTGGACTGCCAGGGATGTCCTTCTTGGTGAATTTTTTCATTAGATTTACAACCTTTCTGTAATAAATGATCAGGACTTCTTTTAAAGAGATTAAATATTCAAGTGTTAACATATTTACTATAAAAATATTTTTGATACAGGTTAAGTTTGCTTTTCCATCTCCCCTAGGCTACCCCAAGGGACCTATAATTATTATTTGGCAATACTCATTATTGAACTTTGAAGGATATCTTATAAATTATAAGCATGTAACAGCCTTGAATTTGTAGCTCTCATCTCTCAGGGATTTGTCCTTACTCCAGAGTTTTTTAAATTTGTTGTTGTTGGGTTGGTTTTGCCAGTTTAAATTTGTGTAGGAAAAAAATTGGACTTGTAGAAACTGTAATTGTCATTTCCTTTTTCAGCTGTCTTTTAGAAAGTAAAGTATGACTTTATTAAATTAATTTGATTTATCATAAGGAATACTTTCCCAGAGAGCTGTACTTTGTTTTCAAGTTATTTTGTGTTCATAATAGAATTATTTTATGGACTTTTAAGTACTTAAGTTTTAATAAATGTCCAGCATGTAACATTTCATCAGGATTTTGACCTAATTAAATTGATCTATTGATGTTTTTCCATTTTGGCATGCATCTTTATATACTTAGGATAAATTTATATGCTTAATAGAAAATGTACTATGTTAGTGAATGAATTGGTAATATCTTTATTTGCCTATCAAGTTGTATTTGGGAGAATAGTAGAAACCTTATTATATGTTTTCTTAGATGTAATATTTCTACTAAATATTTTCTTGTTATCTGCAATTTAAAAGTAATGTTCACCTATCAATATTTAAACTTCAAAAATGCTCTCAGCAGATATTTATGGTTATCTGCTGTGTTACAACACTGTTTTAAGCACAGTAGTTAAGAACTAATTCTGAAGTCAATCGTTTGCTTCAGTAGAACCTTAAAAATGCCACACAGACTTTCATTAATTTCATAAACAATGGGCTACTTTTGTTAATGCTAGTGCCAGGAACTATTATTAACATAGGCAGTCCCCAAATAAATGAGATTATCTGCATTCGAAAGTTCTCTCACCCTAGTTAAGAGGAGTAGACAGTCGGTTACACTGTGATACTTGAGGACTTTAGTTATGCTGTGCTGTGTGCAGAATGCTGCCTGAGCCCAGAATAGGGAGCAGTACCTGGAGCAGTGATGTAATTAATCACCCCCAAAAGCCCTATTAATAAAACCTTGCAAAGTCACTCTCTTCTTGGCTGCCAGCCTTTCTCATCCTGATCCATCCTTTGCAGAAGCAGCAGAATTAACTTACTAAAAATCAGATCTGACCAGTTTGAGCTTACCAGATAAAAGAATCATGGGGCATTTCAGCCAGAGATACTGGCATGTGCACAGTGGCATTTAAGAATCAGGGGATGGGGCTTCCCTTGTGGCTCAGTGGTAAAGAATGCGCCTGCCAATGCTGAAGACACGGGCTGGATCCCTGATCAGGCAGATGTCACATGCCATGGAGCAACTAAGTGCTGAGCCTGTCCTCTAGAGCCCGGGAGCTGCTATACTGAGCCCATGTGCCACGGTTACTGAAGCCTGAACACTATAGAGCCTGTGCCCCAGAACAAAGAGAAGCTACTGCAGTGAGAAGCCTACGCTCTGCAACTGGAGAGTAGCCCCTACTTGCCACAACTGGAGAAAAGCCTGTGTAGCAATGAAGAGCCAGCACAGCCAAAAAAAAATAAGTAGAAAAGAAGAAAAAGCAGGGGATGTTAAAAAGTGATAAACTCGATTCGTGTATATTATCATATGTGAAATAGATCGCCAGTCCAGGTTCGATGCATGAGACAGGGCACTCAGGGCTGGTGCACTGGAACGACCCTGAGGGATGGGATGGGGAGGGAGGTGGGAGGAGGTTCAGGATGGGGGACACGTGTACACCCATGGCTGATTCATGTGAATGTATGGCAAAAACCACTACAGTATTGTAAAGTAATTAGCCTCCAATTACAATAAATAAATTAACAAAAATATATATTTTTCTGTCAATGTCACCTCCCCCACCCCCCACCCCGCCAAAAAAAAAAGTGATAAATTCACTGTGGCCCAGTCATAGGTTGTGGTGTAGGGAGTGTTAGGAGATGAATTTGCGGCAAGGATTTTAGCCAAATTATATGGCATACTTAAGAATTTTTGGCTGTATTTTCTAAACATTTGGGAGCCAAGGTGTTACTTGAACTGAGATAACAACAGATTTGTTGAAGAGGAAATTCTGTTGGCATCATGAGCATTGGGTTGGGGAGAGAGGTTGGTGCCAAGAGAAAGGCTCTGTGATGAGTCCTTAAAATAGGGAAGTTTTTAGATTATTATTTGTCTTCTTGGTGTACAGATTTATTTTTCATTACATGCTGAATAATTTATACTTTAAAAATCCCTAATAAATAACCTGAAGAACATCCAGTGCCTGGCCAGCATTTTCACTTGTTCCTCTTTGTGACTGTGTTTTTATAAACCCAGTGTGTTTCTGAGTCTAAAGTTCTGTTGTGTAATTTCTTCTGTTCTTTGACAGTCGGAATCTATCATAAATCACCTTAAAGTTTCACAAGCCCAAATTAATTATATTCACATTTGCGATATGCTCCCTTTGTGCTCATTCACCATATTTTGTCATTGTAAAATTCATAGGCAGAGTGATCGCTGAGATCTTGTTCTGTTTAATGCAGTTTACTTCAGCAGTGTACAGTATCAGGGGAAAATTCACTTTGAAATAATCCCTTGTTTACTACTTTAATGATTTGAAATAGAGTTTGCATTTCTCTTTATTTTCTGCTGCTTTTGTTCTATGCTGTTATATGATCTTTAGGCATTTCACTTAATGAATAAATTGTTTTAACTACTAAATCTCACTCATATTTAAAACCTGTGTTCAGCATGTAACTAGTCAGTATTCATAACTGTCTGAAATGTTTCTGGTTTTAACCTACTAAGATGTCAACTCTTCTTTGTTTCTTTATTTTTTTTTTAATATATTTTCAGAACACTATTGTGGAGGCTTCTATTCAGCTTCCTCCTTCCCTTTTCTCACCAAAGCAAAAAAGAGAAGTCAGACCAAGTGATGACTCTCTCTATAAGCTGCAACTCATCGCATTCCGCAATGGAAAGCTTTTTCCGGCCACCGGGAATTCAACAAATTTGGCCGATGATGGAAAACGGCGTACAGTGGTTACCCCCGTGATTCTCACCAAAATAGGTTTGTCTGTGGCGTATGTCTTCCTGTAGTCACTGGACAGCACGATTCGATCATTCCCTGCTCCTAAAGATGCTTATTTTTGTTCCTTCTCATTTTAATGAGTCACTAGAGAAAAAAAGATATTTGCAGATGCCCATTCTTGTATGTTGACATTTAATTGTTCATGAAATTTGTTTCAGAAATATTTTTATTTCCCGTTTCCTCCAGATGGTGTGAACATTGATACCCACCACATCCCCGTTAATGTGACACTGCGTCGAATTGCGCATGGAGCAGATGCTGTGGCTGCCCAGTGGGATTTCGATTTGCTGAATGGACAAGGAGGCTGGAAGTCCGATGGGTGCCATATACTCTATTCGGATGAAAATATCACTACCATTCAGTGCTACTCCCTTAGTAACTATGCAGTTTTAATGGTATGGCAATTGTTAATGCATAAACACTAAGCATTAGAATTTCTTCCCTATGCATAGTTAAGCTCAAATGAAGATTTTTTTTTAACTTTTAACGTAAATTGCTCCCTTAATTAAGGAAGAGGTGACATTTGGTGTCATTCTGATTTTAAAGGGAAATTGAGTTACTACTAAGTGAAATGTATTGGATTGAATTTGGTACGGGAATTTTCAGTAAACTTTAAGCCAATCAATTCAACTAGACCTTGACCTTAAAATTTGGAAACACGCTGTCCAACTCTTAATCAAGAGTGATTCATTTGCCCAAAGACACACAGTAAATAGGGCTTCCCTGATGGTTCAGCTGGTAAAGAATCTGCCTGCAATGTGGGAGACCTGGGTTCGATCCCTGGGTTGGGAAGGTCCCTTGGAGAAGGGAAAGGCTACCTACTCCAGTATTCTGGCCTGGAGAATTCCATGGACCGTATAGCCCATGGGGTTGTGAAGACAAGGCGGAGCAACTTTCACTTCCTCACCCAGTGAATGGGGCTTCCCTGGTGGCTCAGACGGTAAAGAAGCTGAGTACAATGCAGGAGACGTGGGTTTGATCCCTGGGTCAAGAGATCCCATGGAGAAAGGAATGGATACCTATTCCAGTATTCTTGCTTGCAGAATTCCGTGGACAGAGGAGCCTGGAGGGCTACAGTGCATGGGGTAGCAGAGTCAGGCATGACTGAGCGACTAACCTTCACATTCACACAATGAATAGTGAGAGGTTTTCCTACTTTGCTATTTAGTGCCTCTCCGACTACACATCATAATTTTTTAGATTCCTTTTGTATTTAGAGTAATGGTGATAATTTCAGTTTAGTTGCTGCAAGCAGCAGCACTGACACAAATGTCTTCAATTTTAATGCTGATCAAGTTAATGTTTTCTGTTATTTACTATTTTTGTATTTATTAATTTTTTTTGTGAAATAGCTAGTTATTAGCGTATCTTTTTATTAATGAGTCATTTATGTGAATCTGATCTCTGAGTTGATAATTATGAAATTAGCCGTACTAGTTTTTATTGCATATTGTGGTTATTCTAAGATACTAACATCCTGAAGTGTGTATACATTCATTTAGAGCAGAGTGGAAGAAATTACTGATGAACATGAAGGACATTTCTTAGCAATGGCCTGAGGCTAGCCTGGGAATGAGGATGCCTACGTTTTGATTTCTGCCACCAGCTCTGAATCTTCTGTTATCTAGATAATATTTTATCAAAGCACCAAATAATCTTGAAACATGATATATTTTACTCTAAGTGAATTTTCTTTTCTTAAAACTACAAAAGAGCATTTTCACTGGAAATGGTCTTGAAGCATGCTTTAATTGGAGTAGATTTTCTTCAGCTCTGTATTTTGGTTTTCTCTTTACTTCTCAAATTAGGCTACCTACCTAGTGTCCCGAACAGGTGAAGGAGTAAGTAGATTATCAGGCAGGGCAGAAGGATTAATGCGTGTGTTATTTAACCCAGCAGACAGTGGGTGGGGTCTACACTAGGAAAGAGCTCAGCTGTTTGGATCTAAGTCATCTCTCCTTTTGGGTTTAGTGCTAATAGTGTAGGATTCTCTTCACAAATAGATGTTTGAGTTCTGTAAGTCTAAGTCTGGTTTCTATAAGTTCACATTTTATTGTTTTGTAGTCAGCTTTCAAAGAATGCTTGAAGCAGTAATTAAAATATGAAGCATTTGCTCTTTCAGTTTAAAAGTGTTTTCTCATTCAGGTTTTGATTATAAAATAATGTGGAACTGAGAAGTACTGAAGGAGAAATAAGAGAGAGGTAGCATTGCAGAGAAGGCAATGGTACCCCACTCCAGTACTCTTGCCTGGAAAATCCCAGGGACGGCAGAGCCTGGTGGGCTGCTGTCTGTGGGGTCGCACAGAATTGGACATGACTGAAGCGATTTAGCAGCAGCAGCATTTGAGGAGAAGGCAATGGCAACCCACTCTAGTACTCTTGCCTGGAAAATCCCATGGACGGAGGAGCCTGGTAGGCTGCAGTCCATGGGGTCACAAAGAGTCAGACACGACTGAATGACTTCACTTTCACTTTTCACTTTCATGTGTTGGAGAAGGCAATGGCAACCCACTCCAGTGTTCTTGCCTGGAGAATCCCGGGGACGGCGGAGCCTGGTGGGTCACACAGAGTCGGACGCGACTTAGCAGCAGCATCATTTGAAATTTTTTTAGTAGTTAACTAGAAGAAGTTGGTCAAGAGAAATGAAATGCAGACCCACAACGAAAGGCATTTTATAAGCTTCAGTGTTCAAGACATGATACTGTACCATGTGAAACTTTTATTTAATACCAGTTAAAATATCTATTTTTGAACTTCCTAGCAGTTCTTCTCCACAGTTTAAATTAGTATAATCCTTTTCTTGAAGAAATAAGCTATTCTTTTATCTTTCATACTTTTAATCTTTTAAAAAATGTAATACACAATTCTTAAAGCTAGAATACAGCACTAAGTTTTTTTTCTGTTTTCAAAGAATATCCTTTCTCTTTTCTTAAATATAACTGTGCCACCTAGAGGTAGCAAGGTGAAAAGGATCTGAAATTGTTGACAAAATTGTCAAAGTATAGTATATGGCATTTTTAGAGTTGCTGATGAAATGTGAAGGCAAAGTTAATGAAATCATACCTACTCTTAAATAAAGTCATGTCTGAGTTAGAAAACATAGCTTTAGAAATTGGAAGTCAACATCTTTTTTTCTTTGCCTGACACTGTTTTGAATAATAGATAAAATCCTATTTTTTTTTTTTTTTTGGAGAACTGCTTTAATGTAGGATTTTATTTAGCAAGTCTAAATTCCTTTATTGGCAGCTAGCTCATAAAGCTTTTCCTGCTGTGGTTTAAAAAATAATGTGTATTTAGAAAATGAAATGAAAAGAATATATTTGTTTTTAAATCTCAAATAGATAGTCATAGTTCTAGACAGATAACATAGTTCAGTAGGCATCCTGCAATAACCATTTATATTCTAAGTTCTCAGAGAAAAAAGTTAGGTAGAAATAGAATTTGTTTGAATTATGTGATCAGAAATAACCAATTGACCGGAGGTCAGTAGAGAACAAAAAAACTGAATGAGGAGGGCCAGACTATTCATGGTAGTACTTACTACTTAATTGGTATTAGTAGTGAAGATAAAATAACCACTATATCTTGATTCTCCTTTGTTACTATATTCACCTAGAAACACATGAAACCAGAGAGCACTCATTTGTTTTTACATCTCTAGTTTTTTTCAAGGCAAACTGTGGTTTAATTTACTCTATAACTGAACATGAATGTTAGCATTGTTTATATAATTCTTAAGTAGGTATTATACTCACATGGATCAAATGTTTGAATTATTTCTAATTAATGTACAGTGAGAAATTAAACTCCTGACACTCTGTTGTCTCTTCTGCACAGAATCAGTTGAGTTCAGTTCAGTCGCTCAGTCATGTCTGACTCTTTGCGACCCCATGAACTGCAGCACGCCAGGCCTCCCTGTCCATCACCAACTCCCAGAGTTCACTCAGACTAACGTCCATTGAGTCGGTGATGCCATCCAGCCATCTCATCCTCTGTCGTCCCCTTTTCCTCCTGCCCCCAATCCCTCCAAGCATCAGTCTTTTCCAATGAGTCAACTCTTCACACGAGGTGACCAAAATACTGGAGTTTCAGCCTCAGCATCATTCCCTCCAAAGAACACCCAGGGCTGATCTCCTTTAGAATGGACTGGTTGGATCTCCTTGCAGTCCAAGGGACTCTCAAGAGTCTTCTCCAACCCCACAGTTCAAAAGCATCAATTCTTCAGCACTCAGCTTTCTTCACAATCCAACTCTCGCATCCATACATGACCACTGGAAAACCATAGCCTTGACTAGATGGACCTTTGTTGGCAAAGTAATGTCTCTGCTTTTGATATGCTATCTAGGTTGGTCATAACTTTTCTCCCAAGGAGTAAGCGTCTTTTAATTTCATGGCTATAGTTACCATCTGCAGTGATTTTGGAACCCCAAAAAATAAAGTCTCTCGCTGTTTCCACTGTTTCCCCATCCATTTCCCATGAAGTGGTGGGACCAGATGCCATGATCTTCGTTTTCTGAATGTTGAGCTTTAAGCCAACTCTTTTACTCTCCTCTTTCACTTTCTTCAAGAGGCTTTTTAGTTCCTCTTCACTTTCTGCCATAAGGGTGGTGTCATCTCCACAGAATAGATAACCCTTAATAGTTTTTTTTTTACGCATTATCGAAGGACTTTCACGTATGTTACAACAAAATGAATACATGATCCTATTTTCTTACATTTTTATATGAAGGTAGCATGCTGCAAACATTCTAAACCATTCCTGTTTCCATGAAGCAGTGTATCTTACACAAGGATGATGCTAACCATGGAACAGTATGTCCTAACACTGATGATACTGCCTTGTGTTGGTGATATTCTTTGGATGATATGAGGGTAGTGATGGCAGTGGTTAATTTTTATTAAGTACTTAATGCACCGGGTTCTCTTAAATCTTTACCTACATTATTGTGCTACTATTATTACCCCCAGTTTCCAGATGGAGAAACCAAGGCATAGAGAAGTGAAGGACCATGACCAGGTTGACAAAGGTAGTCAGTGTGGAGTTGGAGTTCAAACTCCAGAAATGTGTTCTTAATCCCACTACTGAATTTCCTTTCTGAACACTTCCTTATTAGTGTTAGAGAGCTTTCTCATTCTTTTTTATCTCTGAATATTACTTTATGACCTCACCATCATTTATTTGGGCATTCTTCTATATTGTTTGTGTTATAATAATTTCTGTGTATAGAATGATTTTACACATTAGAAAATCTGTATCATAAATTATCTGAAGTAGAATTGATAAGCAAAGGGAAATCAAAACTTTTTCTTTTTTCATTAAATTGAGCTATTGATCAATGTTCATAGATCTTAACTATATAGCTTAATGGTATTTTTAGCTGTGAACCTACATGTTTAGCTGCCATCAAGACTTTTATTTGAGCACTCAGAAGCTCTGATATGTTTCTTTCTAGGAATTTTCACTGTCATTTGAAGAAATAGCCTTCTGATGTGTATCACTAGATAAGCTTCATCTGCTCTTTAATTCCATATAATTGGAATTGTACAGCATGCACTCTTTGTGTCTGGTTTCTTTCCCATCATTATGTCTGTGATATTCATCTTTGTTTTCACATGTGGTAGCAGGTTACTGTTTTTTCGTTTTCCTTCATAGTAGGCCATTTTATGGACTTCCCAGGTCGTGCTAGTGGTAAAACAACCTGACCGCCAATTCAGGAGATGTAAGAGATATGGGTTCAATCCCTGGGTCAGGAAGATCTCATGAGGAAGGCATAGCAACTTACTGCAGTATTATTGCCTGGAGAATCCCATGGACAGAGGAGCCTGGTGGACTGTAGTCCCTGGAGTCACAAAGAGTTGGACATGACTGAAGCGACTTAGCATACACACAGGCCATAGTATGAAGATATCAGAATTTGTGCATTGATGGATTTTTGAGTTGTTGTGAGGTTCTGGATATCAAGAAAAAGCTGTTGTAAATATTTGTGGACAGTGACTTCAGCCATGAAATTAAAAGACACTTGCTTTTTGGAAGGAAAGCTATGACAAGCCTGGACAGCGAATTAAAAAGCAGAGACATCTCTTTGCTGACAAAGGTCTGTCTAGTCAAAGCTATGGTTTTTCCAGTAGTCATGTATGGATGTGACAGTTGGACCATTATGGTCCTGAGTCCTGAAAAATTGATAATACTTTTGAACTGTGGTGCTGGAGAGGTCTCTTGAGAGTCCCTTGGATAGCAAGAAGATCAAACCAGTGAATCCTAAAGGAAATCAACACTGAATATTCATTGGAAGGACTGAAGCTGAAGCTCTAATACTTTGGCCACCTGATGTGAAGAGCCAACTCATTGGAAAAGACCCTGATGCTGGGAAAGATTGAGAGCAGGAGGAGAAGGAGGTGACAGAGGATGAGATGGTTGGATGACATCATTGACTCAATGGACATGAGTTTGAGCAAACTCTGGGAGATAGTGAAGGACAGGGAAGCTTGGCATGCTGCAGTCCATGGGGTCGAAAAGAGTCAGACACGACTGAGTAACTGAACAACAACAACAAAATAATTTAGGAACATGTTTTTTGATGGACATGTGCATACAGGAGTGGAATTGCTAAGTTGTAGGCATCTGTATGCTGTGAGAAGTAATGCCATGCAATTGATCAAACTGGTTTTATTGGTGTAGTCTCACCAGTAATGAGTGTTAATTGCTCTATATCCTTCCCAGTGCTTGGTATTCTCAATCTTTAGTTTTGGTCTTCTGGTGGCTGTGCTGTGATAGATCATTGTGGTTTTAATTTTTTAAGTTTTTTCAGTTTTTAAAATTTTTTTAAATTTAAATAAGATAAAAAGTAAAATTTTTGTTTTTTGGTAACTGATAATATTGAGTACCTCTTCATTTTCATATTACAGTTTGAGTAGCCCTTTTGTGAAGTTATTCTTCAAATCTTACATATTTTTAATTTGATTGTCTGTTGCTTTCTTACTGGCTTATAGGAATTCTTCATGAACTCTGAATAGGATCTCTTTGTTAGATTTATGTGTTGCAAAAATCTTCTCCCAGTTCATGACTTTTTTTAATCAGTTCAGGCTGCTACAACAGAATATCACAGACTAGGTCATTTACAAACAGAAGAAAAAAAATTTTTTTTTCATAGTTTTTGTAGGAGACAGGAAGAATAAAAAAAAAAAAAAGCAGCCTCTGGCAAGGGCTGCAAAAGAAATTTATAATTGTTGGTAAACTGGATGCTATAAGGCATGAGACTCTTGGAACAAGTCCAGAGGGAACAGTTCATAACCTTGAAAACAAGATATGATCCTGGGGTCGGAAAACTGACCCCAGACTGTTCCTCAACTGTCGTCTCAGAGTCACATGTTTTGTGTATCTGATGAAAAAATCTATAGATAAAAATATTAGTCTTAGTTACTGATTTGTTATTGATTACTGTTTCATAATTACTCGATGGTTAATGATCATTTTGTTCTTTGGCCCTGAAGGCCACATGAGTTGTAGTTTAACTCCCCGCTTATTCTTTTATTCACAGCTGAAAGTATAATAAAGCTGCCTTGGATTGTTTCGGGACCTTCACCTTGGAGCCACGTTGGTCCCCTGATCCTCGTTTTTCTCTAAATTCTTGTGTCTCGTTTCTTATTCTCTGACTGTATTGTGCTTTCAAAAACCCTGCTTGTCAAGCTGGTCTTGATAGTTTTGGAGGCTTAAGTCCATGATCAAGAAGCTAGCAGATTATTTGTCTAGTGAAGGCCTGCTTCCTGCTTCATAAATGCTGTCCTTTCTCTGTATCCTCTTGTGGTGGAGGGGGCATGGAAACTCTCAGGTGTCTCTTTTATAAAGGGACACTAATCCTGTTTATAAGGGCTCCACCCTCATGACCTAATCACCTCTCAGAGGCACCGCCTCAAGATAATATCACATTGGAGGTTAGGATTCAACATGTGAATTTTAGCTGGGTGACACAAACATTTAGTCTATGGGCATGCCTTTTTCCCTTTTTTCTTAATGTTGTCTTTTTATAAGCAGAGTTTCTAATTTTTCAAAATTTTTTTAGTAGTTAATGGGTTTTATGTCCTATTTAAGAAGTCTTTGCTTACCCCCAAATTATGAAGTTATTTTCCTTTATTTGCCTTAAGAAGCTTTAAATGTGTTTTATCTTTCACATTTAGGTCTGTGATTCAACCGGAACTGACTTTTGTGTATGGTGTGTGTTCAGTTCAGTTCAGTTCAGTTGCCCAGTTATGTCCGACTCTTTGCGACCCCATGAATCGTAGCACGCCAGGCCTCCCTGTCCATCACCAACTCCCGGAATTCACTCAGACTCACATCCATCGAGTCAGTGATGCCATCCAACCATCTCATCCTCTGTCATCCCCTTCTCTTCCTGCCCCCGATCCCTCCCAGCATCAGAGTCTTTTCCAATGAGTCAGCTCTTCGCAT
>NW_011494708.1:105055-113388 GCF_000754665.1 Bison bison bison | reverse complement strand
AAAAATTTTAAATCTCTTCTAAAATTTTATTTTATTGCCAAACTCTTTTTAAAATACTTATACTCTGACAGAGGGAAACTGAGATGTTTTTCTTTGGTCTTCCTTCCATTGTTTAGATCTTGATGAGTTTAAACCATAATTAATTTATAATTATTATTGATGTGATGCCAGTAAATTATTTAAAACTGCTAGTGCACCCCACTCCAGTACTCTTGCCTGGAAAATCCCATGGACGGAAGAGCCTGGTAGGCTGCAGTCCATGGGGTTGCTAAGAGTCGGATACGACTGAGCGACTTCACTTTCACTTTTCACTTTCAGGCATTGGAGAAGGAAATGGCAACCCACTCCAGTGTTCTTGCCTTGAGAATCCCAGGGACAAGGGAGCCTGGTGGGCTGCCGTCTACAGGGTCACACACAGTCGGATACGACTGAAGCGACTTAGCAGCAGCAGCAGCAGCAGCAGTGATCTTATATTTAGTAATTCTCAGGCTAAAACTATTGTATCAATCTCTATCAGGTTAATAAAAATTTCAAAAGCTCTTCTTCCGTTTATTTGGTTCCTTAATAATAAGTACTTCTGTAGTTTTTAACACACTTTTACATGTTTTAATATTCTCTGAATTGGTGCAGTTTATTTTGGTGAACTTTACTTTCCATTTTCTGGCCTGTTTTCTTAAACTTAGTAGTAGTAGTAATAACACTTCATTTGTGTCCGACTCTGCAACCCCATGGACTGTAGCCCACCAGGTTCCTCTGTCCATGGGAATCTCCAGGCAAGAATACTGGAGTGGGTTGCCATTCCCTCCTCCAGGGGATCTTCCTGACCCAGGGATTGAACACACGTCTCTTATGTCTCCTGCTTTGGCAAGTGGGTCCTTTACCACTAGCGCCATCTGGGAAGCCCTTAAACTTTGCACCATATATAAGAGTGACTAAGATCACCATTTAGTGATGGACTGTGGTTGAATAAGCACCAGAGGCAGACTTTTCCTATGTTATGTATCACGGTATTGCAAATGTGAATGACACTTTGTACTTTTCTTCCGTGGGTGTCTCCTAGTGGCCATTTGGACAATGTATTTGGTAATTTTTTTGTAATGGAAGTGATTTGATTTATAAAAAGAGAATAAAAGCAAGAATCATGGGTTTCTGTGAGATTAAAGAGATTGAAGTCTTTTGATATGTGTCTTTCTGAACAGGTAGATTTTTTTTCAGTAGAGGTATAATTGACATACAACATTTTATTAGCTTCAGGTATACAATGTAATGATTCAGTATTTGTGTATATTATAAAATGATCACCACAATAAGTCTAGTTAACATCCATCAGTATACAGTTACAATTTTTTTCTCATATGGTATAAACTAGCTTTACTCTTTGAGCAGCTTTCAAACTTCTGTATTATTATTAACTGTAGTCCCTTGCTGCACATTGCATCGCCAGGGCTTCATTTGTTCTATATTTGGAAATCTGTGCCTGTGGACTCCTTTCACCTGTGTTTTTGTTACAGTATCACAAAGCCTCTATTTGTTGATGGATATAATTGAAAATAGTTTTAACTTAAGATTTCTACTTTACCTCTTTTGTTTTAGTCTTTAACTTCTCTTCTTTCCTATCCTGATCTTCTCAGTTGTCTTATATGGCCTTAAATTCTCTTACATTTTGTCATCAAGATACAAGATCAAGTTTTTATTAACTTGATTTGTCTCCTTTACACCAGTAATGGAGTCTGCAAACCCTGGCAAATATTTGATCCACAGGCCTGTTCCAGTCAGCTCTTATTTGTTTGTTTGATGTTCTAAATGCTGGAAAGCTAGAAATGGTTTCCAAGTTTTAAAGATTAT
Organism: Bison bison bison; assembly: GCF_000754665.1. Classification (NCBI taxonomy): domain Eukaryota; kingdom Metazoa; phylum Chordata; class Mammalia; order Artiodactyla; family Bovidae; genus Bison; species Bison bison. The sequence continues at coordinate 111,543 of NW_011494708.1, read as the reverse complement.
ATTTTAAGTGGTTAATAAGTACCTGCATAATAACCTCAATTTTGCCTTTGGCCTGCAAAGCTTGAGCTCTTAACTCTCTGGCTCTTCACACCTTGCCAGGGGTTCTCTTTCATTTAGAAAGGTCTATTTATTGTGACAACAAAAATGCCCCTGTGTGACAGTCAGTAGTACTTGCTCCTTCCTCCAGGACTACTTTGGAGTTTTAACATTCTGGGTCCTCTGTGTCAACATCCAGCTTCCTGCTCATGCTATGTCACATTCATTGGCTTTTGAAAAAACTGAATTCTTTTAACCATAAATATTGTATAAAATGTAAGTGAAAGAGGAGAGTGAAAAAGTTGGCTTAAAGCTCAACATTCAGAAAATGAAGATCATGGCATCTGGTCCCATCACTTCATGGGAAATAGATGGGGAAACAGTGGAAACAGTGTCAGACTTTATTTTTTTCGGCTCCCAAATCACTGCAGATGGTGATTGCAGCCATGAAATAAAAAGATGCTTACTCCTTGGAAAAAGTTATGACCAACCTAGATAGCATATTAAAAAGCAGAGACATTAGTTTGCCAACAAAGGTCCATCTAGTCAAGGCTATGGTTTTTCCTATGGTCATGTATGGATGTGAGAGTTGGACTGTGAAGAAGGCTGAGCGCCGAAGAATTGATGCTTTTGAACTGTGGTGTTGGAGAAGACTCTTGAGAGTCCCTTGGACTGCAAGGAGATCCAACCAGTCCATTCTGAAGGAGATCAGTCCTGGGTGTTCTTTGGAAGGATTGATGTTGGGGCTGAAACTCCAGTACTTTGGCCACCTGATGAGAAGAGCTGACTCATTTGAAAAGACCCTGATGCTGGAAAAGATTGAGGGCAGGAGGAGAAGGGGACGACAGAGAATGAGATGGTTGGATGGCATCACCGACTCGATGGACATGGGTTTGGGTGGACTCCGGGAGTTGGTGATGGACAGGGAGGCCTGTTGTGCTGCGGTTCATGGGGTTGCAAAGAGTCGGACATGACTGAGTGACTGAACTGAACTGAACTGGCAGTTTGTCTGATGTTTTGTTGGATAATATCCAGCCACCTGTGTTTTGTTATTCTCTGCAAAGGCCTGTGGAAGTCAAGCATACACAGGTTCTGCCCCTTCCCCAGACCCTGCCAGATGAGATGACTGTGGTGTCTCCATTTTACTGTGGGGTAACTGCCCCAGGTCATACAGCTAGTGGTGGCAAAGTATTCTTGGAACATTTCCTGAAGGATTGGAAAACAGGCAGTGCACAGAAAGAGTGAAGAGACCACATCCTAGATGCTGAAAGTTTGTCCTCATTTATTCTCCATGGGAATAGAAGCTTTTCATAGAAACGAGGGAGAATCTGTCCACTCCAGCTAGCGTCTAACTGGCTCTTGTTGCCCCAGTCGTCTTTGAATTTCTCTTCTAACATTCTGGATTTTTAGCAGAATGCAAGTATTGATATGTTGAAACTGTGTACCATAGACCATGGGCATCTTACAAGGACAGGTTGTTCAGAATGGTGGCTGTAGGTTTCTGTCTTGTATTTTCCCTTTCGGGTCTTAGTTTATAGACTTCAGCCCCCAAGAGATCCTGTGTTTCCCTGAATACCTGGTACTTGGCATAGTGCCTGGCCACGGTGGTCACCCAGCTGGCATTTATCAAATACGTAGATGAAGTACAGGCTTGTGACTCCTGACCGTGGGCTGGAGTGGAATTTCCCCTGCTGTGCCTCCAGTTTCTCATTAACTCTGACTTTTGTCAGGCTCTGTGGCCTCTGTTAGTCATTTGTTAATGATGAAGGATTTGCGAAGGTGTTCGGATAGATCTTTCTGGCTGTGTAGTTATACACAATTGAGCACTGATTCTCCCCAGGAAAGTGTGCTGTTTCCCTCCCTCCTCCTCCTCTGTTGAGCCGTCAGTTTCCTCGTGTGTCTCACCCATTCCTTCCTGTCTTCACATCTTGGTTTTTCTAGTTTTAAGAATTATTTTAATAACTTCCTGACTAGAGATGCATCCCACTGTGAACTCCTTTCCACGTCCAGCTGTCATTTTCTAGCTTTCAGAATCGGTTTAGAAAGAGAATTTGGTGACAGGACCTGGTGAATCTGTGGCTTTGTCTCCTGACACCCTGGTTGTCTGGCTTGGGGTCCGGGGCCCCGGGAGAGACATCTTCCAAGCCTGCCCCAGTCCTTTGTCAGGAAGGAAGCCTTCAGGTGAATGGTGTTTTCGTTTTAGGATGTCACTGTCTGCTTTGTTTTAGGGAGCAGAGCCTTGGCAGCCACAAACTCTTTCAGATCTGATCTTCCCAGCCCTTAACCTCTTTGTGCCTCAGTTTTTTAAGCTATAAAATGGGACTAACAATATACCTAGCTTATAGGGTTATTCTGTGTAGGGTGCTGGCACGGTGCCTGGTTTAGGATAAATGCTCTGTGAGTGATCTGCTATTCTTATTTGTTATTACTGGTATTTGATCTCTAAGCGCTCAGTCACAGGGCTGCCCTTATGTTGATCAAACATGGTTGTGATCTCATTGTGTGTCTGAGGACCCTGTGACTTCTCAGCTCTTCAAGAGCAAGAATCATGGGTTAGCATTGCATCCCTGTCCTTCGCACAGTGTCTGGTCCCTTCATATTTGTTGAACTTGACTGCGGGAGGTTAGGCTTTATTGACTAAGAGATACTGCTGCTGTCTTGTACCTTATTAGCTGGTGAATATGCAGAGTGACACGTTGGGTGAAAGTGAAGTGCTAGTCGCTCAGTCACTTCTGACTCTTTGCAACCCCATGGACTGTAGCCCACCAGGCTTCTCTGTTCATGGGATTCTCCAGGCAAGAATACTGGAGTGGGTTGCCATTCCCTTCTCTCGGGGATCTTCCTGACCAAGGAATCGAACCTGGGTCTCCTGCATTCTTTACCGTCTGAACCATCACGGAAACCGAGGGCATTAAAAAGGCTGAAGTCTGTGGTTGACCTTCTAAATCACTGCTTTCCCTCAACACTACCATCAAAGGAGAGTCAGTGTTCACATTTATAAAGCAGATAGTCTGTTGTAAGAAGAGTGTGTGTGTATGTGTGCATGTATGTGTCTGTACATACTACATGAGTAGTTAACACAGTACAAGTTAGGAGGGCATAGTAATGTGTGAGGAAAATGGCATGAAACATAGCCCTTGGATACAATGAAGAGATCCAAGGGCCAGAGTTCTCTTTATCGGTATATTTTACCCCTGAGAAAATCCCAACAACTTTGTGCAGAGCAGCATTCCTAGAATAATGCTTTCATTTTCCCTTCAGGATCTGACGGGATCCGAAATCTACACCCAGGCAGCCCATCTCCTGCACCCTGTGGTCTACACGACTGCTGTCATTCTTCTCTTGTGCCTCTTAGCGGTCATCGTCAGTTACATATACCATCACAGGTAAGAAATGAAACCGACTGCAGAGGCCTGTGGACGTTATTTCACATTTAATTACGATAAAATGTTATCCTAATTTTATACCTAATTTAATACCATGCTGTCCTTCCAAAGTAAGGGCAGTTACTTTAGAGTACCTCCAGGCCTTCTTCATGCAAGTCAAGACATAAATAATAAGTGCATGTGGTGATAAACTCATCTTCTGCAGCGTCCAGTCATCCTGCTAGGTTTGTACCTGGCAAAGAACATGGGAAGTGTGTGTTGGGGAGTGGGGCATGAGGGTGAGGTCAAAGTGGAGCCTGGTTACCTGCAGAGGTATCTTCCTGAACCAGACTGTGGTATTATTTCTATTTCATAAATTTTTGCCTGTTGTGATAGTCTCTTTTACACATGGCATTTAAGAAAGCTTGTGGCATTTAAGTGTGGGATATGGTTTTTGTTAATTAGAGGCAAAGGTACAGAAATTTTTATTTTATGGTAAGATATAATGAACTGAAAGGATTTGCTAAGCAGAATACATTTTCAAGAGGTTTTGCTAGAATGTATTTTCCTCTTTAAGCTGGACATATATGACATTTCTTGACATTTAGTTAAGAAACAAGGAGATTTTGATATAAGAAAGAAAGACTTGAGCATTTCATTATGAAAGGCCACGAGGAAATGCATTGGTTGTTTAGACCGTGTTATCCTAGTAGGTCAGGAAAAATAGAGATTGGCACCTTGTAGAATTTTCTGGGAAGCAGACAAGTAATCCATCTGTCATAAGACATCATAACTAACAAAAGCGGACGATTTCTTATTATGGAGAATTTGTGTAGCCTTTAGTGGATTGTAGTAGTTCCATTTGACTTGTCTTTTTTAGTGTATAAAGTTAAATGTTAAGAAACTGTATTGTGTTGAGGGATTTCTCAAAACCTGTATGTGTGTGTGATAGTATGTTTTAATAAAATGTTTGCACATTTACATTTGGCCTTGTATGAATTAGGTATGTTAACTTGGAGATGTCCAGCTTCAAGTATATTAACCCGAGTATTAATTTTTTCCCTTTTCTTTTAACAGTTTGATTAGAATCAGTCTCAAAGGCTGGCACATGCTTGTGAATTTGTGCTTTCATATTTTTCTGACCTGTGTGGTCTTTGTGGGAGGAATAAGTCAAACTAGAAATGCCAGCGTCTGCCAAGCTGTAAGTCAAAGTGAAAAAGTAAAATAAAAAAAATATACTGGTATTAAAAAGTAATTTCATATGTTTCATTGACTGTAAAAGGAAAATTGTTTCTTTAAAGCTTTTTTTCCTTAGCTAATTAAAGTTAACCTGAATGTTACTTAAATAATTCAGCAGTATACTTCAAGTTCTGAATTATAATTTCACAACGGATATATGACTTATGGAGCTTGTCTTTTTATCTTTGGGAATTTTGTGCTGCTTGTTATGTCTGTTATAATGACAAACGTTGAGTTTTAAAAATTTATAAAATTCTGATATACCTGAAGAAGTAACATTTTCTGACAGGATTTTAAAAATCTTATCTATTTATGGAAACAGGAATTATAAAGATTTTAACTATAAGATATAAAAATAAGAAACTTCCTAGGTATGGTAAATATGAAGAATTTAAAAATCTTCAACTCTTAATTTCAAGTAAATGATTACATATATAGCATTAGTAAACAGTGTTCTAATAGTATAAGTATAAAAAACAAAACTTTTTAACATATGAGTAGGAAATACATAAAATTGTATTTATTTGCATATTATTTTCTATGTGCATCATAGCAAACAGTGTCACATAGAAATTCACAGTTCAGATTACGTGGATTTGGATGTCAGTTCTGCTTTTTCCAGTGTTTTTATGGGCAATTTGTTCAACTTTTTTTAATTGCAGATAATGAGATCTACCCTCTTAACCAATTTCTAAGTGTGTTGTATGGTGATTTAACTCTAAGGACATACAGCAGATCTTTAGAACTTTTTCATCTTGCGTGGCTGAAACTAGACCTCCGAAACGGCCACCTCCTGTATCCCTTCCCCTCACCTCCTGGCCCCACCATTCTACTTTCTGTCTCTGTGAGCTTGACTTCATAAATACCTTATATCAGTGGAATCATGCAGTACTTTTCCTTCCATGATTAACTTATTTCATTTAACATAATATCCTCAAGGTTCATTCATGTTGTAGTATGTCACAGGATTTCTTGCTTTTTAAGACTGAATACATATGTCATTGTATGCATACACTACATTTTCTTTATCCATTCATCTATCAATAGACATTTAGATTGTTTCCAGCTCTTGAATGTTGTAACACTGCAGTGAACATAGGACTACAATTATCTTTGATCCTGATATCAATATTTAACATTTCTGTGTCTCAATTTTCTCACCTGTAAGTTAGGAATAATAATTGAGTTGTTGTCAAATGATGAGACTATTTGCATTAGAAAAGCTAAAGTAATTTACAGATAAATTATTAGAAAAATAGGAAAACTTGTTTCCTATGTATGTAGTTTTTTTATGTAGTTTAATATACAAAGTGTGCTGCTAGTATGCAGAAATGTAACCAAGAGAAAACATAATTAATGAGAAGGTAACATTTATGTAGTATCAAAAAATATCCAGTACTTAGAAATAATAAAAATATTCAAGATTTGCAGGTAAAATTTTAGTGTATATTAAAGAAGACCTAAATAAATGGAGAAATACACTAGGTCCAAGGATAGGAAAAGTTAAAGTCAGAGAGGTAGCAGTTCCTCCTAAATTAATCTGTAGATAAGAGAATTTTTCATGAAACTCAATAAAATGGTCCTTAAATTTATATGAAAGTAAAGAAGGATCAGTGATAGTTAGGATACTTCTGAAAAATAGTAGAGTAGGAATTCTTCTTGGAGAAGGTGATGGCACCCCACTCCAGTACTCTTGCTTGGAAAACCCCATGGACGGAGGAGCCTAGTAGGCTGCAGTCCATGGGGTCGCGAAGAGTCAGACTCGACTGAACGACTTCACTTTCACTTTTCACTTACATGCATTGGAGAAGGAAATGGCAACCCACTCCAGTGTTCTTGCCTGGAGAA
>NW_011494708.1:80828-104955 GCF_000754665.1 Bison bison bison | reverse complement strand
TTGCCTGGAGAATCCCAGGGATGGGGGAGCCTGGTGGGCTGCCGTCTATGGGGTCGCACAGTCGGACACGACTGAAGCCACTTAGCAGCAGCAGCAGGAAGTCTTCTAATCACCCAAACTGTTGAGGCTGTTGGAATTAAAAGTGTCCATCAGAGTAGGGAGAGATAAATGGGCCAGCACAGTAGAATAGCAGCCTTGGAAGCAGACCCACGCAGAGATTTGGTATGAGACAGATGTTACGTGTCTCATCAGCTGGGTCAAGACAGACCATTGTCCAGTTAAGGGAGCTGAGGAAAAGCTATGTGGAAAAAAAGATTAAAGTGGATCTGCACTTCATGCCATGTTAAAAAAGTCAGCTTTGGGTAGATTAAATATCGCAAGTCTAAACGAAAGTGTTAAAATTTATATTAGAAAATATCATAATCCTTGGGATAAGGAGGGATTTCTTAAATATGACTAGAAAAGAAAGAATGTACTTTTGACTAAAAATATCTTTTTCTTTAAAAAATGAAGATTCGTAAGGAAAGTGAAAAGACAAGTTCCACATTAGAAGACACTATTTTCAGTACATATGGGCTTCCCTGGTGGCTCAGATGGTAAAGACTCTGCCTGCAGTGCGGGAGACCTGGGTTCAATCCCTGTGTTGGGAAGATCCCCTAGAGAAGGGAAAGGCTACCCACTCCAGTATTCTGGGCTGGAGAATTCCTTGGACTGTATAGTCCATGGGGTCACAAAGAGTCAGACACGGCTGCGCGACTAAGCATATCACGGCATGAATTCTCAATACATAATTACTGACAGAGCATTAGAATTAAAAAATGTATATATTAAAAACTAATCAGTGAGAATGCCACAAACAGCCCAGTTGGAGAAGTGGTGAGAGTGACAGGCATTTCATAAGAGAAGAGACACAGGACCAGCGTACACGGCATTGGTGGTGACGGAGATGCAAATTCAGGTCGCTACCATATTATGCCTTTTCTGTCAGCAAAAATTAAGCCCGGCAGTGCCAAGTATTGAAGAACACGTGGATCCACATATTTTATACATACTGGGTAGGAATGTAAGTGGATGACTCCAGGAGCTCTACCTTATACAGGTAAACTTTTACACAGTCCCACTACAGGGCTTAGAGTGAGTGCCTGTGAATATTCATAGCAGCAGTCTACACCGTAGCGGAAACCTGGAAGCAACCCAAGTGCCCATCACTGAGAGAGTGAATGAATAAATGGTGATATTATGCAAGAGTCAAAGTTAATGAATTACAACAAGGCGTAGCTGTGTGAGTCAGTCTCAGGAATATAAGTGAAAAAATTAAGTCCCATAAATTACATTCATCCTGATATTTTTCTTTATAAAGACAAACATAACTAAAATGAAACAGCATACTTTTAATGAAAACACATAGGTGCAGTAAAATCTTAAGAAAGAAAGCAAAGGGATGATAAGCACAGGATAAACGGTGATGATTACCTTGGGTGCAGGGGTTCTTAGGTGCTGATACAGGCTTTTGTCAAGATCCTGCCTTTTGTCTTATTGATAGGTTCGTGGACACATAAATAACTATTTAAGAAACTAAATAAAGGCAGGCCATGCTTGTGTGCTCGGCTCAGTCATTAGAATGTGTCATTAACCTAAGGCTGATGATGAATCCAATATTTTCTTCATGTAAAACAGTTTCAAATATGTATGTGTGTGTGTATATAGGAATTGTTGAGAGAATTAAATGACTCCAGAGTACCAGGTATACAGTAAGTGCTCAGTAATGTAAGCTATTATTATGACGGTTATTGGTATAATTATCTCTTAGCTGTGCAGAATATTCCCCTGTATTAGGGCCATTACTATACATCTGAAATCAAACTTGTTTGAAGCCTACAAGAAGTTAGGTAATGGATCCCAAATCAACTTAATAAGTGTACAGAAGATAGTGCTTCTCTTTTCTCAGTGTTTTCTCCCTTCTTCACCTGGGTGACTCCCACTTAACTTTGTAGGTCTCAGTTTACTGTTTTAGAGATGCAGTCCCTCCACCTCTTCCCCTCATTATCCTAGCTGATTAACATTCCATAGTGCCTGCAAAACTTTGTAATTGACTGGCATAATTGACTAGCATTTACCTATTTGTTGTCCCTGGACTCGAAGCTCTACAGGGATGGGGATTGTACTGATTCAATTCACCAGTGTTCATCCAAGGATCAGTATAAGACCTGACACATAGTAGGTGCTCAGCAGATACTGGGTAAATGAACAAAAATGGCCTCTGTGTGCAAATAGTAGAACTCATTCAACCCTGGAGTTGTTTTGAACATAGACTATTAGAGTACTCAACACACAATGGTGGTAATAGTCTCAATTCTGTCTAAAAATACTCATTGATTTCTGGAAGTAGACACATAAATTTATTTCACTAAGGAAATGAACAGAAAGAGGCCATAGTAGAAATGACTGCCTTTCATCATCCTGAATGGTATTTTATACCATTTCTAGAATGAAAAGGATAGGAAAGTACACTGAGTTTTCAGGGCCTCAAGAATGAATGTCTATTAGGTAAAGAATTACCTGAAAAAGTGTGAGGTGGGCAGGCTTCTAGATGTTTTCATATGTTATTTTCTTCTGTTTTTTTTAGTGTTCTTCCTCTGTGAAAGACATAGCATCATTCTTATTATTTCTGACTCAGACATGACTTGCTTCACTTTATGTTTCTAATACTTATTCAGTTAGTAGCCAGCTGTGTCTGCCAGAACAGCCTGTGTGGCTTGTCTCTTAACCTCAGTTCCGTTCAGTTGCTCAGTCATCTCCGACTCTTTGTGACCCATGGACTGCAGCATTCCCGGCTTCCTTGTCCATCATCAACTCCCAGAGCTTGCTCAAGCTCATGTTTGTCATGAACAAACCTAGTGGTGGTGGTTTGTTCATTCAGTTGTGTCTGGCTCTTGTGACCCCATGGACTGTACCTGCCAGTCTCCTCTGTCCATGGGACTTCCCAGGCAAGAAATGCTGGAATGGGTTGCCATTTCCTTCTCCAGGGAATCTTCCCAACCCAGAGATCAAACCTGGGTCTCCTGCATTTCAGGTAGATTCTTTACCTACTTAGACACCTGGACAGCCCCTTAACCTAGTAGGGGCTTCATGTTTCTTTTGCAAAATAATGGGGTGGGCTCGTCTTCCATCTCTAAAACTGAACCCTGAAGTGTGCGTCTTCTACATGCATTTCTTAGGTGCACATGATTGGTGTTGTCTTTGGCATATCTCCCTTTTAGAGCTCATGTATTTTATGAATGGTGTGAACAGGTTCTAATGCAGTTTCTTCCCTGAAGTAATTGGCTGAGGTTATTAAAGGCCCCACCAGCCAGGGACTTCCCACTCTGGTTCTTATGTCATCCTTTCTGGGTGGTGCCATGGGTGCATGCTGTAGCCTTGAACTTTCTTTTGCAAAAGGAGCCAAAGGGAAACTGAGAAGTTGAGTGATAGAGTAGAAGAGGCTGTTGACTCAACAGGGTTTGGAGGAGATCTGGGTTCTGGGTCAGGATGTGCTGCCAGATAACTGTGTGATCGTTAGTTTTTGGTCCTTGGTTTCCTAGCTATGCAGTCAAAGGATTTGGCTACAAATATTTAGGATACCATGTTGCTCTACCACTCCACGATTTCATCTGTTAACTATTGTGCCAGCCGACCTTCTCAGGTGTCTTCTGGTCTGTTATCCAGAGGACTGCTGCACGGGCACATAGGATACACAGGGAGATTCAATCCATGGATGTTAAGAGCTTTCTACTTGCCAGCTACTGCAAGTATGTTATGTTAACTTTCACATTAACCCTAGGAGGTAGTTCTTACTCATATTTTATTAGTACAGAAATTGAGTCTTAGAGAATTGAAATAACTTGCCCCAAGTCTAGGGCCTTTGGGTGGCAGAGCCCTGATTCAAATGACAGTCTCTTTGAGTATTCCTTGCCAATCCCCACCCTTAACACTGCCTTCTTATTATTGAGGACCAGGATGATGTAATAGAAGAGTCTCAGGCTTTGGGTTTGAGTTGCTGCCCCACCACTCTCCATGTGGCCTCTAGAGGATGATTTAACTTCTTTCAGCCTCCATCTCCTTGTCTGTAGCACTAAGCAAATTGTGACACTAAGAGGATAAAATAGAAGCACATAAAAAATTGTCTAATACATTTTGGCATACATAGCAGGCATTCTGGAGAAGGCAATGGCACCCCACTCCAATACTCTTGCCTGGAAAATCCCATGGACGGAGGAGCCTGGTGGGCTGTAGTCCATGAGGTCGCTAAGAGTCAGACACGACTGAGCGACTGCCCTTTCACTTTTCACTTTCAGGCATTGGAGAAGGAAATGGCAACCCATTCCAGTGTTCTTGCCTGGAGAATCCCAGGGACGGGGGAGCCTGGTAGGAGGCTGTCTATGGGGTTATGGGGTTGCACAGAGTCGGACACGACTGAAGTGACTTAGAAGTAGCAGCAGCAGCAGCAAGCATTCAGTAGTGGATGCTCTTAATTTTTATATGTATTCATATCAAACTATGAGTATTAAAGATGATTTTTTTGCACACTTGCTGTGTACGCTGCATTATTATAGGTTTTGTTGGTGGTTAAAAACCCAACTGTTAAAATGTCTCATCTCTGGTATGTGAATGTTTATGGTTAGGTAACATATAAAGTCCAACTCTTCAAGATAATTTTTTGTATCCATTTTGCACCTTTGAAAATTGATATCTTGAGGTAAGGTGACTTTCTTAAGTTCTAATCTGTTGCATTTAATGAATCATTTACATGCCCTATAATAAATTAGATTATTTCCAAACTATTTACAAATTTCCCACATGTATCTGATTTATTTGGGAGAAATTGTGACAGAGAGGTTGTATTTCAAGTATAGCCCAAGTGTCCGATGGATAATAAAATAGGAAGCACATATGTGTGCTCAGTTGTGTCTGACTCTTTGTGACCCCATGGACTGTAGCCCACCAGGCTCCCCTGTCCATGGGACTTTCCAGTCAAGAATGCTGGAGCGGGTTGCCATTCCCTTCTCCAGGAGATCTTCCCAACCTAGGGATCAAACATGCGTCTCTTGCGTCTCCTGCATTGGCAGGTGAATTCTTTACTGCTGAGCCACCTGGGAATCCCAAAATAGGAAGCAACTTTTTCCAAAAGATAGGAATACCATTGCTGCTAGACTAGATCTCAGTGCCTCCTTTATTCTGTCTTATGGAAAGTTTGGTGATTTGCTTATGTGACTATTACCAGGTACCATTAGACCCCTAAAATTCCACTATTGGTAATAATTGTTTAACTGGAAGGCTTTAGTATCTTTTAAGTATGAACACTTCTCTGCAAATTTTGAAATGCCATAGGAAACACTTCAAAATCTAAAGGTTGAGTTTTACCTATTAGATCTAAAACAAGAAAATTCTCCATCTTGCACCTCCTGTGTTGAAAATATTTTTAACTTCTGTTTTGAAGCTTATTTGAAGCCTTGTCTCATTCTTTTGACCTCTACATCGGAGAAAACTGTAGAAACAGAGGATACCATTTTGAGTCAATATCATTGATTGGTTTTGAATGTTTTGGTTTTTATGCACCAAATCCAATTATACTATTTTTATTTACAACATTTGATGTGACTCCAGATAGCTCAGAGGGTTATTTTATGCTTTTTGTTCCACTTGCATCTGTAAGCTTTGCTTTTCTAGTGCAGTGAGTAAAACTAATAGGAACCATGGAGCAAGTTTTCTGCTTAAGAAGAAGATATTGTGAGGACTTTCCTGGTGGTCCAGTGGTTAAGAATCCATGTTTCCATTGCAGGGAACATAGGTTCGATCACTGATTGGGGAACTAAGATCCCTTGTGTTGCAAAACACTACCAAAATACAAATAAATAAAAATTAAACAAATTTTTAAAAGATGAAGATACTCTGACCCTCTGGTTCAGCCAGGCCGGATCACCCTCTTAGCCCTTTCAGTCATTGAGAGGACAGTGACTTCCCTGGACAAGTGACCACCCTAGTGTTTGCCCTGCAAAATAATCTGTGTACTTCCATGTCACCAAGTTTAATGAGGTTCATGTCTCATTAACATGAGCCTTAGACAGCAGTCTAGATTGTTCTGTTACTTACCTAGGATTGATGATGTCAATTTGATTTTCTTGAGATTGGAGAGTCATCCTTTTTGAATTAAAAAAAGTTTTTTTTTTCCTTGGAAATTTTCATTGATAGAAGTTCACGTGTAATCATTGTGTAAGAAGAAAGGATCAAAAGATAGAATTAGATAAGAAAATTGAATTATGTCCTTGCTGCTCCATGCATTTATTTTTCTTAAAATAGATTTTAAACCTCTCTTACCCCATATTTGTCTATCTAGAATTTTATTTCTAACTGCTGTTGCTTCAGACACAGTTCACAAGGTGAACGTGCCCCCCATCATCCCTCTGGGAGGAACTCAGTGTCATCACTTACCTATATTGCAGTTCTCCATCACCTTTCGAGTACTTATTATGTCCCAGATATTGTGCCCTTTCAGTCCCTACAAAAACCCCTAGGGATGCTTATGGATGGATAGTCTTTCTACTATTCACATGAGGAACATTAATTTCAAGAATGTTCACGTTATTTTCTTAAAACCATACTCCTAATAATAATAAAGTTATTGCTGTATTTTTAATCACGTATAATGTACCAGGCAAAGTGCTAAATGCTTTATATAGGGTGTCCTATTTAAATCCTTATGGTACTTTAATATTATCCTCAGTTTACAAATGAGAACAGTGCTTGAGATATTCTGCGAGTTTGCTTAGGTGTCACAAGGGGTAGATTCTGGTTTTAAAACCAGGCAAAATTGTTAATTCCAGAGCTCACTCATTTCAAATAATCACCGATCTGTTATACTGCTTGCTTGCCATCCATTTTGATACATAAAAGCTGTGAATTAGAACTATTCAGGCCTCTGACTCCAAAGTTTATTCTCTGTTGACTGTGACTTTTGCCCTCCAGTTACCCTTGACGTCCCCCTGATAGCTCAGTTGGTAAAGAATCCACCTGCAGTGCAGGAAACCCCAGTTTGATTCCTGGGTCGGGAAGATCCCCTGGAGAAGGGATGGATGGGCTACCCATTCCAGTATTCTTGGGCTTCCCTTGTGGCTCAGCTGGTAAAGAATCAACCTGCAGTGTGGGAGACCTGGGTTCGATCCCTGGGTTGGGAATATCCCCTGGAGAAGGGAAAGGCTACCCCACTCCAGTATTCTGGCCTAGAGAATTCCGTGGACTGTCCATGAGGTTGCAAAGAGTTGGACACGACTGAGTGGCATTCACTTTCACTCTCACTTACCCTTCACCTCTGCATTCCTCTTTAAAATAGACTTTAGGAACTCGACTCTAATTTATAGCATAGCATCTATGAGAAACATGGCTTTGGTTTACTGTTGTCCAGGAGTGAATTCCATGATATGTTTAGTGTCATCTTAGGTATAAGTTGTAGTCTATGGGCCTCCTATATTCAACTATAGATTCAGTCCTCTATTATACGCCTTTTAGAGTGCTTTCTTTGTTCATTAGCGGGCAAAGGAATGGATCGGTAGAATATACCTTCGTACAGTTTCTAGTCAGATATTCAAAATAACTTAGCAGTCTTTTTGAGGAAGCTTACTGGCAATTATTATATTTTGATTATAAAGGGGAATTTTTTTTTTTTTTTCATTTTAGTTCATGTATTCTTCTTTCTAGGTTGGAATAATTCTTCATTATTCCACTCTTGCTACAGTACTGTGGGTGGGAGTGACAGCTCGGAACATCTACAAACAAGTCACTAAAAAAGCTAAAAGATGCCAGGACCCTGATGAGCTGCCACCTCCACCAAGACCAATGCTCAGGTATCTAATATCTTCGTGTACTATCTTCTGTTAAATGTCCACACATATGAAATTTAATGAAGTATGGTCATAACAAAAAATTGCTGAGTGAACTTTGGAACGTGGAAGAATAGACTTGTAAGCAGCCTTGCAGCTGGGAGTTCTTTGTGAAGTTCTGTATCCTCTCTTGTCTTTCTGTCTCATCTAGAAAGTGGGAATGATTGTCTTTCATAGACTTGTTGTGAGGCATAAGTGACTTAATGTGTAAAGCACTTCAGACGGACGGTACTGGCCATGGAATAGACTCTGAAAATATTAGTTTTTATTTCCTTGAGGTCGTTTAGTAGATTTCAGTCTTCTCAAGTATGTATCAGTGTTGTTATTCTCCAAGAAAGAAAAAACAGTTTTGGTGTCGTGCTATTCCTAATATAATTTAAATCAGTTGTCAGTGAATTATTATTCTCAATGAGTAGAAGACCTGTCCTTGAGGTCTTTACAGTCTGTGAGGAGACAGGTGTGAGAAGAACTACTGTAGCTGTGTAAGAGCTGGAGTGGAAGTACATTCTCTGAAAGCACCAAAGAGGAACTGTAATTCTGAGGGGTCAGGAGGAGTGGGGGGCTATTAAGAATTGCTTGACTACCACATAAAGGGCAGAGGTGGCACTTCAGATACAGGATCATATCGCAAGCTGAACAAATTTGAGAAGTGTGGTTTGACTGTGGCCGGAACCTAGGGTTTATGGTGTAAAGTAGCATGATTCAGAGTAAAAGCTGAGTTTCAGGTTTTAGAGGGCCAGATTAAATTGTGGGCTATACATTAGAATGCCCGAAAGTAGGAGACATCTACAAATAATTCTGCTGAGGTCATTAGGAGATCCTCATGAGTACTGCATAGGGTCTTTTGCCCATTTCAAAATTGGGAAAGGAGTATTTCAAGGCTGTGTATTGTCACCCTGCTTATTTAACTTATATGTAGAGTACATCATGAGAAACGCTGGGCTGGATGAAGCACAAGCTGGAATCAAGATTGCCAGGAGAAATATCAATAACCTCAGGTATACAGATGGCACCACCTTTATGGCAGAAAGCGAAGAAGAACTAAAGAGCCTCTTGATGAAGGTGAAAGAGGAGAGTGAAAAAACTGGCTTAAAACTCAACATTCAAAAAACTAGGATCAGGGCATCCAGTCCCATCACTTCATGGCAAATAGATGGTGAAACAATGGAAACAGTGACAGATTTTATTTCTTTGGGCTCCAGAATCACTGCAGATGGTGACTTCAGCCATGAAATTAAAGATGCTTGCTTCTTGGAGGAAAAGCTATGACAAACCTAGACAGCATATTAAAAAGCAGAGATTTTGCCGACAAAGGTCTGTGTAGTCAATGCTATGGTTTTTCCAGTAGTCATGTACAGATGTGAGAGTTAGACCATAAAGAAGGCTGAGTGCTGAAGAGTTAATGCTTTTGAACTGTGGTGTTGGAGAAGACTTTTGAGAATCCCTTCGACTGCAAGGCTATCCAGCCAGTCCATCCTAAAGGAAATCACTTCTGAATATTCTTTGGAAGGACTGATGCTGAAGCTGAAGCTCCCAATACTTTGGCCACGTGATGTGAAGAACGGACTCATTAGAAACAACCCTGAGGCTTGAAAAGGTTGAAGGCAAGTGGTGAAGGGGGTGACAGAGGACGAGATGGTTGGATGGCATCAACGACTGGGTGGACATGAGTTTGAGCGAGCTCTGGGAAATGGTGAAGGACAGGGAAGCCTGGTGTGCTGCAGTCCATGGGGTCACCAAGAGTCAGACATGACTGTGTGACTGAACAACAGATGAGGACTGCCACCGGCACAGTGGCATGGAGGTTAGAGAGGACACATGTTCAGGAACTTGAGGCAGTTTCTCTAGGAGTGATGACTAGCTGCATTTGGGAGCTCTGTATGGGGATTTGAAGGTGGCTGCAGGTTGTCTGCTCCAGTTGGCTAGGGTCCTTCTGCAGATGGTGCATCCATCAACTGAGAAAGTCACAGAGGAAAAGTGGGTGGGGGGACCCAGGGAGGGTAAGCACAGGGGAAGTGGGCTCACCCATACTTTCTCATGGAAATTCTACATTTGGGGAGTCTAGTGCTCAGCAGAGAGGACACACTCTGTGTCCCCTTGACAGGACAGGAGATGTGTTAACATGTGTTCATTGAAGCACTGATAAGGAATGAGCTCTCCCAGGGAAAAGTCAGCTAACAATGATCCCTGGGCCATATCAGTGTTGAGTAGATGGGCCATAGCAGATAAAGGGAAGAACTGAAAGAGAACATTGAAGATTGAGGGGAGAGTGGTTCAGTGAGCGGCAAGGGACAGAAGGAGTGCTTGGCCACAGCCAGATTCTAGGATGCGATTTAACACCCCTGTCACTGGTGTTAAAGGACCTGAGGGTGATGGTGTTTGGCCAGTAGACAGGGATCCATCCTCATGCAGCTGTTTGTTTCTGTTGGGTTTCCTTTCTGTTCGGTGATTAAAAACACAAAGGGTTTAGTAAAAGGCAGCCTGAGCGCCAAAGCCTATGTAGTCCTCTGTGGCTGGTAGGTACACGCTTTGCTTTAGACGGTCAGGTTCACCCTGTAGGCTGCCGTCCTTTCCCTGAGTTCTGGAGCTTAAGGAAACTCAGCATCTGGGCTACATGGATGATGGGCAGGGACTTTTCCTGAGTCTGCTGGCCCCAGAGAGGGCAGTTTCAGTAGCATGGTAGCTTGGAAGCAGTGTCACCTCGCAATAAATGTGAGGCACATGTTGGTGCTGTTGTTTCCAGGTGTTTGTCACCAAAGGGAGCAAGAAAGGTGGTAGTTGAAGGAAAGTTTTAGGATGGAGAAAACGTGAACATACACATAGGCTGGAAGGAAGAAGCAGTGGAGAAGTAGATTTAAAGCTTTAAAGTAAGAATTAGTTGGTAGCAGGCAGTCCTGGAGTGGAGGTGAGGAAGGAGTGGCAGAGAGTACTGTGGAACTCGAGACAAATTTGGGTGAACTGGTGCTTCTTTGTCAGGTCAGAAGCAGCTATGAATTGGTTCAACAGGAAGAAGGGCAGGGTCACAAATGCTGGCCTTCCTCTAATCTGTGGAATAAAAGACATAGTTATAGTTTTATGGGAGTAATTAGCTGTCTTTTTCAGCAGTAATATCATATTGAAGATTTTTAGTACCCATAAGCATGACTAAGAAAAAAATATATGGGAAAATGCGTTGTGAACATTGCCTTTATCAAGCCAATTCAGCATGTTGACTGTGACTCTGGACTTGGCAAATGCAGAGTTAAGACTGGCGTACCCAGGGGTAGCTCACCAGGCCAGGAAGTTCCCTAGGATCTTTTCAGAGCACTCAAAGAAGCTGCTCCTCTCTGCCCCAAAAGTTGTTCTTCAGAGGACCAGCTAGCACTCCGTCTCCCTCAGTTCCTCCCAGCAGGTCTGTGGGCAGTTGGTGAGGAAGGGCCCAAGTGCTGTGGGCAGCTGGGATCCAGGTACCTTCCTTACCTCCATTTCAGCTGACTGAGGATAAGCATACATAGCAGCAGGACATTAGATCTAGCAGGTCCTGCTAAGCATTAATATACAGGTCTAGCCTGGCATTAATGAATAAACGATGTTGTTACATTTTTAGTGTGAACAGTGGCACAGTGGGATCTTCAAGTCCATTTTGCAGTGGACTAACTTTCTGCTCCACTGGCTGAATCTAAAAGAAACAAGTATAAGCCAGAGCCCTACCTGCAGGAACTGGGTGTTACTTCGCCTGCCCACAGGGTGGCAGAAGCTGATCAGCTTTCCTTCAACTCAAACTTGGTAGATCTTCCGCTTTTTTAAACTAAAGAAATCAAGAATAAATAAAAACTTAAAAAAAAATGTTACTGTTAACAAAGGAGCCTGCAAATGTTAACCTCTCCTGAATTATTGAAATAGTGACTAATCTTTAAGGAATAACTTCTGCAGAAATGAGATCCTACAATGTGTACACCTAAAGCAATTAGATTGATGAGCTGTTGTTTCCATCGTTGCCCCTACTAGGTTCTACCTGATCGGTGGTGGTATACCCGTCATAGTTTGTGGCATCACTGCAGCCGCAAACATCAAAAATTACGGCAGTCGGCCAAATGCACCCTAGTGAGTATTCAGTGTTCTCTTTGTACCTGAGTTGGTTCCTTGAACTGTTTCCCAGGAACTAAAGCTTACTGCAACTTTTTAAACACTTTCTTGACATATGGAGCATTTGAGCTGGTTCTCCGTTTTCTTTCCTAGTTGCTGGATGGCGTGGGAACCCTCCTTGGGAGCCTTCTACGGGCCCGCCAGCTTCATCACTTTCGTAAACTGTATGTACTTTCTCAGCATATTTATTCAGTTGAAAAGACACCCTGAGCGCAAATACGAGCTGAAGGAGCCCACCGAGGAGCAGCAGCGGCTGGCAGCCAATGAAAACGGAGAAGTCAATCATCAGGACTCCATGTCCCTGTCCCTGATTTCCACATCGGCCCTGGGAAACGAACACACCTTCCATGCTCAGCTTCTGGGGGCCAGCCTTACCTTGCTCTTGTATGTCGGCCTGTGGATGTTTGGGGCCTTGGCTGTTTCTTTGTATTACCCTTTGGACTTGGTTTTTAGCTTCTTTTTTGGAGCCACGTGTTTGAGCCTCAGTGCATTCATCGTGGTTCACCATTGTGTCAACAGGGAGGATGTCCGGCTCGCATGGATCATGACTTGCTGCCCAGGACGGAGCACCTATTCAGTTCAGGTCAACGTGCAGCCCCCCAGCTCCAGCGGGCCGAGCGGGGAGGCTCCCAAGTGCACCAACAGCAGTGCAGAATCTTCATGCACAAACAAGAGTGCTTCGAGCTTCAAAAACTCCTCCCAGGGCTGCAAATTAACCAATTTGCAGGCTGCCGCGGCCCAGTGCCACACCAATTCCCTACCTTTGAATGCCACGCCTCAGCTCGACAATAGTCTGACAGAACATTCAATGGACAATGATATTAAAATGCATGTGGCGCCTTTAGAAGTTCCATTTCGAACAAATATGCACCCAAGCCGCCATCATAAAAACAGAAGTAAAGGGCACCGGGCCAGCAGACTCACGGTCCTCAGAGAATATGCCTACGACGTCCCCACGAGCGTGGAAGGCAGTGTGCAGAATGGCCTGCCGAAAAGTCGGCTGGGCAGTAATGAAGGACACTCTCGGAGTCGGAGGGCGTACTTAGCCTACAGAGAGAGACAGTACAACCCCCCCCAACAAGATAGCAGTGATGCCTGTAGTACGCTTCCCAAAAGCAGCAGGAATTTTGAAAAGCCTGTTTCAACTAGTAGTAAAAAAGATGCAGTAAGGAAGCCAACTGTAGTTGAACTCGAAAGTCAGCAGAAGTCTTATGGCCTGAACTTGGCCATTCAGAACGGACCAATCAAAAGCAGTGGGCAGGAGGGACCCTTGCTGGGTACGGATAGCACTGGCAATGTGAGGACTGGGTTATGGAAACACGAAACTACTGTGTAGACTTGGTGGGCTTCCTGGGCAAGAAATCCATATAAACTGTGATAGTCACATTCCTTTAAGCTATGAACATGTAAAAGCAGACTGTTTACAGCCACCTTAGGGATTCAAAAGAATTTTGAATAAACTTTTAAGTTTTGGATTTTGTGTATTTTATATCCCCCAAGTGTTGCATTTTTATAAATTTTGGAAAAAGCCTCTAAAACAGTGTTTCACATGTCAAAGCACCAGCAAGACATTTTGGGAATCTGAAATGTAATTTTCTTGAAATCTGTACTATCTACTTAACATTTCAGGCTTGTATTTAATACAATAAATAGGTGTTTGTCATTGTGTCAATCTTACATTTTTACATTTTACAGTCCCAGAAGTATTTAGTTCTAATTTAATGAAGTTTGTGCATTGGGATAATTTAGCCAGAATTATACATAAATCAATTATCAGATTTTTTACATGATTAGCTTCACTGATGATGGCATGTAAATCAAATGGCTTCTGGAGTGACGTATTTTGTAAATACTGTTTTAAATACTATAAGTTTTTTTTTTAATCTCACAATTTTTTTTGAAAATGCAAATGCCTAAAAACTTTGCCTAAATTACCTTATTTTCACCCTATCACTTTGGTCATATTAATACCATTTTTTTATATTTATGTGGCTTTCAGTGGTTTATATATTGGTTTACTTATTCTTTTTTTTCAAACACAAGTTATTTTTTTTTCTTTTTTTAAAAAAATATTTATTTGGCTGTGCTGGGTCTCAGCTGTGGCATGTGGGATCTTTAGTTGCTATTTGGCTTCGCTGGGTCTCATTTCCAGCATGCAAGATCTTCAGTTGTGACATACAAACTCTTCAGTTGCGGCATGTGGGGATCTAGTTCCTTGGCCAAGGATCAAACCCAAGCCCCCTGCACTAGGAGCAAAAAGTCTTAGCCACTGGACCACCAATGAGATCCCTGTTATTTCTTACTAATTGAAGTATAATTTGACTTACAATATTAGTTTCAGGTATACCACATAGGGATTTTATATTTTTATACATTACGAAGACAGTGATCACCACAGTAAGTCTAGCTACCATTTGTCATCATAAAAGCACTTAAAATATTATTGATTCTATTCCCTATACTGTACATTGCAGCCCCATAACTTACTTGTTTTTTAACTGGAAGTTTATGCCTCCTTAATCCCCTTCCCATATATGAACCTGAATGAAGAGTTATCATATAAGGTTCACATTCATTTATTTTGGATTCTTTTGTGTTGGCAATTACTTTGTCCTTAAACAGGTAAAGATCCTCAGGTTCATGTTAAAGTGCTAATTTTTAAATTCCATCCAAAGGGCAGAAACAGGTCTGATCCAGAAGTTCTCATTGGTTGTTGATGCACCCCAGTCCTTATCTGTCTCTCATCTCCAGTCTCACTGCAGTCCATCCTGCAAACGTCAGATGGGTCTTCTCCGGCTGCCTTGCGCGTGTGCTTCCCCTGATACGCAAGACAATGCCTGAAATGGTCGGCAGAGCTTAGATCTGTTTTTTTGGCATCAGTCTCAAGGTTTGAATCAGATTAGATTCAAAAGTATTGGGTGGGCTAAGAAGTTCCTTTGGTTTTCAAGTAAAAATAGAAGACACATTTTAAATTTTTATTAAACAACATATTCACTGTTTTGTTCTACTAACTTCTGCCATTTTTCAGGCAACTTCACAGTTCTGTCTTCTCCCAATTTTTTATCTTCTTGAGCAAAGAACTGTTGCAGGTGCCTTTTACGGTCTTCCAGGGAATGGAAATTTTTTTTCATTAAGAAAATTTTGTAAAGACTGAAATAAATGGACATTTGAAGGCACAAAGTCTGGTGAATATGGCGGATGAATCAGAACTGTAGCAGTTTTTGCCTGATTATCAGTGCTTGATTTGGATATTTTGAGTGTGTTGGTTATCTCTAGCATGGTATAACATCAATTGTTTTCTACTGATGTCTCGATCGCTATCAATTTCAACTGGTCTGCCTGACCATGGAGCATCATCTATCGAGAAATCTCCAGCATGAAGCTTCACTAACCACTTTTGACACAGTCACAGCACCTTCTCCATACACTACACAAATCTTGTTTTGCATTTTAATTGCATTTTTACTGTTCTTGAAATAATAAAGCATAATATGCAGAAAATGTTGCTTGTTTTCTTCCATCTTCAATATTAAAATGGCTACACAAAAATCCACAAATTTTGATAACTTTTTGTAAAATGCATGCTGATAAGACAGCTGTCACAATACAACCTACAAAATTGTTTTGAATGAGGTTAAAGACAAGCACTATTGGAGCCATCCTAGGAAAAAACTGAACCAACCTTTTGTCCAACACAGTATATGTTCAAGAAATGCTAAAATCAAGAAGCTTGATAAACCTCAAAACTTGAGAGACTTAGTATTTTCATGCATCAAGTAATTCTCACAGGGGACGACAGGCAATCACTCATTATGGTGAAAATGTTCACTTTTCATTGAGTTACTACCTTAGAAATAAATTATTTTGTCTTAATAAAACTGGTAGTTCTATATAGGCCTTTTGTTAGCTCTTGGTTTTAAAAACATTCGTTTTGGTGGGGAAAAGAAGGCAGTTGAGTGGATAAATTTGGCACCTGTTCATTTAACTACTTCCTGGCCCAGGGTCTCCAGGTAAGTTCATGAATTTGTGCAGGATGATGTTTAGAAATGACCAAGACAAACTAATAAGAAATGGAATAAATCATTCTTATTTATTTGAATTGCTATTTAAATTTTGCTCTGTTATTTTGCAATATATCATTCCAATGGTTAATCTGCATCTTTGACCCATAGATCTAATAGAAAAACAACTTTTTTCTGCTTTTTCTTCCTCCGCAGGAAGTGAGGAGTTGCCCTACCTGCAAGTGTTCACTCTTAAGTAAGCACTTTTTAATTTGAAACATAGCTTTTTGTAGGTAACAGAAGAAAGAGAAGCCTGAAACTTGGAGAGGTGGAGACTGGAGAGAAAATTTAGAATGAAATGAAGATTCCACTAAAAATATTCAAGAGTGTTTTGATGCACAAATCACAGGTGATGAGCAATGACTTAATGCCTTATATTCTTAGTATTTGAATTGAAATTTGATGTTTACAAATAGTAAATAAAACATTGCATCCTCCCCATATTATAAAAGATAAATCTTTGACTTCTTGCTAGTTGAGATTTCTCTATTTTTCATAGAATCATAAAGTCTTAAGATACGTTTCAGCTTTCTTAAGAGATCAGGTCATTCATTTTTCTCATTTAAAATTTTTAGCAGCTGAGGCTCTAAGGATTTCTGACCTGCTGAGCATGCCAGTAGGTTATGCCACATCGAGCACCAGGTCTGTGTTCCCTGCTGCCATGGCCACTGTGTTTTGCACATTGACTGCTTCTGTGAAGGCAAACACTCCTGCTCTTCACAGTGTCTATTAGCTATAATTTTGCTAGACATCTTTCTCATTCCTGTTATTATGAGTTAATTTCATATTGTGAAAATGAAAGTTGCTCAGTTGTGTCTGACTCTTTGCCACCCTATGGATTATACAGTCCGTGGAATTCTCCAGGCCAGAACTGGAGTGGTTAGCCTTTCCCTTCTCCAGGGGATCTTCCCAACCCAGGGATCGAATCCAGCTCTCCCGCCATTGCAGGCAGATTCTTTACCAGCTGAGCCACAAGGAAAGCCCCATAATAAGGTATAATTGGTTATATTCAACTTAAGGAAACATATGATTTATTTCATAAAAGTTTTTTCTAAAAATCTGTTACATAATATGTAAGGTATGTAATAGGCACATTACATATATATATGTTTCACTTCGTTGCTCAGTCGTGTCTGACTCTTTGCGACCCCATGAATCGCAGCACATCAGGCTTCCGTGTCCATCACCAACTCCCGGAGTTCACTCAAACTCATGACCATCGAGTCGGTGATGCCATCTAGCCATCTCATCCTCTGTTGTCCCCTTCTCCTCCTGCCCTCAATCCCTCCCAGCATCAGAGTCTTTTCCAGTGAGTCAACTCTTCGCATGAGGTGGCCAAAGTACTGGAGTTTTATTAGCATCATTCCTTCCAAAGAACACCCAGGACTGATCTTTAGAATGGACTGGTTGGATCTCCTTGCAGTCCAAGGGACTCTCAAGAGTCTTCTCCAACACCACAGTTCAAAAACATTAATTCTTCAGCACTCAGCTTTCTCCACAGTCCAACTCTCACATCCATACATGACCACAGGAAAAACCATAGCCTTGACTAGTCGAACCTTTGTTAGCAAAGTAATGTCTCTGCTTTTGAATATGCTATCTAGGTTGGTCATAACTTTCCTTCCAAGGAGTAAGCGTCTTTTAATTTCATGGCTGCAATCACCATCTGCAGTGATTTTGGAGCCCCCCAAAATAAAGTCTGACATTGTTTCCACTGTTTCCCCGTCTATTTCCCATGAAGTGATGAGACCAGATGCCATGATCTTAGTTTTCTGAATGTTGAGCTTTAAGCCCACTTTTTCACTCTCCACTTTGACTTTCATCAAGAGGCTTTTGAGTTCCTCTTCACTTTCTGCCATAAGGGTGGTGTCATCTGCATATCTGAGGTTATTGATATTTCTCCCGGCAATCTTGATTCCAGCTTGTGTTTCTTCCAGCCCAGCGTTTCTTATGATGTACTCTGCATATAAGTTAAATAAGCAGGGTGACAATATACAGCCTTGATGTACTCCTTTTCCTATTTGGAACCAGTCTGTTGTTCCATGTCGAGTTCTAACTGTTGCTTCCTGACCTGCATACAAGTTTCTCAAGAGACAGATCAGGTGGTCTGGTATTCCCATCTCGTTCAGAATTTTCCACAGTTTATTGTGATCCACACAGTCCAAGGCTTTGGTATAGTCAATAAAGCAGAAATAGATATTTTTCTGGAACTCTCTTGCTTTTTCGATGATCCAGTGGATGTTGGCAATTTGATCTCTGGTTTGTGTGTGTGTGTGTATATGTGTGTATATATATATATATATATAAAATAATGTTTTATGCTAGTGTATTCTAATCTATTTTTAGGTAACAGATTTGTGTGTGAGTATTTTTGTGATTTATGTACATGTGTAAATGTTAACATTTCAGGTTATTAGGTGGCAACTGATTTCTAAATCTCAGGCTATTTTGTACATGTAACTTAATTTACATCTATGTTTAATCTATTTATATAAATAGGTATAATCTTATAAAGAAGGCAATTTATGTGTAAATGCTGAGGTTTAGGTTGTATTCTTCATTGAGAAATAACAATGTTAAAACATTTAGATCTATGTGTTTCAGGCATTTAATTCAAATTCTCAAATTGAAGTTGGTTGAGACCATAAAATTGGGGAATTAAAAAAATTAACTGAATGCATTTGATGCAGGAATTAAGCTAAATCATCAAGGAAAGTGATGCATACACAGCAATCAGAAGTTTAAAACAAATGTTAATTCTATTTTTCCTTTCATATTCCCAGAATAATTTAATTACTTTAATATTCACTTCAAAGCTCTTAGCTAAGAGATGACTTGATTATAACTACATATGATATTTTCCAGACTTAAGTCATTCTATCAGTTTTGACAATTTTGACGTATTTTCCCTAAATTTACATTAATACCATCATCTGGGTCAACTCACATTTTCCCTCTGAAATATAAAAATAAACCAATAGATTTATTTGTATAAATAAAGCACTCCTGAAAGAAATATGTAATTTTATAAGTTTGTTGGTAATAAGAAATCTCTAACTCTGTTGCTTGATTTTAGACAAAAATGAGATTGCAATAAGATTTTCTTTTTTAAGTTCATATTAAATGAATCTTCTTCCCAACCTACCTGCAGGTTTCCAGTCTAGAGCTATCCATTAGAAGCTTCAAGCCAGTGTAATTTTGAAATTCTGGAGGCATCAATTCAGAAACACAAGTGGTGTATTAACTTAATCATTGTAGGTTAATGGTCCTGTATTTCTAGCTTCTCTGGTATACCCTTCTCTGTGTGTGATGAAATCTCAGGCAGCCTGTGGTTATAGATTTTTTTCAGCCTCTTCACTGGGGACATCAGTGCCTCAAAGGTGGATACTGAATGTGAACTTACAGGACCATATTATTAAGAAACCCCCATTTGTATGGTCAGCGATGGACCCCTATCTTTGCTTATAGAGTTAGATGCTTAGAATTAATTCCTGGCCAAAACTTTGTTAAACTTTTGTTTGAAACACACACTGTCCTTCTTTGTCATGTGTATAAAATAGTATTCAATGGAAGGAAACAGTTCAATCTGTTGTCTGCTACTACCATCTAGTTTGAGCAGATACTGATGAAGGCTTTGATCAGAGTATTCCAAGTATATTCAAAAAGTTCAAAATCTTTTCAGAGGGCTCTTCAGATACATTTCCAAATAGATGGTTTAAATAAATAATTCAGCTAATCACATTTTCAGTTTTGCAATCATTGTGTTCATTCTGTCTTGGCATATACTGTTGATGACATTTTGTGTGTACAGATAAATTGAATGTTCTGTGTGCAAACATGCAATTTATGATTGCTTGCAAAGCCAGGTATACTCACATGTACCAACTCAGGTTGAAGATTGCAGCTAGGAAGATACTTCACGTGAAAGCAGTGAACTCCAGTTCTAAGCAGGCATTTTGTTATCAGCATTCGTTCCTTTATGAAACTGAGTAAAAATGTTAATTTAGTGGTCAACCATGATTAACAATTTTTTTACTGCTTAGTTTTTTTTTAATTTTCATGTGGAATCTGGGTGAACTGTTTTTTTAAAATCAACATTTTAGAAGCTTAATGCAATAAAAATTTCTTAATAGTCTGCCATGTATGTTCCTGGTATGGCAGCTCTTCCAGGAGTTCTCACCCAGATTTCTGCCCTTCTCTCAGGTAATTCCTCAGAAGATGGAGGATAGCACATGGGAGGATTTTAAGGATCAGGCCTGGAAATGGCATATATTGTTTCAATCCACAAGTCATTGGCCAGTGCAAGGAATCCAGGAAATGTAGTCGAGGTATGTGTCCAGGAAGGAAAGGTAGATGGTTTGGTGAATAATCAATCAGATTGCCACAGGGATAAATTCCTGGTATGCATAACAGTGAGGTTTAGTCCTACCTAGTCTTCATGTTTTTGTTGTTGAATTGCCAAGTCATATTTGACTCTTTGTGACCCCATGGACACCAGGTTTCCCTGTCCCTCATTATCTCCGAGTTTGCTCAAATTCATGTCCATTGAGTCAGTGATGCCATCCAACCATCTCATCCTCAGTCGCCCCTTTCTCCTCTTGCTGTCAATCTTTCCCAGCATCAGGGTCTTTTCCAGTGTTGGTTCTTTGCATCAGGTGGCCAAAGTATTGGAGCTTCAGCTCCACCTCCAGTCCTTCCAAAGAATGTTCAGAGTAGATTGCCTTTAGGATGGACTGGTTGAATCTCCTTGCAAGAGTCTTCTCCAGAACCACAGTCCAAAGTATTCTTCGGTGCTCAGCCGTCTGTTTGTCCAGCTCTCACATCCTTACATGACTACTGGAAAAACCATAGCTTTGACTATATGGACCTTTGTTGATAAAGTAATGTCTCTGCTTTTTAATATACTGTCTAGATTTGTCATAACTTTACTTCCAAGGAGCAAGCATGTTTTTATTTCGTGGCTACAGTCACAGTCCACAAGAAAATGAAATCCGACACTGTTTCCACTTTTTCCTCTTTTGCCATGAAGTGATGGGACCGGATGCGATGATTTTAGTTTTTTGAATCTTTAGTTTTAAGCCAGCTTTTCCACTCTTCTATAGTTTCACCTGTAGTTTCTCTTTACTTTCTACCATAAGGGTGGTGTCATCTGCATATCTGAGGTTATTGATATTTCTCCCAGCAGTCTTTAATTCCAGGTTGAGCTTCACCCAGCCTGGCATTTCGCATGGTGTACTCTGAATATGTTAAATAAGCAGGGTGACAATATACAGCCTTGACGTACTCCTTTCCCAATTTGGAGCCAGTCCATTGTTCGATGTCCAGTTCTAACTGTTGCTTCTTGACCTGCCTACAGGTTTCTCAGGAGTCAGATTAAGGTGGTCTGTTGTTCCCATCTCTAAGAATTCACACAAAAGCTTTAGCATAGTCACTAAAGCAGAAATTAATGTTTTTTCCAAATTCCCTTGCTTTTGCTATGATCCATTGGATGTTGGCAGTTTGATCTCTTTATGAGTACCAAACAAAAAAGCTAGGTTTCATGTCAGTTTGCAAATTATGTTTCCTTATGAGTCCTCTACCTTGGTACTCTGATCTAACACTGTCTTTCCTTTCTTTCTGCACATCCCTGGAGTCTCTAATGTATCCAGACTTCCTCTTTTAAGGACACTAGTCAGATTGGACTAGGGCCGATTCTGTTCATCTCTTTAAAGGTCCTGTCACCAAATGCAGTCACAGTCTGAATTGAGGGGTCAGAGCTTCAACATAACAAATTCTGGGGAACATAATAAAGTACATAATAATTATTTTGGTTATTTGGGATTACTTGAGATTCCATATGACTTTTAGTATGGATTTTTCTATTTCTGCAAAAATGTGTTTAGATTTTAATAAGGGATTGCACTAAATCTGTAGGTCTCTTTGGGTGGTGTTGACATTGTAGTAGTACTAAGCCTTCTAAGCTATGAACTCAGAATATCTTTCCAGTCGTTTGTGTTTTCTTTAGTGTCTTTGGGCAGTGTCTTATAGTTTTTACTATATAAGTCTTTCACCCCCTGGTTAAATTTATTCCTAAGTACAGCTGACCCTTGAAAGACTCAGAGTAGGGGCAGTGTCCTCTGTGCAGTTGAAAAGCTGCCTGTTTCTTTATAGTCAGCCCTCTGTGTCTGTGGTTCCATGTCCACAGAATGGTGTAGTACCACAGTACATGTTTATTGGAAAATATCCATATATAAGTGGACACACACAGTTTAAACCTGTGTTGTCTTGTTCCAAGGGTCAACTGTATTTCTTTTTAATGCTATTATAAATGGAATTGCCTTCTTAAAGCATTTTTGGCTTGTTCATTGTTATTAGAAACACAACTGACTTTGTGATTTGATATTGTACCTTCTACCTCTGTTGAATTTGGGTACCTTTTGTTTCTTTTTCTTATCTGCTTTGGATAGGACTTCCAGTACTATGTTGAATAGAAGTGATGAGAGTTAGCCTCTTTGTCTGATATTTTTTTATTGTAGTATAGATGATTTACAATATTATATTACCTTCAGGTGTGCAGCATGGTGATTCAGTATTTTTTTAGATTGTTGTTGTTTAGTCCCTAAGTTTTATTGAGTCTTTTGAGACCCTGTGGACTGTAGCCAGCCAGGCTTCTCTGTCCATAGGATTTCCCGGGGAAGAATATTGGAGTAGGTTGCCATTTCCTTCTCCAGGGAATCTTCCTGACCCAGGGATCAAACCCACGTCTCTTGCATTGGCAGGTGAATTGTTTACCACCAAACTACTAGAGTTTAATAGTTTATATTAATAGATTATACTACTATATATATTATATATATAATACATTTTTATTATATTTTATACATGTATAATATAGTATAATTGATTATACTATTATATATACTATATATATATATATATATATATACACACACACACACACACACATACACATTGCTGCTGCTGCTGCTAAGTCGCTTCAGTTGTGTCCGACTCTGTGCGACCCCATAGACGGCAGCCCAACAGGCTCCCCCGTCCATGGGATTCTCCAGGCAAGAACACCGGAGTGCGTTGCCATTTCCTTCTCCAATGCATGAAAGTGAAGTCGCTCAGTCATGCCCGACTCTTAGCGACCCCATGGACTGCAGCCTACCAGGCTCCTCCGTCCATGGGATTTTCCAGGCAAGAGTACTGGAGTAGGGTTCCATTACCTTAGGAGTTTAATAGATTATACTCCATTTAAAGTTACTGTGAAATATTGGCTCTATTCCAATTACATTATATCCTCTGCTGTATATTGCATCCTTGTATCTTACAACTGCTACTTGTTACCTCTTAATCTCCTCCCCCTATTTGCCACTCCCCCACCCCTTTCTCACTGGTAACCACTAGTTTGTTCTTTATCTGCTTTTTATATTTTGCTATATTCATTTTGTTTTATTTTTTTAGACTCGGCATATAAGTGAAAATTTTGAGCATTACTTTACTAGTGTGTGAGATGAGTGCAATTGTGTGGTAGTTTGAGCATTCCTTGGCGTTGCCTTTCTTTGGAATTGGAATGAAAACTGACCTTTTCCAGTCCTGTGGCCACTGCTGAGTTTTCCAAATTTGCTGGCATATTGAGCGAATCACTTTCACAGCATCATCTTTCAGGATTTGGAATAGCTCAACTGGAATTCCATCACCTCCACTAACTTTGTTTGTAGTGATGCTTTCTAAGGCACACTTGACTTCACATTCCAGGATGTCTGGCTCTAGGTCATGATCACACCACCGTGATTATCTGGGTCATGAAGATCTTTTTTGTACAGTTCTTCTGTGTATTCTTGCCATCTCTCCTTAATATCTTCTGCTTCTGTTAGGTCCATACCGTTTCTGTCCTTTATCGAGCCCATCTTTGCATGAAATGTTCCTTTGGTATCTCTGATTTTCTTGCAATATGTGAACCGTGAACTTCTAATGTTCAAGCTGGTTTTAGAAAAGGCAGAGGAACCAGAGATCAAATTGCCAACATCCGCTGGATCATGGAAA
>NW_011494708.1:79625-80728 GCF_000754665.1 Bison bison bison | reverse complement strand
GAAAGTGCTGCACTCAACATGCCAGCAAATTTGGAAAACTCAGCAGTGGCCACAGGACTGGAAAAGATCAGTTTTCATTCCAATCCCAAAGAAAGGCAATGCCAAAGAATGCTCAAACTACCGCACAATTGCACTCATCTCAATGCTAGTAAAGTAATGCTCAAAATTCTCCAAGCCAGGCTTCAGCAATATGTGAACCGTGAACTTCTAATGTTCAAGCTGGTTTTAGAAAAGGCAGAGGAACCAGAGATCAAATTGCCAACATCCGCTGGATCATGGAAAAAGCAAGAGAGTTCCAGAAAAACATCTATTTCTGCTTTATTGACTATGCCAAAGCCTTTGACTGTGTGGATCACAATAAACTGTGGAAAATTCTGAAAGAGATGGGAATACCAGACCACCTGATCTGTCTCTTGAGAAATTTGTATGCAGGTCAGGAAGCAACCTTAGAACTGAACATGGAACAACAGACTGGTTCCAAATAGGAAAAGGAGTTCGTCAAGGCTGTATATTGTCACCCTGTTTATTTAACTTATATGCAGAGTACATCATGAGAAATGCTGGGCTGGAAGAAACACAAGCTGGAATCAAGATTGCTGGGAGAAATATCAATAACCTCAGATATGCAGATGACACCACCCTTATGGCAGAAAGTGAAGAGGAACTAAAAAGCCTCTTGACGAAAGTGAAAGTGGAGGGTGAAAAAGTTGGCTTAAATCTCAACATTCAGAAAACGAAGGTCATGGCATCTGGTCCCATCACTTCATGGGAAATAGATGGGGAAACAGTGGAAACAGTGTCAGACTTTATTTTTCTGGGCTCCAAAATCACTGCAGATGGTGACTGCAGGCATGAAATTAAAAGACGCTTACTCCTTGGAAGGAAAGTTATGACCAACCTAGATAGCGTATTCAAAAGCAGAGACATTACTTTGCCAACAAAGGTCCGTCTAGTCAAGGCTATGGTTTTTCCAGTGGTCATGTATGGATGTGAGAGTTGGACTGTGAAGAAGGCTGAGCGCCGAAGAATTGATGCTTTTGAACTGTGGTGTTGGAGAAGACTCTTGAGAGTCCCTTGGACTGCAAGGAGATCCAACCAGTCCA
>NW_011494708.1:58240-79525 GCF_000754665.1 Bison bison bison | reverse complement strand
ATCAGCCCTGGGATTTCTTTGGAAGGAATGATGCTAAAGCTGAAACTCTAGTACTTTGGCCACCTCATTCGAAGAGTTGACTCATTGGAAAAGACTCTGATGCTGGGAGAGATTGGGGGCAGGAGGAGAAGGGGACGCCAGAGGATGAGATGGCTGGATGGCATTACTGACTCGATGGACATGAGTCTCAGTGAACTCCAGGAGTTGATGATGGACAGGGAGGCCTGGTGTGCTGCGATTCATGGGGTCGCAAAGAGTCAGACACGACTGAGCGACTGATCTGATCTGATCTGATAAGTGAAAATATATAGTATTGGTCCTTCTCTGTCTCTGATTTATTAATTTTTCACTAAGCACAGTAGAATGGGAAAGACTAAAGCTCTCTCCAAGAAAATTAGAGATACCAAGGGAACAATTCATGCAAAGATGGGAACAATAAAGGACAGAAATGGTATGGACCTAACAGAAGCAGAAGATATTAAGAAGAGGTGGCAGGAATACACAGAACTGTACAAAAAAGATCTTTATGACCCAGATAGCCATAATGGTGTGATCACTCACCTAGAGCCAGACATCCTGGAATGTGAAGTCAAATGGGCTTTAGGAAGCATCACTACCAACAAAGATAGTGGAGGTGATGGAATTCCAGTGGAGCTATTCCAAATCCTAAAGTTGATGCTGTACTCATTATGCCAGCAAATTTGGAAAACTCAGCAGTGGCCACATGACTGGGAAAGGTCAGTTTTCATTCCAACCCCAAGGAAAGGCAATGGCAAAGAATGTTCAAACCACCACACAATTGCACTCATCTCACAAGCTAGCAAAGTAATGCTCAAAATTCTCCAAGCCAGGCTTCACCACTACATGAAATGTGAACTTCCAGATGTTCAAGCTGAATTTAGAAAAGGCAGAGGAACCAGAGATCAAATTGTCAACATCCGTTGGGTCATAAAAAAAGCAAGAGAGTTCCAGAAAAACATCTGCTTCTGCTTTATTGACTATGCCAAAGCCTTTGACTGTGGATCACAACAAACTGGAAAATTTTAAAGAAATGAGAATACCAGACCACCTGGATGCAGGTCAGTAAGCAACAGTTAGAACTGGACATGGAACAACAGACTGGTTCCAAACAGGAAAAGGAGTACATCAAGGCTGTATATCGTCACCCTGCTTGTTTAACTTATATGCAGAGTACATCATGCGAAATGCCGGGCTGGAGGAAGCACAAGCTTGATCAAGATAGCCAGGAGAAATATCAGTAACCTCAGATACTTAGATGACACCACCCTTACAGCAGAAAGTGAAGAGGAGATCAAAGTTTCTCTGATCTAGGAGAAACTTTAAGTTTTTCACGATCAGGTATGATATTATCTGTGGGCTTTTCATGTATGGCTTTTATTATGTTGAAATAGTTTTCCTTTATTCCAAGTCTGTTGATGGTTTTTTATGAAAAGGTACTGAATTTTATCAAGTGCTTTTCCTCCATCAGTTGAGTTGATCCTGTTTTGTTCCCCTTTATTTTATAAATGTGATATATTACATTGATTTTCATGTATTGAATCCTCCTTTCTTTTCAGGAATAAATTGTACTTGGTCAGTGGTGTATGTTCTATTTTATGTGCTGTTGGTTTTTTTGTTAGTATTTTATTGCAGATTTTTACACTGATAGACTTCCAATGCTTCATCTTTTGATATGCCATTGGATTTAGGTATTTTGTAAATAGCCTTTATGATATTATGGGCCAAGTTTTAACATGAATGAGGTTTGGATTTTCTCAACTATTGAAATATTTAAATTGTTTTCTCTTTATTCTGTTACTGTAGTCAAAAACCTTGACTGAATTTTGAATGTTAAACCAACCCTGCATTTGTGGAATAAATACTATTTGATCATAAAATATTAGCTTTCCAATATATCACTGGGTTTTATTGCCATATGTATTTTTAAATTTTTTGCATCTGTGTTTATTAGAGAATTTGGTCTATAATTTTGTTTTAATAATCGTTATTGGGTTTTAGATGAATATTACACTGCCCTCTTAAGATGAACTGTGCTCCTCTGAAAGAGTTTTTATAAGATTGGTATTAGTTACACGTCTTAATTTGGCAGAATTTTCAAGTGAAGTTATCTGGGCCTGTTTTTATTTCAAGGGTAGTTTTTTTTATTATACATTAAATTTTCTGAAAAGTATTGAGTTAATAAAGATTTTCTGTATCTTCTCATTCAGTTGTAGTGAGTTGTATAATTTTCTTTGGAAAATGGAATGGAATCTGTCCATTTCACCTGAGTTGACACATTCATTATCATAAAGTCCTTCCTAATATCCGCTCACCCTTTAAGGTGTGTACTAATTTCATCTTTCATTTCTGATAAAGCTGTTTTATGTTTGCTCTATTAAAAAAAAAATCCATGTTCCTAGAGGTTTTGCCACTTGTGTTAACTTTTTCAGGAAATCAACTCTGGCATTGTCCATTTTCTCTGCTGTGTGCTTGCTTTCTACTGTCACTGTCTTTTATTCATTATTTTGTGTTTTGAGGGGCTTACATTGCTGTTCTCACTCTAGCATTTTTAAATGGAGTTAATTCTGTAATGTGCACTTAGAACTATACGTTTCCCCATGAACATTGTTTGAAAACTGTGAAGACCAAAAGATTATCCATCTAAACCTTGTAAACTGTACATAAATGCCTTCATGTCGTTTTCTATTTTGTTTGTTTATTTTGAGGAAAATATTACTCTTTCTATTTACCCTACTTAGAATGAGAAATTATTAAAGTTTAATCCTTTATTTCTATTTTTAACCCTCCTGCCTAGGATCCTCTTATCTCCTTAAATTTCATAACTCCTTATATTGGTAGTTTTTTTTTCCATGCTGTTAGAAATTACTGTGGAGGGTGGGTTGGGAGTGTTATTCCATTGTTTAAAGATGCCTGAAATGTGCTCCTATTTGAAGATACATTGCATGGGTATCTCCTCAGTATAGGCAGGACACTAAGAGACCTATAGACCAATTCTAACTGTGTTTCTGGAGACATTTAGATCATCTTATGTAGAATATTACCTGAAATAGCAGCTTTATGAGAAGCTAAAAAAACCCCTGTAACTTTATAAATTATAATCAACAACAAAAGGAAACTTGAAAAGACTGATTAGAGTCACGTATATAGATTTTATGTTACAACTGGAGTGTTCCTAACATTGAATGCAAATTGTGTTTGAAGTGGTTTCTACATGAGATTTCCATACATTTTACTGCTTTCAGGGTTAAATTGGCAACCTGATACCATGACAGGCCTGGAAGATTTGGCTGGTTTTGTTCACTGAAGGACTTGGCATTCATATAGGGATAGGACAGAAGGCTTGGTGCTTAGAGAGATAGGGATTTGCAGCCAAGATGAGTACACGAAGCTGAACCCTTCAATGTGCTACATCCACAGGAAGAAATCCCACCCACATTTAGAGACAGAGAGCAGGGGAGTTTATCAGTCGTGACCTGGGCTGTGGTTTGTTGCCTCTGCAAGTTGATAGCCACATAGCTTTAGTGTTCATATTTTTATTTCTTGCATTCTTCTATGCTTCTCCCCAACAAGAGATGGTAGCATAAAAACATGGCCTTGCTGGATGCCACTTCAGCAGATGGAAGAACATGCACCCAATGACCTATAGGTTTTATGTTGCCCAGGTGTGAACTGTCTCTTACTTAGGTATTCAGCATCATTCTATCTGAACACTTTTGGAATGACCTGCTATTGTTGTCTTTATTGCACCCCTCCATTTCATCAATACCATCTGAATGCAGTGGGATCTGCCTGTAGTTAATTATTCCAGAAATGGATACATGGCCCCAGCCAGGGCAAGCAGTCTCTTCCCTGGGAATTGGAATGAATAAGTTCCTCCCTTGATAATTTGAAGACTCAGGATCCTTTGGCTGTTGTATATTCTGCCGTGTAGCCCTTTTGCCAGAGAGAACAATGCAGAAAACCAGAGGGAATGAAGACCAAAAAAAGAAAAAGTTTCAAAGGCTTTAGAGTGCCTGGGTTTAGAAATATCTTGAAATCTAGTTGCATTCCCTACTTCCCAGGTGGCGCTAGTGGTAAAGAATTCTGCCAATGCAGGAGATGCAAGAGGCAGTAACTGATTCCTGGGTCGGGATGATCCCCTGGAGTAGGAAACAGCAACCCACTCCAGTGTTCTTGCCTAGAAAATTCCATGGACAGAGGACCCTAGCAGGTTACAGTCCATGGGGCCGTAGAGAGTCAGACACACACCCGTGATTTCCATGACATCCATCCTGTCGCCCAGTTCCTCTACCACTGGGCCCCTCCCACTGCCTTTTTTTTTTTTTTTCTTTTTCTTGTTTTTCAGTTGCTAAACCGTATCCGACTCTAAATGAAGCTATAGTTGATTTCTGTTACTTACATTTCAGAAGAGTTCAAGCTAATACATCAGTAGAGCCTCCATCTCATTTTTTGGTGTGCTCTCAAAGATCAGACACCTGTTTTTGATGGAACGTTTGGAAGAAATACTCCAGATCTGACAAGCAAAGGCTGAAGCTGCAATTGCATTTTTGGATAAATACTAATTCATTTTCATCATTTGAGTAAAAATGCCTAAAAATAATGTGAATGTAATTTTGGCACCATTATTTTGTGGATTTTATAAATGAGTTTAGCCATTATACTAATAGAAGTTTAAGAATGAGAAAATACATTTCTTTAGGCAAAATAGTGTGCCAACATCACGTTGCACATTTAATATTTTGCAGGTGAGATTTGCTCTCCAGCTAAAATTAATTCTTTTTCATATGAACAGAAGATTGGTTGAGTGATAGTTCTTAATTCAAGAAGGAACATCATAACTGAAAAGCTATTCAGAAGCAAAAATACTCTCCTAAAAATATTTTTACATTCTATTAAACATTGTTCATTTAATATTCACCTTTGAATATTGAAGCTCCTGTTGACTCATCAAATATATTTATTCTGTCACAAAATAAGACATGCTTTAAGAATTTAACAATTCTTGAAGGTCCGGTTATAATTTCATGTTTTGACTTGAGCAAAATAGAATATTAGGATGGAACTCTTAGGATATTAGAATGGAACTCTCCCTGCCTCAGTTTCAACTAAGGTGCCAGTTTGATAAATTAGGATACTAAATGAAATGAAAGCATCACATGTAAGTTTTATTAAAGAACTGTAAAGAAATGTGTTCCACAACTCTATATCCATTTGACAGACCTAAGGATCAAAGAAAAGGTCAGATAGGCACTTGTGAAGAGACTGGAGAAGAGATCTTTGGAGGACTTGTTGCCATCCTTGGACAGGGAGTGGAGTGTGCTACCATCTATACTTCAAGCCTAGTGGGAGTGATTTCCATGAGGAAACCTAGAAAGGCTACTTTAGGATCCAACTCACCCCTGCCCCTCAGAAACATAGTAGACAGAATGCATCAACAAAATAATGGACCTCCTAAAGATGTCTACATGCTAATCCCTGGCCCCAGTGAACTTGTTACTATACATGGCAAACAGGACTTTGCAAGTGTGATTAAGGATCTTGAGATGGGGAAGTTATTCTGGATAATCCATGTGAGTGCAGTGTAATGAAAAGGATCCTTTGGAAAGGGAGGCAGGAGGGTCAAAGGAGGTGTGATGATAGAAGTAGTGTGATGCAAGCCAAGGAAGGCAGGTGGCCTTCAGAAGCTGGTAAAGGCAAGAAACTGGTTGTCTGTTTCCTCACCGACTTCAGAAGTATCAGCCCTGCCAGCAGAGTTTAGCTCTGTGAAACTGATTTTGGACATCTGACCTCCAGAAGTGTAAAATCACAGATTTGTGATAATAGGAAACTAATGCACAGAGTGATGCTAGTTCTGCTGCTTTGAGGTAGGTCAGCAGGCTCAGAAAGTGGGGAGAAGAATGGCTGAGTACTTCCCATGGACCATATGGGGACCTCACAGGAGAGAGATCTGGCAAGGGGTTTTCATTAGACTTATCCAATAGTGCCCTCTTTAGGAGCAAGGCAGTTTCAGCGGGCACAGTCTGGAGTATACTGTTGACTTCCTGTTATTAAGGAAGGAATTCCAAATGACTGTGCATCTTTATATCAACAAAACTGTAACAAAGTATGGGCCCAGACAACTCAAGGCCAACATATG
Source organism: Bison bison bison (assembly GCF_000754665.1). Classification (NCBI taxonomy): domain Eukaryota; kingdom Metazoa; phylum Chordata; class Mammalia; order Artiodactyla; family Bovidae; genus Bison; species Bison bison. The sequence goes on along the minus strand of NW_011494708.1, from coordinate 73,368 downwards.
ACAGTTCCAATTAAAATTTCTCTTGTCCCTTTCTCCGACGTGCCATTTCTGATAGAAGCTAAAGGAACCTTCATGTAGATGGGGAAGATAAGGTGCAGAAATAGAGAAACTGGTCTCCCATGCCTTTCCTATTGCTGACTTGGAACTATTGTAGTTACAGCAACCTACTGCTGCTGCTGCTAGGTCACTTCAGTTGTGTCCGACTCTGTGTGACCCCATAGATGGCAGCCCCCCAGGCTCCCCCGTCCCTGGGATTCTCCAGGCAAGAACACTGGAGTGGGTTGCCATTTCCTTCTCCAATGCCTGAAAGTGAAAAGTGAAAGTGAAGTCATACAGCAACCTAGAAGAAAGTAGATTAGACACTAAAGCAAATTCGCAGCTTTATTATATTGAACTGGACTTTCTGGCTACTTAATAAAGAGTTGTTCATGGTATAAAGGGACTGTAGAACCTTCTAGAGTTTTCTGTCAGGGAATAGTTTTGTCTCTCACCAAATAAAGTGTAAACAAACAATAGGGGACAAAATACAGTTACATCTTTTAAATTTTATGAAAGCTTCCAAACATGTAAAAAATTAGAAATAATAGCATGAATTTCCCTCTATGATGGACTGAATTGTGTCCCCTCTTCCCCTGCCCTGCAAAATTCATATGTTGAAGACTAACTTCAATGTGACTGTATATGAAAATAGGATTTTTAAGAGGTAATTAAGGTTAAATGAGGTCATAAGACTAATATCTTAGGACCTTAGATGAACAGAAAGAGCAATCCCCTCCCTCCCTTACTCTCTTAGTCCCTCTCCGTCTCAAAATCCTCTTTCTCTTCCCCTGACCCCCTGCATATACTCTGAGGAAATTCATGTAAGAACACAGTGAGAAGTTGGTTGCTCACAAACCAGAAAGAGCTCTCTCCAGAGAGCAACCATGCTGCATCCTGATCTCAGACTTCCAGCCTCCAGAATTGTAAGAAGACATTTGTTTGCTAAATCTCCCGGTCTGAGTGTTCTGTTATTGCAGCCCAAGCAGATGAGTCCACTCTTTAACCATCCCTCAAAATCAATTATCATTAAATGTCATGATTCCTTCATTGACTTTTCTCCTTTTTGTACCTCTTCATCCCTACTGCCCATTTTATGAAGACTATTTTTATATCAAACTTAGACATCATTGGGCTTCCCTGGTGGCTCAGAGGGAGCCACATGCCTGCAATGAGGTAGACCTGGGTTCGATCCCTGGGTGGGGAAGATCCCCTGGAGAAGGAAATGGCAACCCACTCCAGTATTCTTGCCTGGAAAACCCCATGGTCGGACAAGCCTGGTGAGCTACAGTCCATGTTACCACAGAGTTGGGCACGACTTCACTTTCACTTTTTTTAGACATCATATGATATTTACTTCTAACATCTGCATCTCTAAAGAATAAAGGTGACTTACCACCCAACCCTTGTGGCATCATCCTTGCTATCCATTAGGATCTTGCTTCCCAAACATGTTGGATATGCTAGTAATTGAAGTCAGTTGTGGGCATGCAATTTGTTTTCACTTCCGAAATAAAAACACAAGTAACATGTATCAGGTAGCTATTACTGTGTAATAAACCATGCCAGAATGTAGTGGCTTAACAGGCATTAATTTTTTTTCACAATTCTGTGGGTTGGGTGGGCATTTCTTTTGTTTTGAGACAGTTTGGCTTATCTCTATGGTCAGCTGGCAGCTCTGTGTGTGGCTGGATGGTGCAGGAAGTCCCCAGTTGGGGCGATCTGTTTGACCATATGTTCTTTCCTATTAGTAGACTAACTTTGGATTCTGCATAGTGTGGTTCAAAGAGCATGAAGAGAAAGTAACCTCCAATGTAGACGTGGTTTTGATTCCTTTTGATCAATTTACTAATGTCCCATCCACCAAAGTAAGTCATATGGCTGAGCCCAAATTTAAGGGGACAAAAATAGACTCCCTCTCCTGTTGCAAAGAGCTACAGCATCATCATATTTCACAGGAGTGTGCATACAAGATGAGAAGAGTTAATATTGTAAAGCAATTGTCCTTCCATTAAAAATAAATAAAAAGATGGGAAGAATTTGTGTCCATTTTTGTAACCTATAGTAGTGTGAGACTCTTCCTGAGTGATAATTAACTGAGGGTTTTGTTTTGCATACAGTATATGTGAAGTCTGGATAACAAATTAACAGTTGAGAATTGGCAGTGGAACAAAGCAAAACAGTGTTAAGAGGAAAGAAAGAATGCTTTCTAACCATTCATTGATAGTATATAGAAAAATTCTATGTATGTGGTTATATGTATATTCCTGAAAACTTGATAAATTTACTTAAAAATTATAGTAACTTCCTTAAGATCTTCTATATACATGATCATGTGGCCTACAAATACAGTTTTAACTCTAATGTGTATGTGTTTACTTTCTCTTGCCTCATTTCTAATATAAAGAAAAAGCATTTAGTCTTTCAACATTAACTATGTTAGGTATACAGTTTTTATAGCTCCCTTTATCAAGTTGAGACTATTCCTTTCTGTTCTTAAGGTGGAAATTTTGTTCATTGATATTATTATTTTCTTTTTTCCTAAGCATTTAGAGCTACAGTTTCTTCTAAATTTTATTTTAGCTTGTTCCTCACAATTTTTATGTTTTCTTTCATTTTTAGCTGTTTAAAAATATTTAAAATTAAAAAAAAATTTCTCATCATTTCTTTTTTGACCATGTGTTCCAGAGAAGTGTGTTGGGAGATTTTCCAGGTATCTTTACTATATTCCTAATTTAATTCCTTTGTCATCAGAGAACACACTTTGTATGTCTTAAATCCTTTCAAATTTGACTTATTTTATACTCAGCATATGTCTTGCTGAATATTTAATGAACATGTGTAAAGACTGTACATTCTACTGCTGTTGGATAGAGTATTCTATAAATGTAAATTAGGTTAGTTAGATTGGTAGTAGTTGAGATGTCTGTATTCCTGATTTGTTCTGTCACTTGCTGAGAGAGGGGTATTGAAATCTTTAACCATGATTTTGGATTTGTCTACTTTTTCCCTTTCTGTCATTTTGTTGTTCATATATTTGAAACTTTGTAATTAGGTGCATACAAAGACTGGTATGTTCTTTGAATTAATTTGTTATAAAATATTTGTTTTTATTTCTGATTATTTTTATGATTTTCTTCTGTCATTGGTTTTCAGAAATTTTATTATATGTTTGGTGTGGTTTTTGTTGTGTATGTATTTGTTGGATTTGTGCACTTATTGTCTTCATAGAACTAATACAATCTGTAGCCTTATTCCTTTGAATATTTTTCTTTGTCCTACATATAAGTTAGCTCACAACTGCCCCCAAATCCTCAGAGTTCTGTGTTTTGTTTTGTTTTGTTTTGTTGTCTATTTTTCTCTCTGTTCTTCGGTTTGCATATTTCCTATTGCTTTATCTTCAAGTTCACTGATTTTTTCTTCTAGAGTTTCTAATCTCTCTTAAACTCATCCAGTGGATTATTTATTTTAGATACTGTATATTTTATCTCCAGAATTTAATTTGATTCCTCTTTGTATTTTTTCATTCTGTGTATGTTTTTCTGTACAATATTAATTATATTTATAATAACTCTTTTAAGTCTCTGTAATTCCATCCTGTGAGTCATCTCCCGTGATTTTTTTTCTATTGATTGACTTTTCCCCTAGTTTTTGAAGTACATTTTTCATCTTCTCAGTTTATTAATTTTAACTGAAGGTTGTGCATTGTGATTCTTTGCTGTCGAGTGTCTGATTCTTTTGTCTTTAGGAGCATTCTTTTTTTTCTGGAAGACAGCTACATTGCTTGTAGATTTGTTCAGTTCTTTAGATGGTTGTTTGTGAGGGCTTGTCTAGTGTACTCTTCACTGTAAGGCTGTTTTACCTCTACCACTTAGCAGTGACACTTCTCAGGTCTCCACTCTCAGTGGGCAGAGCTCTCAGTGGACAAAGTGGCCTGTCTACACTGGCAGGTTAAACTCAAACATCTCTCAGTCCTACACAAGAGGTGATAATTTCTCAGTTCTTTCCTGATTTGGTGAAATTTCAACCTAGGTGCATTAGGATCTAGAGAAGACTCCTATGCAGATTCCTGAAGCTCTTTCTTTGTGTAACAGCCTCCTCTCTGGTTCTTTCCAGAGAAAGAACCACATGAGCCTCTCTGAATTCCCAACTTCCTTTCATGAACACAGTGACACTTCTGAGCTATACTTGGGTTCTGTCTTCCAGTGTGGTCTGTAAAGTGCCTTCAGGCAGAAAGCTGGGGTGACTATATTGCTCACTTTGATTGTTTTTTCTCCTTTGGGGAAGTCATAGTTTTATGCTTTATGTTCTCTAATGTCCAAAAAGAGTTGTTTCACATATTTTATCCCTTTTTCTAGATCTTTATTATGGTAAATGAGTCTGATCCCAGTACTCTAGTGTAGGTAGAAGGGAAGACCTCATTCCATTAGACTTTAAGAGAAATTATTAAGTGTCTTTAAAATTTTCTCCAAGGTATATCAAACTGCTCAAAATACATTTACTATTCATAAGCAAAAATTTTATCAACTTTTGAAAATCAGAGGAGCTAATTGTGATAAAGCTATACATCTTACAGTAGAAATGGAAGTCTCAGTAATTATCAAGAATGCTTTTATTAATGAGACAAAATCATATAATGAAGTACCATTAAACTGGTCATGGAAGCATAACTGTAGAGGATCTATGTAATTTTGCTGTTCTCTTCTGAATTTAGCAAAACTTTTTTTTCTGTTGTCCATGGGAATTATAATAATGTCATTGATTTTCATATTTTTTAAAGGGTGAACTTGGTTATATTAGGGGGACTCATTAATTCTTGGTTTACATGGCTTTTAGAAACATACTTTTCTGGATAAATTTGACTAATTTGAATTGATATAAATTTCTTTTCTCTCCTTTCTTTAGTTTTAGTTAAAGACCCTAAGGGGACATATTTGGAATTATTCATTCATTTAGAGAAATCAAAGAAGGTCTGTGAGAGATTTGGTTTCTTTTCATCTTTAGTTTTAGAAATTGTATTTTCACAGATTTTGACAATATTGGACTCCTAATAAGTGAAAATATACAAGACTAGAATTTTTGTATGAATTTTAAAGCAAGTAGAATCTTTAAAGGATGTTATTAAAGATACAAAACAAACATAAACATTGAAAATGCTAATAAGTGTCCCAGATTCTGTATTTCTTATCATACTCATCCCTGTCATCTCATACCCAATAGAAATCTCTTAATGAACTGACCATAATATTAAAAACACACCTTCTACACTGCTGCCACTAGTACGGACACAATCATCCAAGAACAGTTGAAACCAGAACCAGGAACAAATTCAGCCAAGAATCAGATTTTGCACTCTCCAATTGCCCAGTTACTTAACCTGTGGCTCAATACAAGGAAGCGTGTATGGAAAAATCATGGATATGACTTTTAGGGTGCAGAGTGAACCCAGATAATGTTCAAAGGACATGCACATACAGTAAATATCTTCAGATTTGGGGACTTCTCATCTTCCACAGCCACGTGTACCAATCCTTTATAATAAATTTCTCTCTCTCTCCCTTAGAGAGATACAGAGACATAGTCATGGATATACATCTATATATCTATATCATATTGGTTCTGTTTCCCTGGAAAACCGAGGTTAATGATAGCTTATGGTGAACGATGTTGGATTTGTAATCTCCAAAGAAGATTTAGCTTCGGGACCAGGGACCAGCTTGATCACTCAAGAGCTTTTGTGTAACAGAGTTTTATTAAAGTGAAAAGGGGAAAGAGAAAGTTTCTGACATAGACATCAGAAGGGGAACCCATTCCCACGGTATACAAGTTTTAAGATAAGATTAGTCAGAAGGTTCTTGTTAAGGAGAAATAAATCCTCGAGCAAGATACATTGTTATATTGACTAAGACCAAGCAATGTAGAAAAAAAATGTTTGTCTTTTTCTCCTTCTTGAGAGCCCTGGACTCCTTTATCCTTCTCCAGGGCCCTGGACCCCTTTCTTCTCCTCAGGGACCCAGGACTTCTCATCAACCTGCCTAGGAATTAACTCTCTCAGTACTACAAGTGCTGAGCCACTTCTGAGTATTAAGATTAGGACCATCCCAGGAATGGCAAAACACCAAGACAAAAGGACCTGGAATCACCATATTACCTTGTGGAACAGAGATTCCTACCTACCCTGGACCACTTGCCACCTGAGCTGCTATATGACAGAGCCAGAATCTTCTGTCTTGTTGCAGCCATTGTGTTTGCTTCTCTGTTAGAGTTGCTTAGCTTATGCTCCAACATGGTGCCAACAGTCAACCTGGGTACATTTGTTCTTCTTCAGGTTAGTATTTTTCTTCCCTTAAGTTTGCATCGTTGACTACAAAAATTGGGAAATTAGACTAGCTATGTGTCCATGGCCTCTGCCCAACTCTGTAACCCATCTGGATAGCTATAGTAGATTTGTAAAGAAATTCATGATGTATTCTCACAGTTTGTAATTGTAATTCATGTACTTATTAATTCACACTTCCACTGTATAGTCATAAATGATTTGATTTAGGTCATACCTGGAAGGACTAGTGGTTTTCCCTACTTTCTTCAATTTAAGCCTGAATTTTGCAATAAGGAGTTCATGATCTAAGCCACAGTCAGCTCCCAGTCTTGTTTTTGCTGACTGAATAGAGTGTCTCTATCTTTGGCTGCAAAGATATAATCAATCTGATTTCAGTATTTACCATCTGGTGATGTCCATGTGTAGAGTCTTCTCTTGTGTTGTTGGAAGAGGGTGTTTGCTATGACTAGTGCATTCTTTTGGCAAAACTCTGTTAACCTTTGCCCTGATTCATTGTGTACTCCAAGGCCAAATTTGCCTGTTATTCCAGGTATCTCTTGACTTCCTACTTTTGCATGCTGCTGTTGCTGCTGCTGCTAAGTTGCTTCAGTCGTGTCCAACTCTGCGACCCCATAGACGGCAGCCCACCAGGCTCCCCCATCCCTGGATTCTCCAGGCTAGAACCCTGGAGTGGGTTGCCATTTCCTTCTCCAATGCATGAAAGTGAGAAGTGAAAGTGAAGTCGCTCAGTTGTGTCTGACTCTTAGCTACCCCATGGACTGCAGCCTACCAGGCTTCTCTGTCCATGGGATTTTTGAGGCAAGAGTACTGGAGTGGGATGTCATTGCCTTCTCCCCCTATAATGAAAAGGACATCTTTTTTGGGTGTTAGTTCTAGAAGGTCTTGTAGGTCTTCATGTAGTGGATTATACAGTGGAAGTGACAAATAGATTCAAGGGATTAGATCTGATAGAGTGACTGAGAACTATGGACAGAGGAGGTTCTTGACACTGTACAGTGCCGGGGTCCAGCCCCGGTGGATCCAGGGAATTCGAAGTGGGGACAGCGTCGGCGATCAGGAAACAATAGCTTATTTAAATGTTAATTAAAAATATAAAGAGTGGTTAAATAAGGATAGCTCAGTGAGAAAATTCAGTGGAGAAAAGAGGCTGAATAACTTGGTTTACGTGGAAAGCCAATAAAATTCCAAGACAAGGAATTTGCGTCACCTACGTAGGCCGCAGGCGTCCTCCCTTTCTCCCGAAGGAGAGGAGACACTAAGGCCTCCCCGGTCAGATCTTAGAAGCCCAGGCATAATTAGTAGGCTTGACGAGCCTCCACGCTCCAGATGGGAATTCAGCCAGAAGGTGAGAGAAAGAATGACATGGGGAGACCAAGCTTCAGTGAACAAGGCCCGCACTTTATTTTCCAAAGTAGTTTTTATATCTCAAGTTGTGCATAGAGGACAACAAGGGAAGGGGTGGAGTCATGCAAGGACAGCAGTCCTTGATCCTTATCGAAGCCAGGCTTTCAAACTTATCATATGCAAAAGTTTAGGTGATTTACATCATCTTCTGGCCAGGAGGCCTGTTAACATTTTATGACCCTTTCTTCAGAAAACTTATTTTTCTCTAAAGGTGATTATTCTAAAGTCAGGCGCACCCTCCAAAAGCATTAGATAAAGTTGCATTTCTATAGGGCAAAGGTGTGGTGGGCTATAACAAGAAAAGAATTAACTCAAGGGTCCAAGGTTACAAACATTAAAGCTACTACTTACATTCCTATACACCAATTACATTAATCAATACACTCCCAGGGACACAGTAGGTAAGGGATATGGAAACTTAGCAGCAAACATTTGCCCAACAAGTGAAAAACCCTTCACCAATACAATTTCTAATTAATCTTTTAACTGCTCAAAGGAATCTGTATTTAGACAGTTTAGAACATCTCATGCCTCTCACGGTTGGGAGGATGTGAACAATCACATGTGGCCGGAAGAACCTGTTCAGGCAGGCTAGAGGACTTCCAAAGGAGTTTGTAGGTTGAAACACTCTTGTCACGCTCAGGAACTTTATTAAATGAAGCTGTAAGTTAACTCTTTTTCAGAGAGAGGTGGTGGGGGACAGCCCTCCGGTAAAGTCAGAGGTGTAGGTGAGAGCACAAAGCAGTAAAGTAGGCAGACTCTGGTTATGGGGGTAGATACTCGAGAATTTCCAGGGGGACTCCTGAGGCTCGATCCTGCCTTTGCATATGCTGAGCCTCCTTCCTCATGACCTTTGCCATGGGCGGGGTTCCTCACGCTGGCTCCCAGCAGTACAGGAGACAGTGACCAAGAACATCCCCAGGAAAAAGAAATGCAAAAATGCAAAATGGTTGTCTCAGGGGGCCTTACAAATAGCTGTGAAAAGAAGTGAAAGGCAAAGGAGAAAAGGAAAGATATACCTATTTGAATGCAGTTTCAAAGAACAGCAAGGAGAGATAAGAAAGTCTTCCTTAGTGATCAATGCAAAGAAATAGAGGAAAACAACAGAATGGGAAACACTAGAGATCTCTTCAAGAAAATTACAGATACCAAGGGAACATTCCATGCAAAGATGGGAACAATAAAGGACAGAAATGATAGGGACCTAACAGAAGCAGAAGATATTAAGAAGAGGTGGCAAGAATACACAGAAGAACTAAACTATACAAAATAGATCTTCATGACTCAGATAACCACGATGGTGTGGTCACCCACCTAGAGCCAGACATCTGGAATGTGAAGTCAAGTGGGCCTTAGGAAGCATCACTATGAACAAAGCTAGTGGAGGTGATGGAATTCCAGTTGAGCTATTTCAAATCCTAAAAGATGATGCTGTGAAAATGCTGCACTCAATAAGCCGGCAAATTTGAAAAACTTGGCCATGGTCACAGGACTGGAAAAGGTCAGCTTTCATTTCAATCCCAAAGAATGACAATGCTAAAGAATGTTCAAACTACCACACAGTTGCACACATCTCACACACTAGAAAAGTAATGCTCAAAATTCCCCAAGCCAGACTTCAAGTATGTGAAACATGAACTTCCAGATGTTCAAGCTGGATTTAGAAAAGGCAGAGGAACCAGAGATAAAATTGCCAACATCTGTTGGATCATTGAAAAAGCAAGATATTCCAGAAAAACATCTGCTTTATTGACTATGCCAAAGCCTTTGTGTAGATCACAACAAACTGTGGAAAATTCTTAAAGAGATGGGAATACCAGACCTGCCTCCTGAGAAATCTGTGTGCAGGTAAGAAGCAACAGTTAGAACCAGACATGGAACAACAGACTGGTTCCAAATCGGAAAGAAGTATGTCAAGGTTATATATTGTCACCTTGCTTATGTAACTTATATGCAGTGTATATCACGTGAAATGCCAGGCTGGATGAAGCACAAGCTGGAACCACAATTCCCAGGAGAAATATCAATAACCTCAGATACACAGATGACACCACCCTTATGGCAGAAAGTGAAGAAGAACTAAAGAGCTTCTTGATGAAAGTGAAAGAGGAAAGTGAAAAAGTTGGCTTAAAACTCAACATTCAGAAAACTAAGATCCTGGCATCTGGTCCTTTCACTTCATGGCAAATAGATGGGGAAACAATGGAAATAGTGAGAGTTTTATTTTGGGGGCTCCAAAACCACTGCAGATGGTGACTGAAACCATGAAATTAAAAGACGCTTACTCCTAGGAAGGAAAGTTATGACAAATCTAGACAGCATATTAAAAAGCAGAGACATTACTTTGCCAACAAAGGTCCATCTAGTCAATGCTATGGTTTTGCCAGTAGTCCTTTATGGATATGAGAGTTGGATTATAAAGAAAGCTGAGCGCTGAAGAATTGATGCTTTTGAACTGTGGTGTTGGAGAAGACTCTTGATGTCCTTTGGACTGCAAGGAGATCCAATAAGTCCATCCTAAAGGAAATCAGTCCTGAATATTCTTTGGAAGGACTGATGCTGAAGCTGAAACTTCAATACTTTGGCCACCTGATGTGAAGAACTGACTCTTTTGAAAAGACCCGGATCCTGGGTAAGATTTAGGGCAGAAGGAGAGTGAACAACAGACGATGAGATGGTTGGATGGCATCATTGACTGGATGGATATGAGTTTGAGGAAGCTTCAGGAGTTGGTGATGCACAGGGAAGCCTGGTGTGCTGCAGTCCATGGGGTTGCAGTTTCTTTTCATTTGAAATATATTGCAAACTTCCAGTTTATATGCATTCATGGAATAGGGCCACAGTGTAAGTACCCTAAATTCAATTCAACCGGTGTTAATTGGGTAAGTATAATATGCAGGCATCCAGTTGGTCCTATTAGGGGACACAAAGTATTATAAAATAAATCTCTCATCCTCACAGGGGTTAATATTTTAATGAGGGAGAAAGGATATTCATAATTTTACTATAATTTCCCCAAGTGGTTATTTCAATAAAAATAATAATATTCAGTTTTAGAGGGAAATGGACAATGATTATGCATTATCAAAAAAAAAAATGATGCAAATGTTATTTCTATACAGTTTTTGGAATGCATGAAATTTTCATGGAATCACATGGAAAATTTTAAACCTGGGTGTATTCAGATCGCACAGAGAGGGAGATAGGAACATGACCTCAAAGGTAGAGAGTTGCTCTATGAAGTATGAAAAATCACTATTAAGGGCTGTAGTTGTTAACTGAGAGTTAACCTATTTACCTCCATTATAGCTTTCTTTCTTTCATTCTTTTTTAGGCATCTGTATCATCATACCTTTCTTTACTAAAGTTTTGCTATTCAAGTACTATGAGTAAGCCTTACTCAGCCAGAAATGATATACAGAATAATTAGCTTAGAGTTATAATATTTTCTTTCTGATTTCATGAGAAAGAGAAAAATAATTCTGATTAGACTCATACCTGGATTGGTAGAATCCTCATGATGCCTCAAATATAAGAAAAGTTTGTTGTGACACATTATTTTGAGTGCAGTTTTTAACCTATAAATTTTCCTTTCTTCCTTTTGTTTGGTGGTATAATGGTTAGTGAAGTTTGCATATGCAACAAGGTCTATATGGTATGAAATTAAGTTCAAAAGGATGAAAAGATAAGGCAAGTAGCAACAATCAGCTGCTATAAATTATAACTTCCTGGCCAAAGTGACTTGCAATGCAGGCAACTAAAATAAATTGTGAGTGAATCCATCAAACTGCTATTTGAGGAATTCTGAGGAATAGAAAATTCAGGAAGAATCAGAGTTGGGTGAGTTTATTTCTGATTTTTTTTTTTTTTAAGTGAGATCTTCCACACACTGTCAAGCTTACCCACACTCAGAAGACAAGGAAAAGCCAAGACGTGACTGATCAACCAGTCCAGACACAATGAGGCACTTTTAGGATTAGACCATCTATTACTTACAGACAGTAGGGAGCTGAGTAAGCTGAGGAACTGGCGCCAAAGTCTTTGACCCCTGCACCAAAACAGGAAGGGGCAATGAGTCCATCTCGGGTGTTCCATTGCTAAGTTGCCTGTGCTTCATGAGAACCCAGGAGATGATGAGAATCTGTCTCATAGTATCCTTTCAGGGAGGTAGGGAGTTAAGTGGGAGATGGCTTCCTAACAGCTCATTAGAGGCATCCAAAATTTTCTCCATTCCAGGATGGCATTCAGCCAGGACTCAGGTAATCTACAGTTCAGGCTTTGTTTATACCAGTTCTTGCAAGGTTGCCAAGGCAAAGCTGTTCCTCTACACAAATCAATAAACTTGGATGGGTCTAGAGTAAAATCTTAAACATATTATTTACAAGTGAGATAACTTGTAAACACAAAGATAATGATGTGATGATGATGAAGATGCTGACAAGGTAAAATTTAATATAAATAAGTATGTAATTATGGCTTTGTTTCAGGGAACTGACTTTCCAAACTGAGAATGAGAATGGGTTTAGCAGAAATCCTCAAAGAAATAGACTTAGGGGTTTACAAACTCAAGGGTTTTATTGGATAACTTAATAAGAACATATTATGATCTGAGTGCCAAGAGAGTAAATGGGCTCTTAGGTCCTAGTATTAGGATATTGTTTTCAGCCCCATGGAAGTGATATGCTTTGTCTAACTCATGTACAGGAACATGACTAGGGGATCACTTGAAGAACACACAATTTAGGTTGAGGGGGCTGAAACCAACACTAGATAGGAAGTAAGGATTTTGTAGTTCAGAGGAGAATCAAGTGGAGTTATTATCATTGTTGTGAATTAGATTCCTGTCATGTTCTAGATACTGTTACATGCTTTACATGAATTATGAATGAAAGCCTCACAATACCAACAATGGCCATTATTACCCTCATTTTCCACGTGAGACAGTGAAGACTCCATGAGGTTAAATGGCTGCCCAAGGTTACCATGATGTTAACTACTGCCCAAGCTGGGGTTTGAACTCGGGTGGACTACCCCAGCCTCACACTCCTATGCAGTGTACTGTGATATCTCACTGACACTTGCCAGCATTTGAAGGGCTTTAATATTTAAATGGAGTATTAAGGACTGAATGGTGTTCCCTCCAAATTTATATGATAAACCTCTAACCCCCAATGTGACTGTGCTTGGAAATGGATCTTTAAAGAGCTAATGAATGTGGAGTTCCTAAGCAAATAGGACGATGCCCTTTTAAGAAGAGGAGATTTCAGGGGTCAGCACACAGAGAAATAGCCATGTGAAGGCACAGCGAGAAGGTGGCCTCAGCAAGCCAAGGCCTCAAGAGACACCAAACCTACCAACACCTTGATCCTGAACCTCAACCTCCAGAGCTATGAGAAAATACATTACTACCATTCCAGCTACTGAGTCTGTGGTGTTTTTATATGGTAACTAGAGAACTAGCATCAGGGGTTAGATTAGTTTCATATTTGACAAGCAGTGAGCTGAAAGTATGAGATAGTATGAGTTAGGGGGACCCTGGCTCTTGATCTAGTGGCCTACGAGGACCCCAAGGAAAGTGCCAAAGTGGAAGCTGTAGAGAGACAACTTTAGACTATAATGGGAAGAACCTTCTTTAAAAGGGCTCCAAAAATATCCTTATTAAGTTGTCTTGGCTTTGAGATATTTCTGATTAAAATACAATTGAATTGTATTTAGCCTGAATGAACTTTTATAGGTGATGTTGATGAAAAGATTTAAATGTTCAGCAGTTGGTTGGACTAGATAATCAGGGCTTCCCTGGTGGCTTAGTAAAGAATCCACCTGCAATGCAGGAGAATCCAGGCTCGATCCCTGGGTCGGGAAGATCCCCCAGAGAAGGAAATGGCTACCCACTCGTATTCTTGCAGAATTCCATGGGCAGAGGAGCCTGGTGCGCTGCAGTCCATGGGGTTTCAAGAGTCAGACACAACTTAATGGCCATTCTACCATCAGATAATCTCTAAAGTCTCACAATTCATGCCTCTCTTTTCTTTGCACTTTGTACCCACTGAGGTTTGTTTAGAAAGATATATTTTGTTAAAATACTTTTAGATTTACAAAAAATCGCAAGGACAGCACAGAGAGTCCCTTCATATCCACACCCAGTTTTCCCTTGTGTTACTGTCTTACATTATATGGTATTTGTCACAATTAATGAACCAATATCCCCACTGAACTTTCAAACTTCTTTTTTTTTTTTTTTTTTGAGAAAATTTCAACTTTGACTTTAGTTTAATCAAATGGAACCTTTTCTTTGTATTGAAAGTAACTATTGAAAGTATAAAAATACCGGTTGCTTCTGAGACTTCTATCTGGGCAAAAAAATTTGAGGAAAAAAGCAAAAACTCACTCCCCAAATTTTAGCCAAGTAGGCAGGACAAAAGCTGTAGAATCTTGAGAATTATTAGATAGCTCAAAAATGAAAACTGGGTAGAACTTGAGAAATATATGTGTTGGAGGGGAAAGAGCAACAAAATGCTGAGAGTTGCTCCTCTTCTCTTTTTATTTATTTTTTTGCTCATTTGTTAAAAAACACAGAAAAGCCATGGGAAAGCCAGATTTTATTTTGCTTTCTTTGTGCGTACATAGCAGTTGTCGCCCCCTAAGGAAAGGGGGAGAAATCTGGAAATTCTTCCTGATTGGCAGCAGAAGCTTCTCAGGCTGTTGGGGGAGGATTTCTGACATTGTGTCCTGTCACACACACTGCAGCTCCTGGCATGAAGGTTCTGTAAGGGTCTTTCTCTGGACACCATTTACCTGACACACCTTGACACATGAGCGCAAGAGTAACTGTCTGACTCTTCCTTTAGGCACTGTTTCTGTAGTAAGAATTTTTAGAATTAAGAACTATACAAGGAAGGATATAAAGATTTCATCCCATGATTCATTTATTTTCCTAGAGAATTAAATTATCACTGAAAAAAGTGTTTGAAAAATTATCACTGTCTCTCTACAGGTATTGGCATGTTGAAAACAGCCTAAAAGATGGTATCAGTTCAGTTCAGTTCAGTAGCTCAGTCGTGTCTGACTCTTTGTGACCCCATGAATCGCAGCACGCAACACCTCCCTGTCCATCACCAACTCCCAGAGTTCACCCAGACTCGCGTCCATCGAGTCAGTGATGCCATCCAGCCATCTCATCCTCTGTCCTCCCCTTCTCCTCCTGCCCCCAAATCCCTCCCAGCATCAGGGTCTTTTCCAATGAGTCAACTCTTCACATGAGGTGGCCAAAGTACTGGAGTTTCAGCTTTAGCATCAGTCCTTCCAATGAACACCCAGGACTGATCTCCTTTAGAATGGACAGGTTGGA
>NW_011494708.1:58040-58140 GCF_000754665.1 Bison bison bison | reverse complement strand
AATGGACAGGTTGGATCTCCTTGCAGTCCAAGGGACTCTCAAGAGTCTTCTCCAACACCACAGTTCAAAAGCATCAATTCTTTGGCGCTCAGCCTTCTTC
>NW_011494708.1:56712-57940 GCF_000754665.1 Bison bison bison | reverse complement strand
CGCTCAGCCTTCTTCACAGTCCAACTCTCGCATCCATACATGACCACTGGAAAAACCATAGCCTTGACTAAACGGACCTTTGTTGGCAAAGTAATGTCTCTGCTTTTGAATATGCTATCTAGATTGGTCATAACTTTCCTTCCAAGGAGTAAGCGTCTTTTAATTTCATGCCTGCAGGCACCATCTGCAGTGATTTTGGAGCCCAAAAAGATAAAGTCTGACACTGTTTTCACTGTTTCCCCATCTATTTCCCATGAAGTGATGGGACCAGATGCCATGATCTTAGTTTTCTGAATGTTGAGCTTTAAGCCAACTTTTTCACTCTCCACTTTGACTTTCATCAAGAGGCTTTTTAGTTCCTCTTCACTTTCTGCCATAAGGGTGGTGTCATCTTCATATCTGAGGTTATTGATATTTCTCCTGGCAATCTTGATTCCAGCTTGTGCTTCTTCCAGCCTAGTGTTTCTCATGATGTACTCTGCATATAAGTTAAACAAGCAGGGTGACAATATATACAGCCTTGATGTACTCCTTTTCCTATTTGGAACCAGTCTGTTTTTCCATGTCCAGTTCTAATGTTGCTTCCTGACCTGCATACAGGTTTCTCAAGAGGCAGGTCAGGCAGTCTGGTATTCCCATCTCTTTAAGAATTTTCCAGAGTTTGTGGTGGTCCACGCAGTCAAAGGATTTGGCATAGTCAATAAAGCAGAAGTAGATGTTTTTCTGGAACTCTCTTGCTTTTTCAATGATCCAGCGGATGTTGGCAATTTGATTTCTGGTTCCTCTGCCTTTTCTAAAGCCAGCTTGAACATCTGAAAGTTCACAGTTCACGTATTGCTGAAGCCTGGCT
Source organism: Bison bison bison (assembly GCF_000754665.1). Taxonomy (NCBI): domain Eukaryota; kingdom Metazoa; phylum Chordata; class Mammalia; order Artiodactyla; family Bovidae; genus Bison; species Bison bison. The sequence goes on along the minus strand of NW_011494708.1, from coordinate 57,090 downwards.
TGGAGAATTTTGAGCATTACTTTACTAGCGTGTGCTGCTAAGCTGCTACGTCACTTCAGTCATGTCCGACTCTGTGTGACACCATAGACAGCAGCCCACCAGGCTCCCCCGTCCCTGGGGTTCTCCAGGCAAGAGAACACTGGAGTGGGTTGCCATTTCCTTCTCCAGTGCATGAAAGTGAAAAGTGAAAGTGAAGTCACTCAGTCGTGTCTGACTCTTAGTGACCCCATGGACTGCAGCCTTCCAGGCTCCTCCATCCACAGGATTTTCCAAGCAAGAGTACTGGAGTGGGGTGCCATTGCCTTCTCCTACTAGCATGTGAGATGAGTGTAATTGTGCAGTAGTTTGAGCATTCTTTGGCATTGCCTTTCTTTGGGA
>NW_011494708.1:41385-56612 GCF_000754665.1 Bison bison bison | reverse complement strand
GAAAGTGAAAAGTGAAAGTGAAGTCACTCAGTCGTGTCTGACTCTTAGTGACCCCATGGACTGCAGCCTTCCAGGCTCCTCCATCCACAGGATTTTCCAAGCAAGAGTACTGGAGTGGGGTGCCATTGCCTTCTCCTACTAGCATGTGAGATGAGTGTAATTGTGCAGTAGTTTGAGCATTCTTTGGCATTGCCTTTCTTTGGGATTGGAATGAAAACTGACCTTTTCCAGTCCTGTGGCCACTTCTGAGTTTTCGAGTGCAGCACTTTCACAGCATCATCTTTCAGGATTTGAAATAGCTCAACGGGAATTCCATCACCTCTGCTAGCTTTGTTTGTAGTGATGCTTTCTAAGGCCCACTTGACTTCACATTCCAGGATGTCTGGCTCTAGGTGAGTGATCACAGCATCGTGATTATCTTGGTTGTGAAGATCTTTTTTGTACAGTTCTTCTGTGTTTTCTTGCCACCTCTTCCTAATATATTCTGCTTCTGTTGGGTCCATACCATTAGGAGGAGGCTTTAGTATGTTTAAATGGCAGCATCCAGTTGGGCACTGAATTATGTGACACATCCTAAAGTAAAAGCTTTCTGCCCATTGATGGAAACTCAGACATCACTCCATTTAGCAGCCTTTCTTTTCCTCTAAAATGGCAAAGCTATCTCTTCACTTTGTCATAACAAAGATGATACCTGTTCCCAGGTGGTCACACTGGAGATGGCTAACATGTTCACCAAATTGGAAGACAAACACATTTTAATTCTACACAGACTTGTGCAGTAGCTAAGAAAAATATGAATAACCGGAGTTACAGATCCATAGTTGTGGAAGATCTAAATGATTGATTAAGATAGTCTAAAAGTATTTTTACATTAGCGATCAGCAGAATCAGCATTACTACCTATGAGACAAGATGGGAATCAGCAGATTCCATGAAAGTAAGACAAAGAAAGGGGAAGATTTATCAAGACAAAAACATGCCCCCAAACTCACCTGGATACAGTTTTCATTAATCCTTGAATGAGGAGGGATTAGATATTAAGCATAGCTCCTAAACATCTACTGTAAATATGTATTCTTACATTAACTATTGAATAAAAGGCAAGTGGTAAGTTCATTCCATATTTCAGATTCAGTCCTTAACTAATCCTTGTACTGGTTTCCAAAATCCCTTTATTGAATCCCTCAGCAACGATTGAGGGAGGTCACTCGACTGTGTCCTCACAGACTTACCTGTCAGTCAATGGCTGGTCTGCACAGTAGGCAGAACCAGGTACGTGGCCATCTGTCTAGGTGCTCCCTGCGCAAAGCATCCATGTCAGGACACAGCCATACGACTCTCTGACATCTTTGATCTGCTTTTCTCAGGCTGTGGTGGGCAGATCACGTGCATCAGAATTCCCAGAGGGGCTTAATTAACATACAGACTCTAAGTCCCCCTTCCTGCATCCCGAGTATGAATCAAAATCTCTGGGAATGTCATTTTAAAGACAATTAACTGCTCTGAATGAGCAAACAAGAGATTGAGAACTACTGTTTCGGATTCTGCCAACATTAAAGGGAATGCTATATAGAAATTCTTTGGGAAACCAAGAGATAATTGCCAGTTTTTAACATTTCCCCGGGAACTCTTCTATTTGTATCCATAAATGATTTTTTCAGGAAGGCTTCACTTGGATGTTGAAAATATTTATAGTATGTATAGGGAGGTTACCTATAATTACCTACCTGAGAACCCATATGACAGAACCATGCTATATATCTACAGATAATTTTTCTAATTGCTCAAGCAATGTGGAAAGCACTTACTTAAAAACTAAACTGAAGTCATACGACTGAGACAAATCTATTTTGTTGATTCCCACATTTCTCCATATATCTAAACCCAGTACACATTTCCACAGCAAGTTACATGTGGTTTTATAAATCATTAATGTAATCAGAGTAATGTACTAATGTTGTTCCACTCAGAATCTTACAGAAAATATTCTCTATGATTATGTTCACTTGACAGCAACAATTATACTGTGTACTTTTGTAGCTGGACTAATATATAAACCAAAAATCTTGACTTTTAATTCACTGACTTGTATGAAATACTCTTTCTCTACAAGGTCATAATATAAAACTATATATGTATTTTGAAATATAATCCAAAAGTATTGTGTTAGAAGAAACCATATTTCAGCAAAACTAAAAATATATTCTTAAGTATGGTGTGATGATTAAAAGTATAGACTGTGGAACTAGAATTTCTAGACTCAAAATTCCAGTTCTCACACTTCTTAGCTGAATATCCTTGGACAAATAACTTCTCTATGCCTAAATTTTCTTATCTGTAAAATAGCAAAAATAATTGCACTTCTCTTGTTGGTTTGCTGTGATGGTTACTTGAGTTTTATATATATGGCCAATAGGACTCAAAGTTAGTGTATTATTATTATTAATCTATTTGATGACATGCCAAAATTATGCTTCAAGTCATTAATCCATTTTTAGTGTATTTCCCTACCCCATTTTGCTCTTGAGGGTTCTTTTCAAAATTATTGAAATCAACAACATAACATTGATTTCAGATGTATAATGTTATGATATGATATTGTATATATTGCAAAGTGATCACTGTAAGTTCAATTTGCATCTGTCACCATACATAGTCAACACCATTTTCCCTTGTGATGAGAACTTTCAAGAGCCATTCTCCTAGCTACTTTCAGCTATGCAAACAGTGAAAGTGAAAGAAAGTGAAAATTGCTTAGCGTGTTCAACTCTTTGCAACTCCATGGACTATACAGTCCACGGAATTCTCCAGGCTAGAATACTGGAGTGGGTAGCCTATCCCTTCTCCAGGGGATCTTCCCGACCCAGGGATCAAACCCAGGTCTCCCACATTTCAGGCAGATTCTTTGCCAGCTGAGCCACGAGGGAAGCCCAGGCAAACAGTAGTATTAATAACTATGGTCACAATGTTGTACTTTTCACCCCCTGACTTATTCATGCTGTCACTGCACATGTGTACATTTTGACCCCCTTCACCCGTTTCACTCACCCTCCCCCCAACTCTGGCAACCAGCAATCTGTTCTCTGTGTCTTATGAGGGTTCTCCTCCCACCCCTTCAGCCCATATCAATGCTGAAAAAAAGATTAAAAGTTACCATTGACTTGAATGCTAAAGGAGGATTCTTGGGTCAGTTTTTATATTGTCAGTGAGAAGCTTGAGGGCTTGGGGCTGGGGAAAGGCCATAATGGTGACTAGAGGGAAAGAACTGGAGGAAGAGATTGGGAGTCCGCGGAGTTGGAGGGAAAGAAAAGGCCCTTCATCTGGAGACAACTCCCAGTGAGCACGCCATCTGTTGTGGACACCTGTCCTTCCCATCCCACAGGCAAACTGCTCCCCAGCATCCCTGACACATAGAAGCTTCTGCTAACAGGCTGGGGAACCTGGCCACCCTGCATGAGTTTAGGTGTTTGAAGGGAGAACCTCAACCTTACAGACTCAGTTGTGTATTGAGCCAGTGGGGATGTCCCTAAGAATGGAGCAGTGAACAGACAATTGCTGTTACAATTCAGATACATGCATCTACCTACGTACTGGAAAAATGCTACATTGCAAAAAGGTCAAGCTGGAGTTTGGGTGTTTTTAATTTCCATAGTCTAGAATTATGAGAATTAGGTGGCTACACTGATTAATTATAGAGTAGTTTTGAGTAGAGTAAAAAAAAAGTTCCTGCTCAAATAATTCTTCTCTAGAACTTTTAATATTTCCCTCTTAAATGAATCATTTCCCTTTGTCCTTTAACAAAGATAGGCTTTTAAAAAAATCTCACAAATTTTTTTCTCATGACATAAATCTCAACCTCCCACCACCAGTAACCAGGTCTCATAGTTTCTATTTGCACTTGGGATGACTAGTATCACACTGCGAGTTTCATATTTCCACTATTCGCTCCTACATCTGTACATAGACTTAAATGTGGGAGTATAGGAAATTAAAAGACGCTTACTCCTTGGAAGGAAAGTTATGACCAACCTAGATAGCATATTCAAAAACAGAGACATTACTTTGCCAACAAAGGTCTGTCTAGTCAAGGCTATGGTTTTTCCAGTGGTCATGTATGGATGTGAGAGTTGGACTGTGAAGAAGGCTGAGTGCTGAAGAATTGATGCTTTTGAACTGTGGTGTTGGAGAAGACTCTTGAGAATCCCTTGGACTGCAAGGAGATCCAACCAGTCCATTCTGAAGATCAGCCCTGGGATTTCTTTGGAAGGAATGATGCTAAAGCTGAAACTCCAGTACTTTGGCCACCTCATGTGAAGAGTTGACTCATTGGAAAAGACTCTGATGCTGGGAGGGGTTGGGGGCAAGAGGAGAAGGGGATGACAGAGGATGAGATGGCTGGATGGCATCACTGACTCAATGGACGTGAGTCTCAGTGAACCCCGGGAGTTGGTGATGGACAGGGAGGCCTGGCGTGCTGCGATTCATGGGGTCTCAGAAAGTCGGACACGACTGAGCGACTGATCTGATCTGATCTGATCTGATCTGATGATAATGTTTGGAAAATTGCATTTCCCAAATTAATTAAGCCCTTAGCTGTTCAAGTCGATTTCACTCATTGCTTTCTTTGACTTTTCAGAAATATCTGACACCAATTCCCTTGTCTACTTTTCTTGAAATTATCTTCCTTTCCAACATAGTAATATGATTTTCTTTCTTTCTTTGTAACTCCTTTGTGGAATCTTAGGGGTCATCCTTGACCTCAAGAAACATAGTCTAGTGTAAAAACCAACATTCTGATGGACACTGCTGAGTGGCTGACCCAGTCTCAGTGCATAAACCTCTTCTCCTCAGCCATTTTCCTTTATATAATCTACTAGCCATCTATGGGGTCGCACAGAGTCGGACATGACTGAAGCGACTTAGCAGCAGCAGCAGCAGTACACAATTAAGTATAAAATCTGTAAGCAGTAAAACTATCTACCAAAAGAGCAGGGGTGGGGAGAAGCCATTTAAATGGCAGAGATGGGGAAGCTTTCTATAGGAGGTGACACTTGGACGAACATCTAAAGATGGAGAAATTTCAACAGTAAGAAGTAAAGATATTCCACATGGATGAAACTACTAGAGCAGTGGCACAGAAACAGAAAAATACTAAAATTCTTAACAGTTCTAGGATGAAGAATGATCACCGGGATGAAGTGACAGATGTGAACCTTGGTAGACTGGGGGTGGGGTGGGGAACACGTAGATCATAGATAAATGCTATGGAATCTGGTTGGCTTTGTTTAGATAAAAGGGAGTCTTTGACAGTTTAGGGAGAGGAGTGTCACAATAGAGCTATGTATTAGAGAGCTCAAGTATCAGTGTGGAGAACACAGTGGAGGATGAGAGAGTAGAGGTGGGGCATCCTTTTAAACATATCTCATTTAGTATCAGTCATACGTTATTCTCCCATATTTCTATGCTAAATATTTCTATGCTAAATATTTAGTCATTCCTTGCCTTCTAAGAGCATAAGCTCTTTAAGGCAAGAGCCAAATCATGTTTTTCTTTCAAGTATACTATCCCAGATATTATCACCCTGCCTTGTAAATTATCTTCATAATTTTCATTGTTATATTAAGTAACACTGAGCATTTGCCACATACCAGTTGTTTGTGTCTAGCCACTAAGTTGTGTCTGACTCTTTTGCTTCCCCAAGGACTATAGCCTACCAGGCTCCTCTGTTCGTAGGATTTCCTAGGCAAGAACACTAGAGTAGGTTGCCATTTCCTTCTGCACATACCAGACACTATGCAAAATCAATTACATGCATTATCTCACTTAATCTTTAAATATGACTGTCTCCAGTTTACACATGTGTAAACAGGGACTTAGAGAACTTAGTCCTTTGCTCCAAAGCATGGAGATGGTAACCAGTAGAGCCAGGTTTCAAAACAAGTTCTCTGTGACTTCAAAGTTATTAACAACAATGTACAATGGACTCCCATGGTGGCCAGTCAATGAATACTTTTAAATGGTTGGGTAAATAAAAATGGGGGATCACAGAATGAAGACACCAACTCGTCATTTGAGTTGATCTATATAGGCAGTTAAACATATCCATTCATATTGGGAATATAGCATGTGTTTGAATTGTGCAAAGCATCTTCTGTATTTTTAAAATAATAAGTTTAATAAACAATGGTATAAAATATTACTCATGTAAATGAACATCATTTACATGATGGAACATGGTTCCATCATCCTGGAACCAAGTAGTAAATAATGTCAGAACTGTATCCATATTCCCTAATGTCTCTTTTCCTGTTCCTGTGTATCCCCAGACTTTAATATGCTTTTATTCCTATCATTCCATAAACTATAGCAATTTGGGATGGGACTTTTCTTCAATCTACTGGTGGTTTCTTTGACTAAACACGTGGGAATTTATGTCCTCCTGGGTTGAACCTTTGCTGATGACTCTTTGCCAGTGAATTTAAAAGTCAAGCACACTTGACTCAGATAACTCTAAATAACTTCCTTTCTAAATAACATTGAAACATGTATATTACCATATGTAAAATAGGTGACCAGTGTGAGTTCAATGCATGAAGCAGGGCATTCAAAGCTGGTGCTCTGGGATAACCTAGAAGAATGGAGTGGGGAGGGAGGTGGGAGGGGAGCTCAGGATGGGCAGGACACATGTATACCTGTGGCCAATTTATGTTGATGTATGGCAAAAACCATCACAATATTGTAAAGTGATTATCCTCCAATTAAAATAAATTAATTTATAAAAAAACTTCCTCTCTAGAGTTTACCATAGGAGCAAACTGAAGCTACCCTGTGCCGGACTTTGAGATCACACCTTTATTTGACTTCATTCCCTTCACTTCCTTGCTTTCTTCAGCATTTTATTGGTTTCGCTAATGAGATTTCCTTGATAAATCACTTGCATATGAACCTTCATCTCAGGATCTGCTTCTGGGGATATTGACATATGAAAAATGATACATTAAAATCTACTGAATATGTTAATGTTTCCCTTTAAAATAAATAATGGTTTCTTTTCAATACTTAACATGGTGCCTTCTTCATTTTAGGTGGGAAAAAATCAACAGTATCATGTTAGGATGCCCTCTGTTATCACTTAACTGTTTATGAGATTTGATTTTACCTATGATAATTTTCATAGCAAACTACGTGGAAGAAAAGTTTTCTGCTGTGTTCCTGTATAAAAGTGCAACTTACAGACATTTCGTTGTATGAAAACTAGAAATTGCCTTAAAATTTTCACTATTGAATTTCTAGGAGTTTTATTTTCTAAGTTCTTAAATTATATTCTAAATATAGAAAATGTGCTTTAAGTGGGTACATTTTGAATTCACATGGTTCATATCATTCCATTTCTTCTAGCATTATGAGCAAAACATTAATATGTTTCTTTTCTTCATTTTCCAAGCTGAACATTTTATTTCCTCCAGCAGGATCATAGATAAGCACATCATTCCAAATTTAGTACACTGGAAACCTCTCATGTTTATATCATAGATGGTTTTTATGGGCTTTGTACCTTTTGCTAATTTATCCCACAGTTTGCTTCAGGTAACATTCTGAATGATGGCAGTTTCTTCTGCATCCAGACTGGTGATGGTGTTGAAATCTCCAAATGGCCAGGTCATAAATATGTCTTGTATTCTTTAAATAGACTCAATAGTCCTCATGATTTGCAAACTCACTGGCCCCTCTTCCCTCCAGTCACCTTCCTTAAGTTATAAGTGACTCATGTGACCCCATCTTCATCTAATCCTACTTATGTGACTGACTACTGCTGACATGGAATAAAGCTACCTAACCTAGAAATTCTCTTTGAACTTGTAACGAAAATAGACATGGGAATTTTTAGCTGAAGATATATTTTTATATTTAAGCCCTTTGAGATACATCATGTTAACTAATTCCTCTGTCTTGGAGATTATATATTGAATCCAGATTAGAGTGTACTCTAAAGCCTTTAAGTGGAGTGAATGTTCTTCTCTTAAGTGTTAGCTGACCCTCCAGAAAGAAGGCCAGGGAGTGGGAATGCAGAGAACCTACTGTAAGATGGAGAAGCAGATGGAAGACAGAAGACTGATATGCAAAAATGACCAAGGAGAAATCTATCACCAAATTCCAGGGCCTATTGGATGCTGGGCGAGAAAGATGAAGCTAAAAGGGCAGAAACTGAGGAAAAGGTGAAGGAAGAAGCAGGAATGAGGAAGAGGTGGACTTTTCCAGTGTTCTGAGCTGAGATGACTGCCTTCTGATGCCTTGATCCATGTTAAAACTGCGGGATCAGGCAAACAAGTACTATATTAAAATCCTCTTATACAACAGTTAAGAATGATTCACTCTTTATAATTGAAGGGCACTGCAGTAGGCAATGGGGTTGCAAATAATAATAATGATCATCATCATCATTGTGATAATAGTAACAAAAATAGCTCGCACTCCCAGAGCTTACTTGTATGGTGTATATTATGTGCCAGATTCTTCCCTAAGGGCTTCACATATATTAACTCCTTGCAACAACTCTATGGGGGTGCTTCCATTCTCTTATTTATTTACTTTTTTGTTTTTCAGGTGCTACTGTTCTAATTACCATCTTATGAATGATGAATCAGAAATACAAAGAGGTAGAGCCCTTTGCTCAGTGTCACTCAGCAGGTAAGAAGCAGAGCCACAATTTAAATCCCAAGAAGTATGGATTCAGGATCTGCAATAAACTGCCTTCAAATAAGGTGCTGTTAGATGGAGAGGCAGGAAATGTCCATAACCATATAAATGACCATAAAACCCATTTTGTCCTAAATATTAAATTAATGCTACACACAGTGGATGCCTCAGAGGGCTGGAGCTGGGAGCCAGTGTTGTGGTTGGCTATTTGTACAAGTTATAGAACATCCAGGAGTCAAATACCAAACCCAGACTTTGAGAAACAAAGGGGGTTCACTGGTGACATAACTTAAAAACCACAGAGTTTTGGCATGACTGTCATAGAATGCAAATGATATTATCAGTATATTCTCTCCCTTATTTTGGGTTTTTTTTTCTTCTGTCAGCTTAATCTCAGCAAAGTCCTCTTCATGTGGGCCAGATTGCTCCTAGCAACTTCAGAATTACATTCTGCCTGTTTACCAGTAAGGAGGTTGTCCTCTTCGGTGTTTCTAGAAACGTTTCCAGGATTGATACTCACAGATTCTAATTTCCATGGCTTTAGTGATGTATCTGCTTCCTGAACCAATTACTGTGCGTGGTCTGGTTTATTTATTCATTCCTCACACCAGAAGTGTGCTCCTCTGAATCTGTATGGATTAATAGCCTAGGAGAGGTGGTTTCCCAAAGGAAAATCTAAGTGCAGTTGGTGAAGGAAAGGGAAATGATGAACTTTGGAAGAAAATAAAGCAAAACAACAGATCCCTTGTCCCTATATTACCATGGGACATTGTATTGACTAACCAGGTTAAGTACACATATGACTATAGAGAAGGTAAAGCTGAAATTTTTTATTTTGGCCAGATTATGGAGAGACTAAGATATATGTAGATTTTATTTTGTAGGCAATGGATAGATAACCATTGCATGTATTTCTGCAGTGAAGTAAGTAAATCCAAAACTAATGTAAGATAATTAATCTAGAAGAGATAGCTAGGCAATCATGGGTTCCCAAATCATTTACTAATTTCATGAGATTTTTAGAGGAAATCATACAATATATTAGATTGATATATTGATAAATTCATGTTCATCAAACTCAAGTGGATACACAACACTGCTCTGAAAATCTTATTTCACTGTCTTGAGCAATGGTCACTTTCTGAGATGGGTATTTCATACTGTTCCCTCCATTGTCTAAACTCTAATCCTTTCTCTTGCCCTTCAGGCCTTTCTGAAGGCCTCCATCCTGACAGCCACCACATCAGTTCAAATTCCCTTTCACTCCCACTTGAACTGTTGCAGTATCTCATTAGAGGCTGATGCCACCCTGGTTTTGTTATGGCCCCATTCCATGGCTTTAACCCTTGGTGATGGGTACTAGGTCCTAGGTGTGATGTGGTGGAGTCGATCATTAAAAAATCACTTAATGAAGTCCCACAGTAGAGGAAAGGTAAGGAACAAAAAGGTGAACGAGGGAATATTGAGCTTGTTTTTTGGCTGAAGAGAAGAAACCAATAGAGAGAATTATGATGCAAAGAAAAAGAAGGGAAATATTTAATGGACCAAGGCCCCATAGTGTAGAAATGTATTTCAGTAAAGACATCTTCTTACTCTGAAACAGCTGAGAAGTAACAAGGATTTGTTGAGTGTTGTATTGACAAATCGATGCACTTACCTGTTCTGCTGGCTTCCTACCCTGAACTCAAATCTGAAGATGCTATGGGGGTGAGTAGGTACTAGACAAATTTATTCAATACTTTGTTTAATTACTTCCTAGGCCTTTCTATGCCTATTGGGATTTGACTGTGACCCACTGAATGTGAATCATTGTGGAATGTACATTGTATTAGAAACTGAAAAACTAAAGGAAATTTAAGTCAAAACCACAATGGGTTATTACATCTGTCAGAATGGCTGTCATCAGAAAGAACATGTAACAAGTATTAGGGAGGATGGGGAGGAAAGGGAACCTTCCCTCACTGTTGGTAAGGATGTGACTTGGTGTAGTCACTGTGTAAAACAGTAGAGAGGTTTCTCAAAGAACTAAAAACAGAACTACCATATGATCCAGCAACTCCACTCCTGGGTATATATCTGAAGATGTAAAAATAATAATTAAAAAAGATACATATACCGCAATGTTCATAGCACTATTATTTACAATGGCAATGAAATGGAAGCAAACTAAGTGTGTATCAACAGATGAGTAGATAAAGAAGATGCAGTAGGACAATGGAATACTACTGAGTCATACGAAGGAATGAAATCTTGCCATTTGCATCAACATGGATGGACTTAGAGTTCATTATGCTAAACGAAATGTCAGACAGAGAAGAACAAATACTGTATGATATTGCTTATATGTGGAATCTAAAAAATACAACAAACTACCGTTATTAACTTGATGGCTTATTGCTTATGCCTGAACCATTGCAAACCCACAGACTCAGTTCATCTTTGGGCAGGGTTCTTGGTGTACAGTTTTTTGTAAACAACAGGTATGAATCTTTAGTTTTGGAGTAAAAGTTGTAATGTTTAAATGGTGCTGAATTTCAGCTTAGTTTGGGAGCACTGAACATTAGAAGCAGGCAAAGAGATTGGGATCAACAGCAACACTGCATATAAAAGGACAATAGAGTTGTGAATCCACTCTACAGTTTCAAAAATGACAGAGGTAGTATACTAGTTTCTTAGAAACTTATTGATCAAACAGACATTAGCAAGCTAGAAAGTTTGAATAACATAGTTAATATATCCAGGATAATAGATTTATACAGAAATAGAAATGTAATATATGCATAGAAAATTTTTGGCATTGTTAAATCTTCATAAAACATTAACAAAACTGTATAAATACTATGTGACAAAGAAATTTCAATAAATAAAGGAATACCACACAAAATAATTCAATCAGATTAGAAATCAATAGCAAAAGGAAAAATAGAAAATTGGCACATGTTTAGAAATTAAAATCATACCATTCAATATCCTTGTGTAGATATTTCATAATTAGAATCATTATGAATTATCATTCATAAATTATTAGTACTAATAATTTCATAATCTGAACAAATATATGAAATTGTTACATGATAAAATTTATGGCATATAGTTAGAGGTAGTATTCAGTAGAAAAGTTAGAGCTTTAAAACATTTGCTACAGTAAAAACAAAAGTCAAATGAACTGATTGGTCTTCTATAGAAAGAATTAATAATGTATGAAAGAGTTAAGCCTGAGTAAGAAGTAAACAAGAAAATTAAAATTATGACAATAATTTTTATATGTAGCATTTATTGACCCATTCTAATGTTTTACTAGTTTGAGTCACAATAATAAAGACAAATGCAGAAATTAATGAAATTGAGTAAAAATGGTATAGAACATTAATCAAACCGAGTTTAGCCATTTTAAAATACAAATTAATTTAAATTGAATAAAATCATTTTTCTGTTGAGCTTTATCAAATTATCAAGGAAAAGATAATTCCTACCTTACTAATTTTTTTTAGAAAGCAGATATATGCCCAATTCATAGTATAACTGGCTAGAAAAACCATTCTTCCAAACATGAAGATGATATGAAAAAGAAAATTTTAGGCCCCTTGCACTTAGAAATGTAAGTGCTAAAATGTAGTAAGATACTAATTAAATCTAACAATGTAACATATCATGATTAAGTAGAATTTATTCTAGGGATTCAAATGTGATTTAATAACAGAGTTTCTATGCTAATGGATTAAAGAAAAAAAATCACATTAATTGAAATAAAAATGGTATGCTGTGCTATGCTATGCTATGCTAAGTCACTTCAGTCGTGTCTGACTCTGTGTGACCCCATAGACAGCAGCCCACCAGGCTCCCCCATCCCTGGGATTCTCCAGGCAAGAACACTGGAGTGGGTTGCCATTTCCTTCTCCAATGCATGAAAGTGAAAAGTGAAAGTGAAGTATAGAAAATGTATTTGATAGCATCCAATTACTGTTTGTGATTTAAAAGGTCTGGACAACTAGATATAAATGGAAAATTATATAACTCAATAAAAAGCTTATTGGTGTTTAATAATACAAAATTCCCCACTTCCATCATTACTCTTCATCACTGTATTGGAATTGCTGACCAATGCTCCAGATAAGATAAACAAATAAGAGACATGTCAATCAGGATAGGTTAGATTATGCCACAAGTCATAATAACTAAACATTTTAGTTGCTTAAAAGCCACAAGAGTTTATTTCTTGCTCATACTAAATGTTCTTTATGGGTTGGCAGAAAGCCTGGACTCATTGACACTCAAAAGAGGCAGACTGGTGGGATAGCTACCATCTTAAACATTGCTAGTCATTGTATCTGAGGGAATAGGGCAACTTGGGAGATTCTGGTGAAAGTATTAGTCACTCAGTCATGTCCAACTCTTTGCAATTCCATGGACTGTGGCCCACCAGGCTCCTCTGTCCATGAAAAGGTCTGGTATCCACAGTTAAATGTTCTGATTACAAAGTGATAATATGTCACCTGTCTCAGAACTCAGTTGGCCAGAAATAGTCATATGGTTCCACTGAAGAAGGTCCAGAGAGATAAGATATGGAAATATTGGTGGATATTACTAATAACTACCACAGAAGGATATTAACTGAAAAAGAATACAAAAAATTGTCTTTTTTTTTTTTGTAGATTTAAGAGTGTTTACATAAACTGACAAGAAATACAAAAAAAATTGACAGTCCAATTATCATAACTAATAAGATCTTGTAGCAACGTTGCTGAAAATACATGATCAGCTCACAAAAGCAAATAGTAGTGCTAAACATCACCTGTGCATATGTCCATTGCCTTTTCTCCACTAACTGTGGATGAATATTTAGTTTCATGGCCACTTTAGAGCCAGATTCTAATTTCTCTCACTTATTCAAACAGATTACAACTCTCTATTCTTATTTATTCTGGAATATTTCCAGAACTCAAGCATTCTACAAGTTCTTGCAAATCTTAAAATAATCAGCAAAGTTCTCAAACATTCTATGAATGCTCACATCTTAAGAATAATCCTGTTTGTTGATTGCACATCCACCTCTAACTCCCATCCCATTTTATTGTTACAGTTGAGAGTAAAACTTGAAAGAGCTGTCTGCTCTTGCTATCTCCAATTACTCTTCTTTCTTTTTATCCTGAATCCATAATCTTTTACCATTCTTTCCATGATGGTTAATGGCTTCTGTGTGGCTAATCCTGTAGTTACTTTTCAGGTCTTTACTAATTTGACCTATCATTGGTATTTGATAAAATGAATTACTTCCTCCTCTAAACCTCTGTTCACTTGGCTTCTACAAAATAGTAACCTTGTAAGTTTACTCCACTGTCACTTGTCACTCTTCGTAATCTTTGTTCATTTTCTCTGCATCTCTGGAGATACAGATGTGGGAGTATACCAGGATCAGTCCTTGGACTTCTTTTTTCCCCTCTTCTCTGTTCCTTGGTGATTTACTATAGTCTTTTAAGTTATACGGTAATGTTACTTAAATTTATATCTTAGAGACAGATCTTGCCTCTGAACTCCAGACTCACATATACAACTGTCTATTCCAGTCTCACTTGAGTGTTTAATGACATCTAAAATGACCTTTTAGATCCCTTTTAAAAAAGACATCTAAAAGATGAAGGGAATTTTTCTCCCTTAATTTGTTAAGTAGTCTTCCATTCGGTAAATGGAAACTCGATTCTGTAAGTCATTCAGGATAAAAATTTTGAGATCATCAATGATCCTTCTTTCTCTCCCATGTTCCAATTGATGAGTTGTCAATGAATCCAGAGTCTGACCCCTTCTTTCCTCTTCCATTGCTACAAATCATCCAGATCACCACCATCTCTTATTTACCCTGTTGAAATCATCCCTAACTGGCCTTTTTTTTTCCTACTCTTGCCCCACTTGCAGCTTAATTTCAACACAGTGTCCAAAGTAAATCTGACATGTGAATCAGTCATGGTTCTCCTCCTATGTCCCAGCCCACTCAAAGGCAGTGCAGGGCAGTGTGTAAGAGCAGAGGCTCTAGAATTAGACTGTTGGGTTGGAATCCCAGTTCTGTCACTCACCTGCTGCATGACCTCAGGCAAATTCCTTAAGCTATGAATGTATGTGCATGGTTTCTTCTCCTATAAAGTAAGGAATGATAGTAGTAACTATCTCACAGTGTTGTTGAGGGGATTCAGTTCAGTCCAGTCGCTCAGTTGTGTCTGACTCTTTGCGACTCCATGGACTGCAGCACTCCAGGCTTCCCTGTACATCACCAACTCCCAGACCCTACTCAGACTCATGTCCTTCATGTTGGACCATCCAACCATCTCATCCTCTGCCGTCCCCTCCTCCTCCCACCTTTGATCTTTCCCAGCATCAGGGTCTTTTCAAATGAGTCAGTTCTTCACATCAGGTGGCCAAAGTATTGGACTTTCAGCATCAGTCCTTCCAATGAATATTCAGGACTGATCTCCTTTAGGATGGACTGGTTGGATCTCCTTGCAGTCCAAGGGACTCTCAAGAGTCTTCTCCAACACCAC
>NW_011494708.1:7376-41285 GCF_000754665.1 Bison bison bison | reverse complement strand
TTCACATCAGGTGGCCAAAGTATTGGACTTTCAGCATCAGTCCTTCCAATGAATATTCAGGACTGATCTCCTTTAGGATGGACTGGTTGGATCTCCTTGCAGTCCAAGGGACTCTCAAGAGTCTTCTCCAACACCACAGTTCAAAAGCATCAGTTCTTCGGTACTCAGCTTTCTTTATAGTCCAACTCTCACATCTATACATGACTGGAAAAACCATAGCTTTGACTAGATGGATCTTTTTTAGTAAAGTAATGTCTCTGCTTTTTAGTATGTTGAAGGAATTAGATAAATTAAAATGTTTAAAACCCTTAGAATATTGCCTGGCAAATAATACAGGATATGTTTTAGCTGTTACTGCTATTTTAATAAATACTTATATTGACTTTTAAGACTTTATACCATCTACCCATCCTAAGATAAGCTCTGTGGTAATCAGAAACTTTTGTCTGTTTCCCCAGTACACAAAATAGTATCTTTTTAATAAAGGTGCTCAATAAATATTTGCTAAGTGAATTAATGGATAATAGAAGAAATGAATTCAAAAGGGCCAGTTCAATATAATAGAGATCCCAGAATCTAGTCCTTATTAAATGCTATAAATTGCACCATGAATCACAGGAAACAGAAGGACTTTTTAATTAATATTGTTGAAGGCATTGGCTTTTTATGTAGAAAAAATGAACACTGGTATTTTTAAAACCTACATCACATAGAAACCTAAATTTAAAAACCGTGATTTTTTTAGATAAAACCCTAAATCACAAACCCTAACAATCAAAAGTGGGTTGGGCAAAACTAGCAAAAGTAAGAAAATAATGATTAAAGCATAGATAAATAGAGAATAGAAAACAGTAAGAAAAAATAGCAGTGAAACCAAGAGCTGGTTCTGTGAAAAGACCAGCAAAACTGACATTGAGTAAAGTCACTGAGGAATCTTGGCGCAGGACACCTAAGAAGGAAAATTGTATGTTCTATTGGTGTTAGTTGCTCAGCTGTGTCCGACTCTATGACCCTGGTCTGTAGCCCACCAGACTCCTCTATGCATGGAATTCTCCAGGCAAGAAAATTGGAGTAGGTAGCCATTCCCTTCTCCAGGGGATCTTCCTGACCCAGGGATTGAACCTGGGTCTCCTGCATTGCAGCAGATTTCTGTCTGAGCCACTGAATAGGATTGGGGCTATTATAATTTGAACAATAAAAGAAAAATGACTTTTTATACCCAAACTGATGAGGGAATACTTGTTACTGATCTTGTGAGTCATTTTATATAAATAGGATCATAATATGCATACTGTTTTATAACTTACTTTTTTTCTTTAACAATATGTTGTGAACATATTTCCATGAAGTAAATATATAAATGTGAAAAAATTAAGGATCTCAGGAAAAAAAGTAGGTTGGATTGACTACATTTAAATTTAAGTTTTGTTTGTCAGTGAAGGACATTGAAGATAGCAGACAACTGACAAATTGGGAGCTGAGAACCATAATCATAACACTGGAAACCAAGGGATTATTATCTAGAACATAATAGAAATATCTGAGTACCTTTGGATCTTCAGTTAAAATAAAATAGAAAATAATTCACAAACAAGGAAATCGGAATGTCTTATAAGAGATTCTTACCCTCATTAATAATCAGAGAAATATAAGTTAAAAATCATATAATCCTTTATACTTTTCAGATTGGTGATATAATACTGATACCATCATTAAAACTCCTCAGATTGGTAATTAGACATTAGGATACTAGCAAACACTGGTGGTGGTAATGAAATGGGAACCCTCATATTCTTCTAGAGAAAGTGTTCAGTTCAGTTCAGTTGCTCAGTCGTGTCTGACTCTTTGAGACCCCATGGACTGCAGCATGGGGTCCATGGGGAAAGTATAAATTGGTAGAAACCTTGAGGGGAGAGAAATCTGACAATAGCTCATGAAATAACATCTGTGTATCCTTTAAAACTCCTACAACCCTGTTCTTGGTTACAGACTCCTCTTCAACATGTCTAAGGATGTAGCCTGTGTCGGTCACTATTTGTGGTGGTGGAAACAGGAGGAAACTGTCACTGGGGAAATAATAGGTAGAATGAGGCTGATGCACACAGGGATCTGTTGTGTAGCATTTAGGAGCAATAATTAAGTAGCTATCGATCTATCTATCTATATATACATATATATTATATATTTAACTATGTGTTATAGTTGTTTTTATATATCTATGTATTTTGAAACCGTATTATTGAGTGGAAAAAAACAGAACCATATTCAATGAAATTTATTTAAAATAAAACCATATATTCACATGAAATGATTCCTATTATCTTATAAAAATATATATGTATCCAAGGTAACATGTTAGAGATGCAGAGACCAGAGAGAGAAGGAATGTGGTGAAGGTGAAATTCCCAAGTTGAGAAAGCCCTTTGGAGATCTCTGGTGATGGCAAGGTGTGTACATCTACTATGGAGGAATGAAGGGCAAAAATGAAGATCATCTCATGGCAATAACTCTTCTTCAGTGATTTTGCACCTGACTACTTCCCTGTGTGTGTGTGTGAGGAGTGATGCCTCCAACACCAGACGAGGCCGCAAGGCCAGTGCTGTATCTGTATCCGATGTGCTTATTATGGCTGGAGACGTGAAGACCATTGAGAAGACCTCTGCCCACCAGTGCAAATAACACACCTGGATCCTCCAAATGCCTTAGTCTGGAATTCCTTCAGAAATGAGGATAAGAAGTACAGATTCACAAGAAATCACATTTCGGGCCAGAAAAGAAATTGAAAGCATAAGGAAAAAAGACCTCTACCTTTTTATGTAAGTAATTAAATAGGGCAACAATTTCAAATCTTTACAAAGTTCAATATCTAAAAACACCACCACCATGTCTTAGATTGTTCACATCAGACATTAACCACAGTTTTGGACTTTGTCATTCTTAAGATATAGCCACTATTGCTTAAGTTCTTACTATGCTCTGGGATACACAAGCTAAAAGCCATCCCTTCTCTCCATATTTCAATAAGATCAATGTAAACAGTTCATAAATTGCCTAGAATACCTGTCAGCACACGTCTCTGCCAGTTTGACCTGTGATTGGACTTGCGTTTAAAAATTTAAGTCCCTAGTATTATAGGCAACTCCCAAATATTAAATCGATTTTATTTCAAAATTTATTTTATGACCTTATTGTTTGGAAAGCAGATTGTCTTAGCAGATAAAAGGATTGTTATAAATGGTGTAACCCACTTTCCTGGGCACTGGGCCCGCTCTGAGCAGAATTCTGAAAGTATGAATCTTGGCAGTTCCCCTGCAATACTCATAGGTGATGCTTCACGTGCCTGGCACACCCATCCATGCACACACCTACCCAGCAGGAAATCACACCGATGCTTCAGCTAAAGAGCTGTTCCGGAGGAATTACAGGTGAAGAAATGGGATGTACTGTTTTTCTAAATCCCTGGATCTCAATCCTGCTTTTCAGAAGAAATCAGAATCCTGGCAGGTGGGTGTTCGGTGCAGAAGCTGCCCAGGTGATTCTGGGTCCCACTGTGTTGCCAACCAGCACCAAAGTCATTCCAACACTGTTCTCTTTCCTCCATGCCTGCAGGAGCAGCAGGCAGCGCAGGGGGCCTCTGGCCTGAAACCCAATGTGCAGGGGGATTTAAGACCTCACCCCTACTTCCTGTGAATCTGGCAGGTGTCCAGAATGACAAAGTCTTATCCACAACTTTACCCTCACTTTATTGTCTAGTCTAACACTGAGGTTCTCAGAACAGGACACCTTCTCTGGTTTTAGAAATAGGTGATCAGGATGTGACTTTTGTTTCTTTTTTCTTACTTTTTTATTGGAATATAATTGTTTTACAATGTTGTAAAACATATATATCCCCTCCCTCTTAAACTACCTCCCTCCCACTCCGCTCTCCCACCCCTCTAGGTTATCGCTGCAGGTTCCCACTAGAAATCTATTTTATGCATGGTATTGTATTTATGCCAATCCTAATCTCCCAGTTCATCCCATACTCCCCTTTCCCTTGCCCCCATGTCCACAAGTCCATTTTCGACATCTTCTCTATTCCTTCCCTGCAAGTAGGTTGTCTGCACCATTTCTCTAGATCCCACATATATGTGTTAATATATCATATTTGTTTTTCTCTCTCTGACTTAACTTCACTCTGTATGACAGACTCTAGGTCCATCATAGAGTCTGACCTTTGATTCTGATGAGCAGAAAAAAAGAAAAGTCAGACCACATTGTCTGAAGTGAGAGGGAAGGGGTCAGATTCTGATAAGGGCTCCCAGTGGACAGCCAGGTCACCATTTGTGCGTTCCTCCGTGCAGTCTGCCAACAAGCAGTGAGATAAACAAAAATCGCTCTGGCCAAACACTTCTCTAGGTTCTGGCAATATGGAAGGGAGCAAAGCAGATGCAAGTCTGCTTATAAGCAGGTAAAATAGGTAAAATATACATCAGGCAGCACTAAGTGATAAACAGAAAAATAAGAAAGGGCCCCAGGAATTTCCCATGTCATGGGGACTGATAAAGAAGGCCTTGCAAGAGGGTGACATTTGTGTAAAGACTTAAAAGGGTGAAAGTGAGCCATGTTGCAAAGGCAGGTGGCATGTCTGGTATAGGGGAGGGACATCAAGGAGCCTGGAATGGCCTGAGTGGGAGCGAGTGAGGAAGAATCTGAATAGAAATAATGAGAAAGGAGGTTTATTTGATTCTGAAAAAAAAACAAAAACAACTGCCGTGAGAGCGAAAGGACGCAATTCCCTTTCTCTTGCCGCTAACTTGAGTTCTGGAGCTTTTGCAGCAAGACTGAGATGGTCTGCATCCCTATTTCCCCATCCCCTGAAAAGGCACTGTATTGGTTTTTACCAGGACTTAAACTTTGATCCAACCAGTCCATTCTGAAGGAGATCAGCCCTGGGATTTCTTTGGAGGGAATGATGCTGAAGCTGAAACTCCAGTACTTCGGCCACCTCATGCAAAGAGTTGACTCACTGGAAAAGACTCTGATGCTGGGAGGGATTGGGGGCAGGAGGAGAAGGAGACGACAGAGGATGAGATGGCTGGATGGCATCACTGACTCGATGGACGTGAGTCTCAGTGAACTCCAGGAGTTGGTGATGGACAGGGAGGCCTGGCGTGCTGCGATTCATGGGGTCGCAAAGAGTCGGACATGACTGAGCGACTGAACTGAACTGAACTGAAACTTTTTTCCTCCAATACCCCCATATCCCCAAATGTTTTCTTCTCTTCACATTAAACAATATTCCTTGCTTCCATGAAGATGAAAACAGCTTTCCGTTAGAAGAAACCAGTAAAATAGGGTTCTCGCTTATAAGCTTGTCAGTAAGAATAAATCTCTAGTTGATGTAGCATCCAGCACCAGGAGGAATAGAGTCCCTGACCCATTGCCTTCACCTGTGAGTTGTTTCTGAATCAGGGGCTGTAGCTGGTGGTTCAGTGTCTTTTCCAGTTGTTTACTCTGGAACCCCCAGGCTCATCGGGAACCCTGCTTGATGTCTTTTGGAAGTGATGGCACTCATTTTACGGTGGGAAGGGGCAAAGATGACAGGCCTTGGACCAAAAAGGAAGCTCACCTGTCAGCTGGCATTTGCAGTTTGCTGCCTGCTGTACTTGCCAAGCTAAAGGCAGGGCCTAGGGGAATTCAGGGGCCCAGGCGCCTTCTGAGAGCAGACTTCCCAGAAGAAATGCCCCGGACCTTTGCTGTTATGGTGGTGAGTCAGGGAGCAGGAGGTGGGGGGCACAGCTGGGGTGAAAGCAGAGAGGATAAATTAGTCCAGGAAACAGCAGGCCAAGGCTTCTAGAGGAGCTGCTACCACTACTTACTGCTTTGAAGTGAAAGAAGGCCGAGCAGAGTCAGATGGCTCAAAGGGACCCAGAGGTGAGAGAAGAATCATTCTCAGGAGCCTCAGCACCAAAATAGTTGCATTCAGGATGACCCAACCCAGATTTAGAGTCAACCAGGTCACACCTACCCCCGCCACACACACACACACACATCCCCCACTCTCTTACTCTCTTCTATTATTTATCAGTTATCTATCTGTCTGTCTACCTACCTACCTACCTACCTATCAAGCTGTGAAAAGACATAGTCAAACCTACATTGTCAAACCTAGAATGAGGAGAAATAGGTCAAATCCTGAAATCTGTTTTTTTTGCATCTAGACTGGAATTAAGAGATTCATTATTATGTCAACAAATATTTATTAAGTGACTAATGCATGTCAGTAAACACACACACAAAGATATATCACTTTTCAGTATGATATCAGTGGAACACACACACACACATTTATAAAGACTCAAGGTCAAGAATCTGCTTGCAATGTGGGAGACCTGGGTTTGATCCTTGAGTTGGAAAGATCCCCTGGAGAAGGGAAAGGCTACTCCAGTATTCTGGCCTGGAGAATTCCATGGACTGAATAGTCCATGGGGTCACAAAGAGTCAGACATGACTGAGTGACTTTCATTCATTCAAGGTCACTTCTGAGCCTCAAGTGAAGAGCTGTTTTCCTAAATTGGATTTTAAACTCAAGGCTTTAGCCAGGTTAAGCGGAGGGCTGGAAAGACACTGCACGCAGGAATGAAGACATTTCAGAGCCTTATCTCCTGGGGGTATTGTGAATTATTTGCAGGAAACACACTTGGGGTTGTGATCTAATATAATTTGGGGGAAATATACAAAATGTATGGAAGGACTTTTGATAATGAGAGAAAAAATACGTTGGAAGACCAGGAGTAAATATGCTGAATAGTTGTTTTCATTATAGTAAAGGACTGTTACGCATAAAAACCTTAGATTATTCACAATACTTAATAACAGATTTGAGGTAAGAAACTTGGTTAAATTGATTTCCTTAATATTCCCCCTTCCACCATACTCCTCATCCAGAATTCCATACTTTGAGTAGAATCTCTGAACTTAACCTAAAAATCCAACCTCAACTCGCAGTCAGGCAGTGAAAGTGAGGGAGGGGACAGGTGTGCAGGCTGGAAAGCTGGTGACCCTCATGTGCTGTGGCACAGTGGGCATAACTTCCTTGTGATACCTTGGAAAACTGACCACACTCTGACTAAGCCTGCAGCTTTAGGGAAAAGGAAAACATTCAGAATTCTTGGGTGTGTTCTTGGTCATTTCAGCGAAGACCTGCCAGAGCAATGCACTGAGGCCAGAAAACAGGACGGGGAGAACAGAGCTTGGGGAGGGGAGAGGTGCTCTTCCTGCAGATTAAATCCTCCGTGACAGAGTTAAGTCAGGTGAGGTGCAGCAGAGCGCCACACTTCAAAGGAAACAGTTAACAGGTGGCTCTGAAGAGTTTACTGAGCAGAACTGGCATCCCTAACCTCCTCAACTTCTTGTTAAAATCTCTGGAAGGCTAGATTAGACAAGCTTGCAGCAAACATCAGATTTAGGAAGCTTCCGTTTCTATCAAGCCTAATTTTTCACATAGCCTTTGGGTGCTTAGTCGTTATGGCCTTTGGCTACCCACATGAAAAGCTAAAGGGTCAGAGAACAGGCAGATCTTAGAGTCTAGCAAATCAAAGGGTAGCGTTATCTCTGGTGGCTCAGTGGGTAAAAGCGTCTGTCTATAATGCGGGAGACCTGGGTTCGATTCCTGGGTCGGGAAGATCCCCTAGAGAAGGAAATGGCAACCCACTCCAGTACTCTTGCCTTGAAAATCCCATGGACGGAGGAGCCTGGTAGGCTATAGTCCATGGGGTCACAGAGAGTCTGACACGACTGAGCGACTTCACTTTCACTTTCAATCCTAATACATTGTGAAAATACAGGTGGCTATGAGAGGGGGATTTAATCCACTTTGAAATTCAGGAATGTTCTGACGCTCCATCCTTTTTCCATGTTTAACTTCTTGATGAATCAATGCTTGAGCTGAAACCTGAAGGACAAGTTATTAATAGAAATTAGCCAAGGGAAAAATAGGAAGAAGGCTTTCCTGGCGAAGGACACACTGCAAAGAGGGGCACACCTAAGACCAGAGACCTGCTCCGGTGTATTGGATTTTATTGTTGGCTCTGGTTCTGACGCTGGCCGTGGTACAATGCATCACCCTGGCCTCGAGAGTGCGCCCCCTCCTGGAAGACTGGAAATGGCACAAGGATTTCAGATAATTAGACCATTGGCCAAGGTCATAATTTTCACCACTTCGGTATCATCATCTGTCAAATGGAACAGTAATAACTACCTTGTGAGATTTAAGGGAAATTACATGAGGGGCGCAGAAAGGTGGAAGGTTCATAGCAGCTGCTCAGTAAGTGTTGGCATCTTTTTTTTTTTTTTTGCTGTGCTGGGTCTTGGTTGTCGCGAGAGCTTTCTTTAGTTGCCTCGAGTGGGGTTTACTCTCTAGTTGCGATGTGCGGGCTTCTCATTACGGTGACTTTTCTTGTTGCAGAGCACAGGTTATAGGCACACAGGCTTCAGTAGTTGTGACACATGGGCTTAGTTGCCCCGTGCCACGTGGGATCTTCCCACACCAAGGAGCGAACCAAAGTCCCCTGATATCTTTATGATATCACCCATCCCTACCCATTTTTCACAGCCAAGGTGAACCTTACTGCTTTCATAAATCCTTCCTTCTCTGATCATTCCAACTCCTTCCCCCCTACCCCTTCTTTAATCTCCTGTATTCCCTTATCTTATTGTCAACAAATTTCATTTTTCTTCATACTTTTTCTTTTTCATTAAAAAAATCTGGTAGAAGTTTGAGATGTGAAACATAGTGATTCGGTGTTCTGATACTCCATTTAAAGTTATTGTCAAATAATGGCTTTATTCCCTGTGCTGTATAGCTTTTTAACATTAGCTTTTATTCACCAACATGATTGTAATCCTCTAAGAAAAGCTTGTCATAGACTCCAGGGTACCTATAAAGTTAACGAGCACAGAGTGGGTGATTTATAAATTTTCAGGGCTAGAAAGACCCATAATAGTATGGTTGTTGAATTACCATAAATGCTGAACTTCATGGTTCTCATATAGCTCTCAACCGGAGTACCTGAAAAGTGGACCAGAAACACACTCAGAGAATGCATTCCCACAGAAAATATTTTGGTGTGAACATGTTTGCATGTCTGCTCAGTCGCTAAGTTGCATCTGACTCTTTGTGACCTCATGGACTGTAGCTTGCCAGGACCCTCTGTCCCTGGGATTTTCCAGGCAAAAAATATTGGAGTGGTTTGTTATTTCCTCCTCCAGGGCATCTTCCCAACCCATGGATTGAACCTGCATCTCTTGCATTGCTAGGCAGATTCTTTACCACTGAGCCACCTGGGAAGCCCCATGAACACATAAGTGCACGTGTTCATGCTTAGTCACTTCAGTCGTGTCTGACTCTTTGTGACGCTATGGACTGTAGCCCTCCAGGCTCCTCTGTCCATAGGATTCTCCAGGCAAGAATACTGGAGTGGGTTGCCATTTCCTCCTCTAGGGGATCTTCCCAACCCTGGGATGGAACCCATATCTCATATCTCTTGCATTGTCAGGCAGGTTCTTTACCACTAGTGCCACCTGGGAAGTCCTGTGAACATGTAGACATAGATGCTAAATGCTACAGACGTTTACTAAATTTGGGTGAAGAGGAAGAATAATGCTATCCATTCAAACATATGGCACACAGGTAACAGTGGACTCTGTTACACTGAGGGGGTCTGCTTACCTGATCTGCCCCTCTGGGAATAAGAACCCAGCTGCCATAATCAGGTGGGTTAGTTCATTTCAGGTGCACATCTCAGTAACACCCCAAATGGTGGTTTACTTGGTACCTTATAAAGACAGCAAGGATTAGTTGAGAAGAACTGAAACTAAACTTAGAAACTGTATTTACTGAATAAATAAATGAATCATAGCAAGTACTCTAGCACATGCCTGTTCTCAGGATGGTTTACTTCTAGGAACTGGTAAAACCCTTAATAGCTGTGGCTAAGGGTGGTGTTTCTATTCTGATTGTTGCTTGGGCCCTCAGACATAATTTGTTTCTGTGTCATTCACTACTTCAGGGTATTGTATTTGGATCCAGGTGTATTTGTGTTTGGATTCTGTCTGCCTTTTACTAGAAATTTAGTTTTGAGCAAGTTTATCCACCATTTTTGAATTGCTGTTTCTTTCAGTCAGAAGTGGGAGAAATAAATTTACCTTATGGGATGATTGTGGGAATTGGTGATAAGAAATACACAGCTCACAGTGATGTGTATGATACAAAGATCATGTTTATACAAAGATCTCATGAATGATGCTGCTGTTTATTATCATTGTGGTTGTTCCTTTCTCCTTCATCCTTTTCTGTGGCCCACTCCCTGGTAGATCAGTCAGGTCCTGATAGACAGGAAAGTAGCCTGCCTAAAGGTAAATCACAGCCTGATTTACTCACGTTTCCAACTCTCAACCACAGAGTCATCATCAGCCCTATTTCCCCATCTTGGCCCTTGTATTTCTTGTCCATTAACTACCGTGATGTTGACACTAGAGGAAGACCAATATTTTTTTAAACGTGTTCCCTACTGCAGTCAGGTAATTATTTCTCTCTGTTTTCTGTAGTAGTTGTGTGAGAGGGATTTTATAGAACACTGTAGGACAGGAAACGGAAAAAATCAGGGTTGCATGCTATCTCAAGACTTCCCCCATTAATGAAAAACTAACTTATTATTTATTTCAGTATCACACTGCCTTTTATACCTGTCAGCTGAACCTCCTGGGATTTTGTGGTTTAAACATTTCTTTTTCTTATAAGTCAGAGATACAGTGAAGTATAACAACAACAAAAACAGTCAGTTACACAGATGAACACCATACCGAAATAGCAAATGCAGTATGGTTCCCAAAAGTACAATCTCCAGTGGTCAATTCACATGAAAAGTGGTTGTTTGACTTGTGGACACAGTGGGGGAAGGAAAGGGTGGGACAATTGAGAGAGTAGCTTTGGAACATATACATTGTATTACCATATGTAAAATAGATAGCCAATGGGAATTTGCTGTATGACTCAGGGAACTCAAACCAGGGCTCCATGACAACCTAGGGGGTGGGATGGGGAGGGAAAGGGGAGGGAGGTTCAAGAGGGAGGGAACAAATCTCTATCTATGGCTGGTTCATGATGATGTATGGCAGAAACCAATACAACGTTGTAAATCAATTATCCTTCAATTAAAAATAAATTTATAAAAACTGTTTCCTTATAAGCACCTTTAAATATAAATGGCTTTCTCTCCCAATATATTAAATTCCTGATATTTTAATAGTTTATTCCAAGGATTCTGCTCATATATAATTTTAATAGACCAATGGAGACTTTTAGGTAAAATACTCTATTGTATTCAATCTCATTTAGTAAATAAATATGTATTAAAACCCTACTAAATTCAGAGGGACTAGCCTAAACCCCTACTGGGCTCCAAAGGTTTCCTGTTCATAAACAACTTATTTGCCCTCTTCTCTACATGAAATACAGTCTATTTTACATATAAATAGAAGTTTCTTTTAATTATGGCACATCCAAATTGCAATCATAGCTCTTTTTATTTTATATAGCGTGTATTTCCCAGGGTGAATAAAATAGTTCATAAATCAGAGTAGAAGGATATACTCAATTATGCAAGATGCTACTTTTCCAAAAATGCAAGCAGTTGAATTTTAAATATTTTACTTCAATTTGTACATATATTAAATAAGTATATTTTAGTACCTACTATGTGCCAGACACTTTGATAGAATCTGGATTATGAATAAGACAAAATCCTTACTCTCTAAGGACTCAAAATCTATTAAACATGCAAATCACAGTTGGCTTAGATAGTAAAGAATCTTCCTGTAATGCAGGAGACCTGGGTTTGATCCCTGGGTCAGGAAGATACCCTGGAGAAGGGATTGGCTACCTACTCCAGTATTCTTGCCTTGAGAATTCAATGGACAGAGGAGCCCGATGGGCTACAGTCCATGGGGCCACAAAAAGTCGGCCACGATTGAGAGACTAACATTTTCATATGGTATACACAGTAACAAAGGTGTGTTTAAGGTGTGGAGGAGGCTACTGCTGATATAGAAGAGAGAGTTGGGGAGGGATCTCTTGATTTCCTACTGCATCTTTTCCAAACTACCTATTCCTCTCTGGGTGTTCCCAGTTGTTGAAGCCAAAAATCTAGGCATCATCTATGAATCAGTCCTTTCCTTGATCTCCCACGTTTAGTCCACCAGATGGTCCAGCCAAACCTTCCCCTAAGCTGTATTTTTAAATCTGCCAAGATTTCTCTCCCCCGACTGTTTTACCCCTCAAATGCAAGCTCCCATCCAATCTCCTCTGCTTCTTTTCAATAGCCAGTTTCCTTGGCCTCCCTGCTTCCATTTTTGCCATTTTACAAAGCATTCTCTACACAGCAGTAAACATATAAATCAAATGATGTCATTCTATTGCCTAAAGTTCTTCAGTGGCTTCCTGTCACACTTAAAATTCAACCCAACATCAGACCTTGGCCTGCAAGACCCAGCATGATTTGTCCCAAGCCTTATTTTCCTTCTTCATCTCCTTTCCTTTCCCACTCAGTTCCACTTTGTAATAGCCATGAAATTTACAGTTAGCACACTATCTTGATTGCTACAAGATATATTAATTACTGTATTATTTTCATATATTAATGTAGCTGTGTACATCGACCTTCTTTCTGTTTTTGAATACATTGAGCTTGCTCTCACTTCCAACTTTCTGAATGAAACTCTCTTCCCCAGATATTCCCATGGAGGGATCCTTGTTTTTTTTTTTTTGTTTTTTTTTGCAGATCTTAGCTCAGAAGTTACCTCCTCACTCTCTTTCAGCTCACTGTTTTCAATTCTCTGCAACACTTTCTTTTATCTGAAATTATCTTAATCTATCATTTCTTTATCTTTTCTTCCCAATCCCTCCTTACCCTTGCCTTCTACATATACACTCAAATATGATTCACAAGATCAAGGACCTCTATCCACCCAGTGCTTAGCATTAGGTATTTATTGAATGAATAAATGAATGATTTCGTAGGGAAGATGACATTAGAACTAGCCTTATGACCCAGCAATCCCACTGCTGGGCATACACACTGAGGAAACCAGAATTGAAAGAGACACATGTACCCCAATGTTCATCGCAGCACTGTTTATAATAGCCAGGACATGGAAGCAACCTAGATGTCCATCAGCAGATGAATGGATAAGAAAGCAGTGGTACATATATGCAATGGAGTATTAGCCATTAAAAAGAATACATTTGAATCAGTTCTAATGAGGTGGATGAAACTGGAGCCGATTATACAGAGTGAAGTAAGCCAGAAAGAAAAACACCAATACAGTATACTAACACATATATATGGAATTTAGAAAGATGGTAATGATAACCCTGTATACGAGACAGCAAAAGGGACACAGATGTATAAAACAGTCTTTTGGACTCTGTGGGAGAGGGTGAGGGTGGGATTATTTGGGAGAATGGCATTGAAACATGTATAATGTCATATAAGAAACAAATCGCCAGTTCAGGTTTGATGCAGGATACAGGATGCTTAGGGCTGGTGTACTGGGATGACCCAGAGGGATGGGGTGGGCAGGGAGGTGGGAGGGGGTTCAGGATTGGGAACATGTCTATACCCGTGGTGGATTCATGTTGATGTATGGCAAAACCAATACAATATTGTAAAGTAATTAGCCTCCAATTAAAATAAATAAATTTAAACTAAAAAAAAGAACTAGGTAAGATTTTGTTACCCAAAGGAAACCAATCCTGAATATTCATTGGAAGAACTGATGTTGAAGCTGAAGCTCCAATACTTAGGCCAACTGATGTGAAGAACTTACTCATTGGAAAAGACCCTGATGCTGGGAAATATTAAGGGCAGGAGGAGAGAGGACAACAGAAGATGAAATGGTTGGATGGCATCACTGACTCGATGGACAGAGTTTGAGCAAGCTCCGGGAGTTGGGTGATAGACAGGGAAGAAGCCTGGCATGCTGCAGTCCATGGGGTCGCAAAGAGTTGGACATGACAGTGAGTGAATGGAACTGAAGATTTTGCTAGACCAAGACGGTGGAGTATTCGAACACTATGAACTGTTGTTTGTTCCCAAATTGCCTCATGAGAGAGAAATGTAAAGATAAGGAAGTGGCAGTACCATGGCAGTACCAATTGGCTAATATTCCAATTGGGAATAATTTCCTGATCAGTAGGCATAGTATTGATTGAAATATGCTTCACTCTTAGCCAGACTAGGAGTGCTAACACTTGGAACATGTTTCCATTTTTTAAAAATTTGGGGTGTTAGAACTGGAGTTTATACTCAGGAGTTTATCACGTGGTTTGTATCTTTCCAATTATACAATCACTCTCTGGTATTATTTAAAGTGAAATTGTAATTTAAATACTTTTGTGGGGGTTGTGTGTGTATATGTGTGTTTGTGATTGAGAAAAGGGGTCATGAGCATTCACTGGCAAATCTGGTATCTGTGGAACATACTCAATGACAAGATCACAAATTGTTTGCAAGAGTCTCAGAAATAAAATCTCATTTAATTTTCTGTCACTAAAGCTTTTAACCTAGGGAGACTTGAGCTAACAGTGAAAAGAATCTGCAAAAAAAAAAAAAAATCCACCATTTTTATTACATTTTCAGGGGGCCATTCCTGTTTTTAATTGAATCTGTCAAGTTTTCTTATGATTTGTGGGGCTTTTGGAAATAAATCAGTTTCTATCTTCTCATTGTCTTTATAGGGAGTTTACCAGTTTCCCAGGTATTGTGAGAATTTGTCAGGTAATTATGGAATCTGATTTCTTCCAAGTCCAAAGTGTTGACCTCTCTAGAAATCACAAAATTAGAATGTGGACAACTTAATGAAGAGATTTTTTTCCCCCTTCAAATTAGCATTTACATTTACCCCAAGACATTTATAACCATAATAAGTGTCTGATGTTAATGGATGGCATAGACATTCTTATCATCTGAATTCTAATTATTCTATTTTCTGTTTCTAGTAGATAATTAGTTATTGCTAGCTTTTAAATGTTTTCTGAGAGTTTGGGTTTGTCTCTGCATCCCCTCATCCATAGAGCTCATCCGTTTTCAGAGCTACACTTCTGTCTCAATGACATTCTCAATTTTCAGGCCAGATTTCTTACCCAAGTACCAGACTTTAAATGACCTGGATATTTTCATGCAAAAGCTCAACCACTGTGTAAAATTCAACAAACCCAACTTCACCAAAACTCCTCTGCCATTCTCTTGTGTTTATCTTTCACACTTTCATCCCCCACACTCCCTCGCCTACGTTACCTTGCATCATTCCCTCATCCCTTCTGTTCAGACTGTGGCTCTGACTTACATATTATCTCTTGGATTTGTTTCTTCTAGTCCCATTGGGTACACACTTGTACAGACATCATCACACCTAAATCAAGTCATTAATGTCCCCATCTGTCTCCCTGCCTCTAATTCCTTTGCCCTTCAAATCCAGATATATTTTCAAAATAGCATTTGTAGCATAAAAATGATAGAAAAGGATCCAAGAACTCTTTCACGTACCACAAAAAGGAGAACTTTGAATTATCTGTGAAAATAATTTTAAACAACTTATCATAGCACTTAAGGCCCTCTTCCCTTGTTTTTGGCAAGCTTGCAGTCTAGACAATCAGGTCTCTTTCCCATCCTCTCCACAACCTTTTAAGGTGATCTTGTGCCATTTTTCACCTTGGATGACCTCTTTTTCCTAAATAGTTTTCCAAGTTTACTTTTCCTTCAAGTCACTTTTTTTTTTAATTTTTTAAATTTTATTTTATTTTTAAACTTTACATAATTGTATTAGTTTTGCCAAATATCAAGTCACTTTTAAAACCTCATCTTTTCAAAGAGTCTTCCCTGGACACTCAACTCTATCGTCTTTTCTTTTTTGACAATGTATTCTCATGTGTTGTTTTGTGTGCCTTGGTCGTATCTCCTTCCTGAGAACATGAGTTTTGCAAGATGGAGATGTTATTTTTTGCTATCTCTGTGTCTTTCACAGTGCTAGGCATTTTGCTAAACCTTAGTAAATACAGTGACAAAGAACCAGTCTAGTATGGATGCTCCATGAGGACTGGCGTCATGCCTGCTCTGTTCCCAGATATGTATCCTGTAGATAACACAATGCCTGGCCTGTAACAGGTGTCCGATATATATTTTTTCAATTGAAAGAATGAATGAATGAGAGCTGAGAGTGAGAATCACAAGTCGCTGTGAAAACCTTCCTGTGTCAATTTTTACCCATAAAAATTGTAAGGGTAATTAAGAGAAAGGATACCTAGGATAGAATCTCAAATTCCAGGCTATGTATCCATGGGTTAGAATAGAAGCCACAGCATACGTATGGGTTAAAAAACTACCATAGGAGGATGACTCATGACAGTCAGAATCCAGTCAGTTCAGCAAGCTGTCCAAAACCTTGAGATTTCTGTTACCTTTGGTCTGTCATGGAGGACAAAATGTCACAGAGCAAGAACATACAGTCTCTTCAGGCAGTTGGAAACCCAGGGTAGGGGAGCTTGTTCCCACCGTCAGGAAGCAGGCAGGTCTTCCCACAGAGCAAGCTCTGCAATGTGTTCTTAACAAAGATGATATTGGAATTTTCTTCTTCTCAGTGTTAGGTCCCCATGTTAGTAGCTGTCATTTCCTACTATGTTCTACATTTGCTACAAATGTAATAAGATGATTTTTTGTTGTGTGTGCTGTTTCTTTAATATCTGTTATTCCTGTAAAGTGCAAGCTTCAAGAAGGCTTCTCGTGTCTCACATGCCTGGACTAGAGCTCACAGCATAACAGGTGCTCAGTATGGATTTGTTAAGTGAATGAGGAACTCTACGTCTGTACTCAGATGAGTGCGCATATGTGTGTATGTACGCTCATGCATGTGAGAGACATATAGACAGATATTAAGATGCTGGATAGACTTGAAAACTGTAGGATAGTCTCAGAGAAAAACACTGAAACCCATTAAGGGAATGGAAAAGAGGTGTTAAGAGCAGAAAATGTCACAGTTGACATTGCAAAATTTAGAGATAAGAATATTATATTAATAGAGTGAGGCAGCTCTGTGACGTGACATGACTCTTAGCTGTCTTATTTCATTTATATTTATAAAATGGGGATAATAGCCATTTTTTCTTACATTAGAGTTAATTGGGGTTATGTATGTGAGGCATTGGAGAAAGCGATGGCACCCCACTCCAGTACTCTTGCCTGGAAAATCCCATGGATGGAGGAGGCCTGATAGGCTGCAGTCCGTGGGGTCGCAAAGAGTCGGATACGACTGAGCAACTTCACATTCACTTTTCACTTTCATGCATTGGAGAAGGAAATGGCAACCCACTCCAGTGTTCTTGCCTGGAGAATCCCAGGGATGGGGAGCCTGGTGGGCTGCCGTCTATGGGGTCACACAGAGTCGGACACGACTGAAGGGACTTAGCAGCAGCAGTAGCATGTGAGGCATTAACCTAGTCCCTGGTTCCTACACAAGAAATTACTCACCCTCTGGACAGTTTTTCTTTAAATTGAAGTAGAGTTGATTTACAATATTATGTAAGTTTCAGGTATACAGCACAGTGATTCATATATATTCGTAGATACATACATACACATATATAGTCTTTTCAGATTCTTTTCCCTTATCTGTTGTTATAAAATATTGAGTATAGTTCTCTGTTCTACACAGTAGCTACTTGTTTATTATCTATTTTATACATAGTTGTGTATATATGTTAATCCCAGCCTCCTAATTTATCCTTTTCCCCAACCCCTTTTTCCCTTTGATAACCATGGATTTGTTTTCTATGTCTGTGAGCCTCTTTTGGATTTGGAAATGTTTATTTTTGTCAGGTTTTTTTTGTTTTCAGATTTCAAATATAAGCAATATCATATGATACTTGATTTATTTTATTTAGTATGATAATCTCTAGGTCTATTTGTGTTGCTGTAAATGGCATTATTTCATTGTCTTTTGTGGTTCAGTAATATTCCATCGTATATATGTACTATATCTTCTTTATCCACTCCTCTATTGATGGACTTTTAGGTTGCTTCTGTGTCTTGGCTATTGTAAATAGTGCTGCAGTGGACATTGGAGTGCATGTATCTTTTCAAATTATGGTTTTCTCCAGATGTATGCCCAGGAGTGGGATTGCAGGATCATATGGCAGTTCTATTTTCAGTTTTTTAAATATCTTACGTACTGTTCTCCATAGTGGCTTCACCAATTTACATTCCCATCAACAGTGCAGGAGGGTCCCTTTTTCCTTCACACCTTCTCCAGCGTTTATTGTTTGCGGTCTTTTTAATGATGGCCAAAACTACCTCATTGTAGTTTTGATTTGCATTTCTCTAATAGTTAGCAATGGTGAGCATCTTTTCATGTGCTTTTTGGCTGTCTGTAGGTCTTTATTGGAGAAATGTCTATTTAGGTCTTCTCCCCACTTTTTGATTGGGTTTTTTGTTTGTTCTTTCATATTGAGCTGTATGAGATGTTTGTATATTTTGGAAATTAAATCCTTGTCAGTTGCATCATTTGTAAATATTTTCTTTCATTCTGTAGGTTGTCTTTTCATTTGGTTGATACTTTTCTCTTAATTCATAAACTCGTAGGCTATTCTTTTTTAAAAAAATATTTACTTATTTTCATTTTTGTCTATGCTGGGTCTTCATTGCTATATGGGCTTTTCACTAGTTGTGGTGAGCAGGAACTATTTTCCA
Source organism: Bison bison bison (assembly GCF_000754665.1). NCBI lineage: Eukaryota > Metazoa > Chordata > Mammalia > Artiodactyla > Bovidae > Bison > Bison bison. The sequence goes on along the minus strand of NW_011494708.1, from coordinate 22,503 downwards.
GTTGCAGTACATGGGCTTCTCATTGTGGGGATTTCTCTTACAGTGAAGCACAGGCTCCAGGGTGCGTGGGTTCAGCAGTTGTGAGGTATGAGCCTAGCTGCCTCACAGCATGCGGGAGCTTCCTGGACCAGGGATTGAACCTGTGTACCCTGCACTGCAAGACAGACTCCCAACAATTAGATCACCAGGGAAACCCCCGTAGGCTATTGTTTAAGAGAATATGATGAAACAAACCTGAGAAAAACAAAAAAGCAGGAAATACAAAACATAGTGTAACTGAATCGATTGTACATATTTAAAAGTCATTCAAAGCCTTGCAAAAAGAAACTAGAAAATATTTCTTCTGATGTCATTGCAGCCTAAATACTATATCTGTGTGTACTTATGTATCTATATCTATTTCTCCAATTATATCTCAGACAGCATGTGCCCATATTGGTTCATGTATTTTAATTAGTGGTAGAATTTTTAGCAACTGACACGGTAAATAAGTAAAAATCAACATTTTGCAAAAAAGTTGAAATCTCTTCCTTCTCTTCCTCCTCATTCATGGTTTTTTGAAGTGACCAGATATCAAAATAGATTTTTCCTGTAGCTTTGGAATATCTTATACTGTTTTGATGAATTTAAAATTTACCTTTTGGTACTAAGGGCCATGATGAAGTTTTTAAAGTAAGTGCCAAGGGAACTTCTGCAGACTTTGACGTCTGGTAAGTGCTGGGTATTTTCCTTTACTCTTCATAAAGATATTCCTTTATGACCCGAGCGCCCAGACTGATCGTGTGAAACATCAGGTAAACCTTCCAACAGGGAGCACACCAGAACTTGTGCTGGGATCTTTTCCCGAAGTGGATAGGCAGGGACTTGAAATCTCCCTCTTAAAATCAAAATCATTGAATAAATGTTGGGGTTTAAAAAAAGATCTCAGTGGTAACTGACTGTATCAATTCAAAGCTCCTTTCTACCAAGGTCCCAAATGAAACTCCACTGTGCGATCAAAACAACAATGTTTAGAGGTCAATCAGGAGAGGGTGAAATGTGAGCAAAACTTATAAAATAAGAACATTTCCCTTCTAATAGCTTCTATTAGATTTTTTTATGTAACAATAAGGTAACAATTAATATTTATTGCACATATAACATGAGTTAGGAATTTTGGATATTATTTAGCCTTTGCATCAACTGTATGAAGTCTTATCTTTCTTATTGGTCTTTTACAGATGAGCAGACTAGGGTACTGTGAGGTCAAGAAACAGTCTCATGTAAGGCCAGTGAGTGGCTGAGCCAGGTTTTTAAGTCCAGGTAAATGGGTTCCTCAGGCCGTGAGCTATGCAGGGTGCCATTGCTATTTCATCTTGGTAACCAAATCTCTCCTTAGGACAGGGGTTACCAGTGGACTGATTATACATAAATGGGAGATTAAAATTTTTTTTTTACATTTATTTTTACTTTTCTTCTTCTAGTTTTATTGAGATATCATTGAAATACAGCACTGTATTAAGTTTAGGTTGTGCCTATGACCCTGCCATTCCACTCCTGGATATTTATCTGAAGAAAATGAAAACACTAATTGTAAAGATACATGTACCCCTATGTTCACAGAAGTATTATTTACAATAGCAAAGATATGAAAGCAACCAAAGTGGCCATCAACAGATGAATGGAGAAAGAAGATTCTATTCTAATAGAATCTATTATAAGGGAAATGTTCTTATTTAACAAATTTTGTTCACATTTCACCCTCTTCTAAAATGCTGGACTGGATGAAGTACAAGCTAGAATTAAGACTGCCGGAAGAAATATCAATAACCTCGGGTATGCAGATGACACCACCCTTATGGCAGAAAGTGAAGAGGAACTAAAGAGCCTCTTGATGAAAGTGAAAGAGGAGAGTGAAAAAGTTGGCTTAAAACTCAACATTCAGAAAACTAAGATCATGGCATTTGGTCCCATCACTTCATGGCAAATAGATGGGAAAACAATGGAAACAGTGAGAGACTTTAATTTTGGGGGGCTCTAAAATCACGACAGATAGTGGCTGCAGCCATGAAATTAAAAGATGCTTGCTCCTTGCAAGAAAAGTTATGACCAACCTAGACAGCATATTAAAAAGCAGAGACATTACTTTGTCAACAAAGTTCTGTCTAGTCAAAGCTTTGATTTTTCCAGTAGTCATTTATGGATGTGAGAGTTGAACTATAAAGAAAGCTGAGTGCCAAAGAATTGATACTTTTGAACTGTGGTGTTGGAGAAGAGTCTTGAGAGTCTCTTGGACAGCAAGAAGATCCAATCAGTCCATCCAAAAGGAAATCAGTCCTGAATATTCATTGGAAGGACTGATGCTGAAGTTGAAACTCCAGTACTTGGCCACCTGATGCAAAGAACTGACTCATTTGAAAAGACCCTGATACTGGGAATGATTGAAGGTGGGAGGAGAAGGGGACGACAGAGGATGAGATGGTTGGATGGCATCACTGACTCAATGGACATGAGTTTGAGTAAGCTCTGGGAGTTGGTGATGGACAGGGAAGCCTGGCGTGCTGCAGTCCATGGGGTCACAAAGAGTCGGACATGACTGAGCGACTGAACAGAAGTGAACTGAAAATTGACATTTAACCATTGTTGTTTTGATACTACAGTAGAGCTTTATTTTAGACCTTTGTTGAAAGGAACTTTGAACTGATCCAGTCAACTTTTCCATTCATTTGCTGATTGCCACATTGGTTGATACACACACACACACACACACACACACACAAGGATATCACTCAGCCTTAAAAATAGTGAAATCTTTCCATTTGTGACAACATGACTGCACCAAGAGGGTATTACGCTTAGTGAAATGTCAGGTGGAGAAAGACAAATAATGTATGACTTCACTTATGTGTGGGATCTAAAAAACAAAACAAATGCACAAACAAAAGAAAACTGTAACGGAATCGTAGATACAGAGAACGTACAGGTGGTTGTCAAAGGGAAAGGAGGTATGGGGAGGAGAGAAGTGGGTGAGGGAGATTAAGAGGTACAAAATTCCAGTTGCAAAATAAATGCATCATGGGTATGAAATGTACAGTGTGGGGAATATAATAATAATGAATAATAATGTGTGGGGAATATAGTAATAATTACTACGTAATGTCTTTGTATGGTGACAGACGGTGACTAGACTTGTGGTGATGATTGTGAAATGTACGGAAATACTGAATCACTATGTTGTGTGACAGGAACTAACATAGTGTTGTGGGTTGATTGTGTGATTTCTTTTATGATCCAGACAGATGACTGACGTCTTTATTCACTTCTGATGGAAAACAGGTGTGTTTTCTACTGATGAATGAAGAACCTCAACCTCACCAAAGGCTTTGCTACCTGATGTGGCCTGTGTGATGATTTACTTTATTTGCACTTTCCTTGTCACTGACCTACGATCATAGCACCTAGTTTTGCTTACCAAAAAGTAACAACTCATGATTAACTACCTTTGGCTGTTCTTTTCCCAAAGTCATCTGCATCTGTGGTGCTTTGCAACTGAAATTTCCAAAAAGCAGCCCCTCTTGACATGGAAATTAGGTTTCATACAAACAGGGGTTCCACCTCCAGAAAGAAAATGAGTGGAGGGTGAGGGTGTAATAATTTAGTGCTAGATGTTCAAGGAAGCAGGACCCCAAATATCACATAGACTGAATCTGTTTAGGTCACATACCTAAAACAGTGTTTTAACAGATGAAATGACTTTCCTCTTCTGGTTTCCCTGAACATGTGACATTACTGACAACTCTGTTAGAGTGCATTTGAGAATGTGGTAGTGATCTAATAGAAATCAGCAAGACCTTCCCAGAGGATTTTTGATGGAAGAGAACTTGTCAAGGCTAGAATATGAGAGGGGTGATGTGCTTTTAGGCAGAGGGAAAACATGATCAAAAAGACAGAGATATGGGAAGAAATAAAGTTTTTGAAGGCTGGAATGCCAACTATGAGAGGTGGAGTATCTAGCCAGGTAACTCAGAGGCAGCTTGGAAAATCATATGCACTACACAAAAAGCCTAATTTCATTCTTCAGGCAAAAGGAAACCATGAAAAATGTTAAGTATAGTAGTGACGTGATTAGTTTCAGATTTTAGAAAGCTCACTGGAATTATGGTGGCCATTGGATTAGAAAGAAGTAAGAATGGAATAAGGGAGGGCTAGTCAAGAGATTATTAGAATAATCCTTGTAAGAGAGAATGCTGGCTTGAATTGAGGCAGTAGGAGTGAATTAGACAAAGGAGTGGATGTAAGAGGTCTTCGAATCTGTAAATAGGATGACTGATTGTATGTGGAAGTAGAAGAGCCAGTGGTAACTATTAGGTTTCGGACTTGTATACCAGGGGAGAGACTTGCATTTGTTTGTCTGCTAATAGAGCAAAGATCCCGGGGTGGTGAAAATATTGGATAGACAGGACAGATGGAGGCTGATGTCTTGAGGTCCTGGAGAAGCAAGAGGACATGCGTATGTCAATGGAAGGAGAAATACCCCTTCCACTGAGGATGGAGAACAGAAGATGAAGAAAGAGGTTGCGGGTAGGTTTGTGCTGGCTTAGCAGATAGGGTAGCAGTGCTCAAGAGGTTGAGAGACTTTTTGAACTCTGTCTAAGAGGCAACAGACAAGATTTTTGGATAAACATGTTTGATAAGAGACTTGGAGAGAGTGAAGATTTGTACTGTTGGCACACTAGAAAGGAATGTTGCCAAGGAAGAGACAGAGAGCGGCTCTGAAAGGGCTAAAGGAAACCACAAACTGGCAGTGGTATCATTCTGCTCAGTTCGTGATGCATAACTTGATCCTATAGTGTGTTACAACTATTAATAAAGGGCCGCAATGATGGCAGGGACCATGTTTCATTTAACCTGAAGATTCTCCAGTGTTCAAAAAGGGCATGATCCATATTAAATGCTCAATATACTTTTGTTGACTTGAAATCTGTGGCACTATGGAGCAGCAGACATGAAATACTATTAGCAAACAGAACTTTTTTTTTTCTAAGCGCATTAAATGGCAGTACCTTGGAGAACACTAAAAGTAGAAGAGTCAATATTTTAGGATGGTTCTCCCAGGAGTGACGGTTCTTTGTGTGAACAGGTGTATCTGAAAAGACCAATTTGCTGCCAATAGTCACTTTCCTGCTACAGACTACGGGTTTAATGATTTAAGGTGAGACAGAACACCTGGTGCTGTTTACAGCCCTCTTTCTTCACAGTGACAATCTCAAAGAGTCTATAGCGATTTCAGGGAGAAAAGGGAAGCGAATTGGAAAAATAGTGATGCAAAGGGATAATGAAGGAGAAGAGTGAGCTGAGGTCACGTGCCAAGAGGAACGTTGCTGCCTGACACTTAGTATATGCTTTAAGGCAAGAGCACATAGCTGGACTTACAGAAAGGAAAACATCTAGGTTCTAGTTTGAGCTCAACCTCTAACTAATCATATCACCTATAATCTTTTATCAGTTTTCTGAAACTCAAGGTTTTTTGTTACCCAAGGGGAGTCACACTTTTTGGATCAGATGACTCCTTTAATAAATATTTTGTAAACTGCCCAGCATTCTACAAATGTGTACAAGGCTACAGAGGAGAACCTTGATGCAAAGCTGACTTCTACATTGCATGCATGGGATCTTTGCCTCATGGCTTTAATTTTTCTCCTGCCCACCTCAGCCTAAGTTGTCTGTTTTTCTTTCTTAAATCTCTTCATAATTTTATCTCCAGAAAATCCTTATGTACAAGGAAGATTTATGTTGCAACTTAAACCTAAGTCAGTATTTACTCCCCAAGGTATCCTTTTCAGTGTACCCAGTATGATTATCCGGAAAAGGCGATGGCATCCCACTCCAGTACTCTTGCCTGGAAAATCCCATGGATGGAGGAGCCTGGTAGGCTGCAGTCCCTGGGGTCGCGAAGAGTCGGACACAACTGAGCAACTTCACTTTCACTTTTCACTTTCATGCATTGGGGAAGGAAATGGCAACCCACTCCAGTGTTCTTGCCTGGAGAATCCCAGGGACGGGGGAGCCTGGTGGGCTGCCATCTATGGGGTCGCACAGAGTCGGACACAACTGAAGCGACTTAGCAGCAGCAGCAGCAGAAGCAGTATGATTATCAACACATCATTCTTTCAGTTTCTAAGTATTTGTAAATATGAGGTCATTTGTTAATGCAATTCAATGAATGTATAGCTGTTACATGCCAAGCCCTGTATTAGGTTCAGGGAATACAGGGATGAGGTACAATAGGAGAGACGCTTCTACTGATTCTACTCAAATGGATGCTAAATGTTCATATTAATATAGATTGGACACAGAGGAGAAATTGACTAATTTTATCTGGGAAGTTTAGAGAAAGCTTTGTAAAAGCTGTGATATTTGACCTTGGCCATGAAGAATGAATATGATTGACACAATTTCACCAGATAGAGAAGGAGGGAAAAGACATTTAAGGTAGAGAAAACAGCCTGGTTGAAGCCTAGAGCTGGCAAAGGGTGCTGTGTGTTGAGGGGAATGACAAGTGGCCCAGCCCTAGGCCATTCATTCTCCAACAAGAAATTCTTTGTTGTTCAATCACCCAATTATATCCAACTCTTTGCAACCCTATGGACTGCAGCATACGAGGCCTCTCTGTCCCTCACCATTTCTTGGAGTTTGCCCAAGTTTACATCCATTGAAATTCTTACCAGAAGTTAAAAATCAGATATGGACACAGTGGCCTCAAAAAATGGTTATTCCCATTGCTTTTGGAGAGTTATGGCTGCCAGAGACTTTGGAACTGTGGTACAGAAGGGTAGTGATAATTACTATTAAACATATAAAAAGAGCTGTCACCTGGGAGAACAGAGGTTGTGAAGGGCAGTGTTAATAACTTGCTATGCTATGCTATGCTAAGTCACTTTAGTCGTGTCCAACTCTGTGTGACCCCGTAAACGGCAGCCCACCAGGCTCCCCGTCCCTGGGATTCTCCAGGCAAGAACAACTTATGAGCATATAACCAGAGCCATCCCACCAGCAGATGTTAACCTGACTCATTGTGGAGACCATTTCTCAGGATATGCAAATATAGGATCATTATGTTGTACACCTGAAACTAATATAATGTTACATGGCAATTATACATCAATTTTTTTTAAAAAGTAGCATTTCACAAGACCAGTGGACTAATTAGTTCCATGTTTTGTGGAGCAACCAAAGATAGCTGAAGATTTGCCATGATTTAGGAAATGACTAACAGAGGAGAAGAAAGCACACGAGTTGATGTTTTACAGACAGCACATGCAAATTCCTAATCATTTGAGATGTTCAGATACCGGCAAGGTGCATGAAGCCCTCTTCTTCCATCTAAATCTCATGGCTATTGATTACATAGCTATAACTTGTTTATAAGAGTCAGAGGGAAGCTGGCTTAATCACAGCATTTGCTACTTGTTCTATGTGGAAACTTGGCCAAAGTATTTGATATCTATAAATACTGTAAATCTCAGTTAGTTCATCTGTTTGAAAAGGTGAGAATAAGAATACTTATTTCATGAGTTGACAGGATTTACAATGATGTACATAAGGCAACCTGTAGAATGCCTTGAATTTGCAACATATGCAAGATGAATGGTCCCCATTATTACTTTTGTCTTAATTCTATTGCCTTTTCTCTATATTTAAGTATTGCGATGGTTTAATTTAGCAAATTTCACCACCAGATCTCAAACTGTATTTTAAATGCTATAATTCCCACCTAACTGGCCTTGTTGGAGCCAGGGCTCCTGAATAGAAATTGATGTGGGTAATAATTTTCTTGTGAGAAGATAGGTGAAGAGTTGTGCTTTGCCTATGTTATACGTGCCCACATTGAGGCAGAAACTTTGGATATATCCCAAGAAATTCAGACTCTGAACTAAAACTCTAATTAAATGCCTTTATCTCCAAGCCTGCAGACTCAGTCATTTGCTTCTGCAATCTTGTCCATACGACTGTAAGTCATCAGGGTGCTGAAAGGAACAACTCTCATAAAGCTGTCTGGGCACCAGACAGCACTGCCATGGCTAGCATTTCACAAAGATCAAGTCCCTTAGAAAAATCCAATTTGATAGGAGCAAGAGTAATAACAAAACAAGGGATTGTAGTTTAATCATATCAAATCAAAGATAGATATATATATACATATATGCACATATATATGCATGCATTATATGGTAATGGCAAAAGGAAAAAGTAATTCATTTTTGTGGTTCTAAAATTGGATTTTTCCCAAAGATAAGAATAGAGCTCAATTTTTTGGACTTGGGTTAACGATACTGTCACTAACAGAAAATGCTGGGAGCAAAAGCTGAAACCATTGCATGTTGAATAGCTTCCCTAAAATTGATTGTCCCATTTATGCATTTGAAAATCTGAATTGTGAAAGAAATGATATATGTCTCAGTTAGGTATGGCCTTATATAGGATTTTTCATTTTAGAAATTTATTAATATTCCTTAGGCAATTCTTCCTTTATGAGAAAGGCAGCTGTGGCATGGCATTTAATAAGTTTGTGGCAACATTAAGCTCTATTGATCTGAATTAGTATATCTGCCTTTTGCTTTGATAGTTTATTACTGTGACTCACAGGTAGAGAGATGTACAGTCACCCAGTTTCTATTGACTATGCTAGAAAATGTATTGCATGCCACTGACTATATTGCAAGTCTTTGGAATAATTTACACAGTGTGTTTTGTTTTTGTATATTAAATTTTTTGTCCTGGCATTAATATCAGTACATAGACATGTAAAACAATGCTGTGAACATTGAGTGAGTGAATGATTGAGTTAATAGCTTGTATGACATCAGAGAAAGTAAGCAGTGGATTCAACATTCAAGTTTTGAGCTTGAGAACATTCAAGTGTTCTGGCCAAGGAGAATGAGGTGGATTGGTTGGGCCAGAATTAAGCCCAGCAGCTCACAACTCATATCTTGATGTACTCATTTTGGCTGTATCTCTTAATTAGTTGTTCTAAGTTGGGAGGCTGATGGAGTGGATTTGAATCAGATTCTCTGAGGCAGCATTAAGAGCTAGAGAGCAAAGTAATAGAACATGATCCTCAATAAGAAACTGGACTTATGAACTGGGATCATGGTGCAACAGATTCAGAATGGCTTAATCTAGGAGGGTTCCAGGAAATTGCTGTTTGCAGGGGTGTGTGTTATAGTTTTTACTTCTTAATATATGTACAGGGGTGGCAGAGGATGAGATGGTTGGATGCTATGAACTTGAGCAAACTCTGGGAAATAGTGGAGGACAGGGAAGCTTGGCATGTTGCAGTCCATGGGGTCTCAAAGAATCAGACACAACTTAGGAACTGAACAACAACATATGTACATGGTTATGTTCTATTGGCTGAAAGTTAATCAGTTTGCAATGGACTGAGAATGTTTTAGAATTTAGTTTAAACAAATGATAATAGTGGTGATTGCTATCTACCAGGAAGAGTTCTAGGGTTTTACATAGATTATCTTACTTAAATCGGGTATTTTTACCCTCATTTTATAAATGGAGCACTGAGGCCTAGAGATTTTAGGTATCATGTACAAAGTAAGGAAAGTTATAGACTCAGGACTTGTATCTTTGGAACTTGATGCTAAAGTCTGGGCTCTAAACAAGCATTCTAAAAAGTAAGGGAGTACCATGGCCTCCTTAATGCAAAATTCAGACTTAGAGAAAATAGGAAAACCACCAGGCCATTCAGGTATAACCTAAATCAAATCCTTTACAATTATACAGTGGAAGTGACAAATAGATTCAAGGGATTAGATCTGATAGAGTGCCTGAAGAACTATGGATGGAGGTTCATGACATTGTACAGGAGGCAGTGATCAAGACCATGCCCAGGAAGAAGAAATGCAAAAAAGCAAAATGGTTGTCTGAGGAGGCCTTACAAATAGCTGAGAAAAGAAGAGAAGCAAAAGGCAAAACAGCAAAGGAAGATACACTCATCAGAATGCAGAGTTCAAAAGAATAGCAAGGAGAGATGAGAAAGCCTTCCTAAGTGAACAATGCAAAGAAACAGAGGATAACAATGGAATGGGAAAGACTAGCAATCTCTTCAAGAAAATTAGAGATACCAAGAGAACATTTCATGCAAAGATGGGGTCAATAAAGGACAGAAATGGTATGGACCTAACAGAAGCAGAAGATATTAAGAAGAGGTGGCAGGAATACACAGACGAACTATACAAAAAAGATCTTCATGACCCAGATAATCATGATGGTGTGATCACTCACCTAGAGCCAGACATCCTGGAATGTGAAGTCAAGTGGGCCTTAGGAAGCATCACTATGAACAAACCTAGTGGCGGTGATGGAATTCCAGTTGAGCTATCTCAAATCCTAAAAGATGATGCTGTAAAAGTGCTGCAGTCAACATGTCAGCAAATTTGGAAAGAATAGCAGTGGCCACAGGAGTAGAAAGGGTCAGTTTCCATTCCAATCCCAAAGAAAAGCAGTATCAAAGAATATTCAAACTACCTCACCATTGCACTCATTTCACATGCTAGCTAGGCTTCAACATACATAAACTGAGAACTTCCAGATGTACAAGCTGGATTTAGAAAAGGCAGAGGAACCAGAAATCAAATTGCCAACATCCATTGGATCATAGAAAAGCAAGGGAATTTCAGAAAAACATCTGCTTCATTGACTACACCAAAGCCTTGACTGTGTAGATCACAACAAACTGTGGAAAATTCTTCAAGAGATGGGAATACCAGACCACCTGACCTGCCTCCTGGAAACCTGTATTCAGGTTAAGAAGCAGCAGTTAGAACCCAACATGGAACAACAGACTGGCTCAAAATTGGGAAAGGAGCATGTCTCAACTGTATATTGTCATTCTATTTATTTAATTTACATGTAGAGTATGTCATGTGAAAAGCCAGGCTGGATGAAGCACAAGCTGGAATCAAGATTCCTGGGAGAAATATGCAGATAATATAATATGCAGAAATTGTCAGATATGCAGATGACACCACCCTTATGGCAGAAAGTGAAGAGGAACTGAAAAGCCTCTTGATGAAAGTGAAAGAGGAGAGTGACAAAGCTGGCTTAAGACTCAACATTCAAAAAACTAAGATCATGGCATCCAGTCCCATCACTTCATGGCAAATAGAAGGGGGAAAAGTGGAAGCAGTGACAGATTTTATTTTCTTGGGCTCCAAAATAATTGCAGTCTATGACTGCAGCCATGAAATTAAAAGACATTTGCTCCTTGGAAGAAAAGCTATGACAAAGCTAGACAGTGTATTAAAAAGCAGAGACATTACTTTTCCAACAAAGGTCCATGTTGTCAAAGCTGTGGTTTTTCCAGTAGTCATGTATGGATGTGAGAGTTGGACCATAAAGAAAGCTGAGCACTAAAGAATTGATGCTTTTGAACTGGTGCTGGAGAAGACTCCTGAGAGTCCCTTAGATTGAAAGATCAAACCAGTCAATCTTAAGGGATATCAACCCTGAATATTCATTGGAAGGACTGATGCTGAAGCTCTAATAATTTGGCCACTTTAAGCTAAGAGCTGACTCACTGGGAAAGACCCTGATGCTAAGAAAGGCAGAAGACAGGAGGAGAAGGGGATGACAAAGAATGAGATGGTTGGATGATTTCACCGACTCAATGGATGCCAGCTTGAGCAAGGTCCAGGAGATAGTGAAGGACAGGGAATCCTGGCATGCTGCAGTTCACGGGGTCACAAAGAGTTAGACACAGCTGAGTGACTTTTACTTTTCCTTCTCTCACCAACACTGTCCCACCCCCTAAATATTCTGACTTTCTCTTCCTCTGAGATTTTGAAGCCTAGGACTATCTTAGACCTTGGAGCTACAGGTTGGAGGTTTTTGGTAAAATGTACATTAACTCAGAATGAAAACACCGATGGCCTGTTGCTAAATGCAGTCTCTGAATGGTATTTACTTGCTCTGCAGTTAATAAAAATAATGAATGATTACTTTGCAAATATAATATAGAGGACTAAATATTTCAAAACCTATCTTCTTTGGAGGGAATACCCATCAATCAGATGAGGGCAGCTTCCATTTCAGTTTACAAGTTTTATTACTGCTCTCTTTCTTCAATCATGGCAGCTTTTGTCTTCAATTGGTGCTGGCTATTTGTCTGCCAAGCCGTGGAATCAGAATAAAAGCTAGCACTGACAAGAAGATAGTCATAACAGGGTCATTTCTTTGTTGAGTCCAGGAGAAGAGATTTTTCCTTTGCAGAAACTTTTATTCCAAACCTAGCCTTCCTGACATGGGTTTGTTTAGCCGCAGGCAGTTGTCAAGTACCAGCAAAGCCTCTGAAGATGCTGACATGGACCCTGTTCAGGACCATCAACACTTAGTGTCGAGCAGATGAAAATGGATTTTTTTAAATGTGTGCAGTTTGGCAGCAACTTTACTGATTGTCAAAGCTGATTTTTAGTTATTCATAAACTCTTCTGGGAATAGATAGAGTGCATGTGTTTAGTATTTTGGGTTTGAATCTCTGATGAAATCTTATATTAGAGCAACTCAGGATAAAAGAGAGAGCTTCCTGTCTCAGATGTGGTTGATAAGATGGATATCATGGTTGATGGAAAGGAGAGATTTTGGAGTCAGGCAAAAACTGACTTCAAAGGACAGACCATGTTTTAGACCGACCTGCTTTGTGATCATGGGCAAATTGCTTAAACAAACTGCAGTTCCCTGACTTCTAAGAATCACTATTGCAATACCTCCCACCCTATAGTCTTCTTAGAAAGAATAAATGAGAGTAGATATTGGTAGCGAGGTAAAAAAAACCATGAACTCATCCAAGGCTCTTAATTTATGATTGAGAAAACTGCAGCTGATTTGTTTATAATGTGCAAACCCAGGACTCCATCTTCCTGTGTTTAACTCGGAGCACAGTAGTCTTTCTGCTACAACATGTTCAAGCAAAGGAAACATTTATAAAGAGCACATGTTACATAACATAACTATATATAACTGTGCTCAAAAGAACCCACATTATCTATATAATTCTGACTATATGAAGCTGGATTTCAACAGGCTAAAAGGATGTAGGATGTGACCACAGCCAGCTGGGTTTCTAAATGATGCATTATGGACATAGGATGAGATAGTGGCTTGAGTCATGGCCTCCAAAAAGATGTCTATGACCAATCCCCAGAACATGTGAGTACAACCTATTTGGAAAAGGCTCTTTGAAGATGTAATTAAGATAAGGATCTTGAGATAAAGAGATCATCCTAGATTATCCAAGTCCTAAATCTAATGACAAGTATCTTAATAAGAGACAGAGGGGTGACACCAGAAGAACAGGAGGAGGCAGTGTGACACAGAGGCAGAGATTGGAGTCACACAATCCCCAGGCCAGAAATGCCACGGCCACCAGCAGAAGCTAAAGGAGGCATGGGGCGGAAAGTTCCCTAGATCCTCTGGGGTGACCACAGCCCTGCCAACATTTTGATTTCAGTCCTGTTATATGGATTTCAGACTTCAGGCCTCCAGAACTCAGAGAGAGTCAATTTCTGTTAAGTCACCAAGAGGATTTGAATTTTGCAATACATTATAGCAGCTCTAGAAAACTAATACAAGAGATCAAAAATCTGAGACAAAGAATTGAAAGTAAGTTGTGTGCCAGCTAGGATGTAACTCACATGCAGACACTGGCATATGGAGAGGACGAGAATGCCCTGTTTTTTAAATCTCTCCTTGTTTACCTACAAGACCTTTTGGAACTAACACCCAAAAAAGATGTCCTTTTCATTATAGGGAACTGGAATGCAAAAATAGGAAGTCAAGAAACACCTGGAGTAACAGGCAAATTTGGCCTTGGAGTATAGAATGAAGCAGGGCAAAGGCTAATAGAGTTTTGCCAAGAGAACGCACTGGTCATAGCAAACACCCTCTCCCAACAACACAAGAGAAGACTCTACACATGGTCATCACCAGATGGTCAACACCGAGATTAGAGAAGATCTAATCTCCATCTAAAGATGGAGAAGCTCTATACTGTCAGCAAAAAAAAAAAAAAAAAGACCTGGAGCTGACTGTGGCTCAGATCATGAACTTCTTATTGCCAAATTCAGACTTAAATTGCAGAAAGTGGGGAAAACGACTAGACCATTCAGGTATGACCTAACTCAATCATATGATTTTACAGTGGAAGTGAGAAATAGGTTTAAGGGACTAGATCTGATAGACAGAGTGCCTGATGAACTATGGATGGAGGTTTGTGACATTGTACCGGAGACAAGGATCGAGACCATCCCCAAGAAAAAGAAATGCAAAAAGACAAAATGTCTGTCTGAGGAGGCCTTACAAATAGCTGTGAAAAGAAGAGAAGTGAAAAGCAAAGGAGAAAAGGAAAGACATAAGCATCTGAATGCAGAGTTCCAAAGAATAGCAAGGAGAGATAAGAAAGCCTTTCTCAGCAATCAGTGCAAAGAAATAGATGAAAACAACAGAGTGGGAAAGACTAGAGATCTCTTCAAGAAAATTAGAGATACCAAGAGAACATTTCAAGCAAAGATGGGCTTGATAAAGGACAGAAAGGGTATGAACCTAACAGAAGCAGAATATATTAAGAAGAGGTGGCAAGAACACAGAAGAACTGTACAAAAAAGATCTTCACAACCAAGATAATCACGATGCTGTGATCACTCACCTAGAGCCAGACATCCTGGAATGTGAAGTCAAGTGGGCCTTAGAAAGTATCACTACAAACAAAGCTAGTGGAGGTGATGGAATTCCAGTTGAGCTATTTCAAATCCTAAAAGATGATGCTGTGAAAGTGCTGCACTCAATATGTCAGCAAATTTGGAGAACTCAGCAGTGGCCACATGACTGGAAAAGGTCAGTTTTCATTCCAGTCCCAAGAAAGGCAATGCCACAGAATGCTCAAACTACTGCACAATTGCACTCATCTCACATGCTAGTAAAGTAATGCTCAAAATTCTCCAAGCCAGGCTTCAGCAATACATGAACCGTGAACTTCCAGATGTTCAAGCTGGTTTTAGAAAAGGCAGAGGAACCAGAGATCAAATTGCCAACATCTGCTGGATCATGGAAAAAGCAAGAGAGTTCCAGAAAAACATCT
>NW_011494708.1:3102-6776 GCF_000754665.1 Bison bison bison | reverse complement strand
CCCACTCTAGTGTTCTTGCCTGGAGAATCCCAGGGACGGGGGAGCCTGGTAGGCTGCCGTCTATGGGGTCACACAGAGTCGGACACGACTGAAGCGACTTAGCAGCAGCAGCAGCAGCAGTAGCAGCAGCAGAAAACAAAGAGCATGGCATCTGGTCCCATCACTTCATGGCCAATAGATGTGGAAACAAGGGAAACAGTGGCTGACTTTATTTTGGGGGGCTCCAAAATCACTGTAGATGGTGATTGCAGCCATGAAATTAAAAGACGCTTACTCCTTGGAAAGAAAGTTATGACCAACCTAGACAGCATTCTTAAAAAGCAGAGATATTACTTTGTCAACAAAGATTCATCTAGTCAAGGTTATGGTTTTTCCAGTAGTCATGTATGGATGTGAGTGTTGGACTATAAAGAAAGCTGAGTGCAGAAGAATTGATGCTTTTGAACTGTGGTGTTAGAGAAGACTCTTGAGAATCCCTTGGACTGCAAGATGATCCCATCCTAAAGGAGATCAGTCCTGAGTGTTCACTGGAAGGACTGATGTTGAAGCTGAAACTCCAATATTTTCGCCACCTTATGTGACGAACTGACTCACTGGAAGATACCCTGATGCTGAAAAAGATTGAAGGCAGGAGGAGAAGGGGAGGACAGAGGATGAGATGGTTGGATGGCATCACCAACTGGATGGACATGAGTTTGAATAAGCTTCGGGAGTTGATGGACAGGGAGGCCTGGTGTGCTGCGGTTCATGTGGTCGCAAAGTGTCAGACATGACTGAGCAACTGAACTGAACTGTTTACACTCATCAATTCATTGTTTGCTTTATCAGAGCTCTGTATTGGTGCATTAATTCAATCACTACTTGAGAAATACAGGATGCTTGCCTCCATGTAACTTAAGTCATTGATCAGTGAACAAACCAACCAACAAATGAGTTGCAGGACCGTATGCTGAGGGCCCCCAGAGAGTGGTTAGGTGAATGCTGTGGGTCTCATAGAGAAGGGATGCTCAGGCTCTGATTAGGGAAGGGAAGCCCCCAGGTTAGGCTTCTGAGGAGCATGGCTGTCTGAGCTGGACCTCCCCTTGGCTTGGAGACATGGAGATTTGGCTGACAAAAGAAGCAAGAGTGCTATTTTCCCCACCCCTGAGGTGGAGGTCATGAAGGCTAGAACTCTATTATTATCATGTCTGCTTTCCTCTTCTCTATGACTTGGCGTGTATATATATATATGGAATGCTGTAGGTGTTGGCTGAGAATGTTAGACAAGGAAGTGTGTGGTTAACGCACGTGAGCCAGGTGTTCTGGAAAGATAAGCTCAGAAGTGGGTAAGGACAGTGTGGGTGGGATGGAGGACTTCCCACTTTCATGGGCCAGGTGGGAGGATGTCCAGCTCTGAAGTCATCAGCTCTGCCAGTGGCTTAATTATTCTTGCCTCAGAGCCTCCCCCCTCTCCCCGCCCCGTCCCACCGCCTCAACTCACCTCTGACTGCCCTTCAATTCATCACCCTAATTCCCGACAAGGAACCGAGTAGGAGAAAGGGAACAAACCTCTTTTTATGTATGACAGGCACTGTGCTAATTTCTTTACATACATGATCTGATTTAGCCCTGGCCATATTCCACTGGGAAACGTATTGCTATTCCCGTTTTTCATAAGAGGAAACTCCTCTTGTTAGGTGAAGTCGCATTCCTGGAGCTGAAAGGCATAAAGACCTTTGAAGCCCTGGCTTTTGCTTACTTCTCCATCTTCAACACCAGTCATTCTCTGTCTCCAGAGCGACCCTCTGACTATACCAACCTGCTTCAAGCTCTTCCTTTCATGTTTAATGTGATGGCTCTCAACTGGGGGTGAATTCGTTCTCCAGGGAATTTGAGATTTGACAATATCTGGAGACATATGTGTTTGTCATAGGAGAGGGAGGGCGTGCTGCTGTCACCTACTGGATAGAAGCCAGGGATGCTGCTGCCAAAACGGAACTGGACAGGGCAGCCCCTCCCCCAACCAGAAAAGAATTATCTGCCCCCAAAATGTCAATGATGCTGAGCCTGGGAAATCCTGCCTCGGTGTTTATCATTCCCTCCGCCTGATCTTTTCTTATTTCCTTCCTCTCTTGGCTGAAGTTCTCCTACTCATTAATGACCCAGCCAGTGTGTCGTCCCCTCTAGGAAGCCCTTTCTCATTTCTCCAGGGTGGGCCAGATGCTACCCCTCTGTCCTCCCATAGGCAGCCTGTTATTGTACCTGTTATTGATTCTCTGCTGTCCTGTTCATGAATCTGAGTCTCCTACTGGGCAGGGAACCACATCCCATCTAACTTTATAGCCCTGGAAGATAGTGCAGATCCTGGCAGGTCTTAAAGGATATTGCTGCATGAATGAAGTGGTGATTTGAGATTTATACACTATATGGAAAGGGAAATGAGGAGAATTGAGATTATTGTTCTCAGTGCATAGTGACTGGCAGGAACTTCTGCTGCAGAGATGGAGACATATTTCTTACTGATTTTAGCTCTGTTTTCCTGAATCAGAACAGAAAGAGTCTCAAAACTTCAAGAAAGAGACAGAGGGCTTCTCAGAGAAATGAAAAAGTAGCCAAAAATAAAGATGCAAGTCCTTTTCTTCTTAAAATCCACTTGCTCTCCCAAGTTGTGAGAATTAAAAGAATGACAAAAACAACTTAACTTGAACTGAACAAAAATTAGGTCTGGCTGTTGAAGCTTGAACAGCTCTCAGATCCAGTGGAGGGAGCATGGGGAATGACAGCGTTTGTGCAAGGTCGTGGATGCAAGAAAACCCAGTTGGCCCCTCCTTGCTTCCCTCAGAGAAATTCAAATGACAGTAACACTTACGCTGGCTGCCAAAGGAACTGGCTGAAAGCAGGAGATATTTGAGGCACTTGACATGCTATTTTTTCTAAAAGGGAGTGTCCCTGACAGCCTTCCATCTCCTTGGCTTTCTTCAGCACTCAGAAGCAATGGCAATCAAAGAAAAGTTGAGGACAAATCCTCACTGCTTTTTATCTGCACAATCTTAGGATTTAGAATAGCACATGCATGGATAAAAAAGGTGGCTCCAACTGCTTTAGTTAAGCTTCCCTACCTGTAGCAGAAGAGAGTCCAAAGATAAAACAGGACTTGCTTAAACATAAACACCCAGGAGTCTCTGCAGGTGCAGACTAAATTGAAATCTGGATCTAGGAATTCTTACAGTATTTTAAATGTAGGAATCTTTGGATATTATCTTTTATATTTTAAATTCATTGCTATTTCTAAACAGGAGCTTAAATGAGGAACATAAAGTCATCATTGAAAACTCTTCATTTAGTGTCAGAGCAGCCTGATGGAAAAGATAGATGAAAATGTGTATCTTTTCTCCCATACTGATTTTTCCCTTTGATTCCAGATACACCACTTTCCAATATTCTTTTTCTTCCTGAAGGAAAAACCTCAAAGGAAAATTATTATGAGACTAGCCAAAACAATGGAGAAGGCAATGGCACCCCACTCCTGTACTCTTGCCTGGAAAATCCCATGGACAGAGGAGCCTGGTAGGCTGCAGTCCATGGGGTCGCTAGGAGTCGGACACGACTGAGCGACTTCATTTTCACTTTTCACTTTTCACTTTCATGCATTGGAGAAGGAAATGGCAACCCACTCCAGTGTTCTTGCCTGGAGA
>NW_011494708.1:0-2106 GCF_000754665.1 Bison bison bison | reverse complement strand
GTTTTTCCAGTAGTCATGTATGGATGTGAGTGTTGGACTATAAAGAAAGCTGAGTGCAGAAGAATTGATGCTTTTGAGTTGTGGTGCTAGAGAAGACTCTTGAGAGTCCCTTGGGCAGGAAGAAGATCAAACCAGTCAATCCTAAAGGAAGTCAACCCTAAATATTCATTGGAAGGACTGATGCTGAAGCTGAAGCTCTTAATACTTTGGCCACTTGATGCAAAGGCCCAGCATATTGGAAAAGACCCTGATACTGGGAACGATTGAGGGCAGGAGGAGAAGGGAGAAACAGAGGATGAGATGGTGGATGGCATCACTGACTCAATGGACATGAGTTTGAACAAAGTCCAGGAGATAGTGAAGGACAGGGTAGCCTGGTATGCTGCAGTTCTTGGGCTCACAAAGAGTTGGACATGACTTAGCAACAACAGAGAGTTGAACAAACAACAGAGAGTTAACCAGAAAACTCAAGTGAACTAAACTGTAAACGTTGAAGTTAAACTTATAACCAATTTATTAAAAAGTAAAACTGTTATCATTGAAAACCACCTTCAATACAAGTCAAGCAGGAACTCTTGCTACCATCTTCACTTGCATGCGCAGTGGGAGCCTAAAAACATTGCCCAGCAGAATGTGGCAGGCTAACTCTAGAGTATTCAGTTTGAATTTTGAGTAAGTGTAATTGTAAGTTATTTTTACATTATAAATGCAAAGGTTTTTGAATTGTTTAAAAAAAATCCCTCCATATCTCAAGGTTATGAGAGTATTTTCCTGTATTTTCATCTAAATGTTTTGAAGTTTTGTGTTATCTGTATTTTTAATTTACTGAAAAAGGGAAAGGCTACCCACTCCCGTATTCTGGCCTGGAGAATTCCATAGACTGTATAGTCCATGGGGTTGCAAAGAGTCAGACATGACTGAGTGACTTTCACTTCACTTCACTTTAATTTACTGGAGTTCGGGGGGTTTTTTGGTAGTGGTGATGTAGTCATTTATTTATTGATGTATAGTTTATTTACAATGCTGTGTCACTTTCAGGTGTATAGCAGAATGTTTCAGCTATACATATACATACATACGTACACACACACACACACACACACACACATTCTTTTCCAGAGGCTTTTCCCTTATAGGTTGTTATAAAATATTGACTAGAGTTCCCCTTGCTATACAGCAGGTTCTTGGTTATGTTATATATAGTGGTGTATATATAGTGCTAGCCATCTATCGTGCTGGTATCAAACTGCCTCAATTGCTATAACTTAGTAATGTTGCTTTGAATGATTGCTAAACCGAGAGCAGAGAAATGCACTCATACCCCCATACCCACTCCTCCATGACTAGTTTGGAGTAAGCAATAAAATTTTATTGTGTTCGAATGAGATTTTTTAAAAAGTTTCTTGCTGCAGAATAAATTAGCCTGTTTGTTAGTAAATCAATGAACATGTCTCCACTGGATTATTCTTATTGGATTGACCATGTAGTCATTAATATTGTTGGCCTTCTTCTCTTGGCCTCTGAACATCCTCTAGCCCATTTGTCTGTTCAGTGAAGTTTTGTGAGTCTTCTTCACTCAGTCTCTATTTCCTTTCTCTTCCATTAATTCCAAACCTTGTGGTCATTTCTCCGTCTTATTTAATTCTAATTTCTAGCAGCATTTGTAATGGCTGACCATGCTCTTTCCTTTGTTTCTCTTCTTACTGTATTAACCAGTTCTTCTTTATCTCCCCTTCTGGCTTCATCCCTTAATCAGATATCAAGATATAGATGTGACCCAGAGCTTCTACTCTTGGCTATCAAATTCATGTGATCTCATCCATGTCTGTGCCTCTAAAGCATGCCATATTTATGCTAGTAGAATCCAAACCTATAGATTTAGTCTGAAACTCTAACCTGAGCACAAGATTCATATATTCAACTGTTTATTTAATATCTCTATGTGGAGGCTTAAGTGGTATCTCAAACTTAACATGAACAAGACAAAACTATTAATAGACCTTTCCATCATATCTGTTTTCCATCTCTGTAAATGGTATTGCTATTCTCAGTGCCTAAACCTAGGATTTTTTCTTGACTTTACTATAATTTACCTTTTCCTTATAT
>NW_011494707.1:7041316-7041872 GCF_000754665.1 Bison bison bison | reverse complement strand
AGGACCCATTTTTCACCAGGGAGCAAGATTACTGGCTTCACTGCTTTCTCTCCCTTTGGACTCTCCTTTTTCTCCACCAGGTCGCCTGTGTCTCCTCCCTAACCCCTCTCTACTCTACCCAACTCTGTGAATTTCTGTGTGTTCCAGACAGTGGAGAACACTTAGGGAACTGATTACTGGCTGGATCTGTCTCCCTCCTTTTCATTCCCCCCTTTTATCCTTCTGGCCACCTCTGTCTCCTTCCTCCTTCTTCTCTTCTCTGTATAACTCCGTGAACATCTCTGAGTGGTCCAGTTGTGGAGTGCACATAAGGAAGTGACTACTGGCTACCCCACTCTCTCCACTATCGATTCCACCTCATCTCATTTGGGTCACCTCTAAATCCCTCCTCCCTCTTCTCTTCTCCATGTAATGCTGTGAACCTCTCTGAGTGACCCTCAGAGTAGAGAAACTTCTCATCTTTAACGTAGATGTTTTATCAATGGTGCTGTATAGAAGGAGAAGTTTTGAAACTTCTGTAAAAATAAGACTGATAACTGGAAGCAGGAGGCTTAAG
>NW_011494707.1:7039299-7039680 GCF_000754665.1 Bison bison bison | reverse complement strand
ATCTTTGACAAAGGAGGCAAGAATATACAATGGATTAAAGACAATCTCTTTAACAAGTGGTGCTGGGAAATCTGGTCAACCACTTGTAAAAGAATGAAACTAGAACACTTTCTAACACCATACACAAAAACAAACTCAAAATGGATTAAAGATCTCAACGTAAGACCAGAAACTACAAAACTCCTAGAGGAGAACATAGGCAAAACACTCTGACATAATCACAGCAGGATCCTCTATGACCCACCTCCCAGAATATTGGAAATTAAAGCAAAAATAAACAAATGGGACCTAATTAACCTTAAAAGCTTCTGCACATTAAAGGAAACTATTAACAAGGTGAAAAGACAGCCTTCAAAATGGGAGAAAATAATAGCAAATGAA
>NW_011494707.1:7038504-7039199 GCF_000754665.1 Bison bison bison | reverse complement strand
CAGACAAGCAAAAGCTGAGAGAATTCTGCACCACCAAACCAGCTCTCCAACAAATACTAAAGGATATTCTCTAGACAGGAAACACAAAAACGGTGTATAAATTCGAACCCAAAGCAATAAAGTAAATGGCAATGGGATATACTTATCAGTAATTACATTAAATGTAAATGGGTTGAATGCCCCAACCAAAAGACAAAGACTGGCTGAATGGATACGAAAACAAGACCCCTACATGTGTTGTCTACAGGAGACCACCTCAAAACAGGGGACACATACAGACTGAAAGTGAAGGGCTGGAAAAAGATTTTCCATGCAAATAGGGACCAAAAGAAAGCAGGAGTAGCAATACTCATATCAGATAAAATAGACTTTAAAACAAAGGCTGTGAAAAGAGACAAAGAAGGTCACTACATAATGATCAAAGGATCAATCCAAGAAGAAGATATAACAATTATAAATATATATGCACCCAACACAGGAGCACCGCAGTATGTAAGACAAATGCTAACAAGTATGAAAGGAGAAATTAACAATAACACAATAATAGTGGGAGACTTTAATACCCCACTCACACCTATGGATAGATCAACTAAACAGAAAATTAACAAGGAAACACAAACTTTAAATGATACAATAGACCAGTTAGACCTAATTGATATCTATAGGACATTTCATCCCAAAACAATGAATTTCAC
>NW_011494707.1:7036467-7036720 GCF_000754665.1 Bison bison bison | reverse complement strand
CATAATCACAGCAGGATCCTCTATGACCCACCTCCCAGAATATTGGAAATTAAAGCAAAAATAAACAAATGGGACCTAATTAACCTTAAAAGCTTCTGCACATTAAAGGAAACTATTAACAAGGTGAAAAGACAGCCTTCAAAATGGGAGAAAATAATAGCAAATGAAGCAACTGACAAACAATTAATCTCAAAAATATTCAAGCAACTCCTACAGCTCAACTCCAGAAAAATAAATGACCCAATCAAAAAAT
>NW_011494707.1:7026782-7035431 GCF_000754665.1 Bison bison bison | reverse complement strand
TATATATGGAAATTTAGAAAGATGGTAACAATAACCTTGTGTACGAGACAGCAAAAGAGACACTGATGTATAGAACAGTCTTATGGACTCTGTGGGAGAGGGAGAGGGTGGGAAGATTTGGGAGAATGGCATTGAAACATGTAAAATATCATGTATGAAACGAGATGCCAGTCCAGGTTCAATGCACGATAATGGATGCTTGGGGCTAGAGCACTGGGACGACCCAGAGGGATGGTATGGGGAGGGAGGAGGGAGGTGGGTTCAGGATGGGGAACACATGTATACCTGTGGCGGATTCATTTTGATATTTGGCAAAACTAATACAATTATGTAAAGTTTAAAAATAAAATAAAATTTAAAAAATATTTCTTTCTATTCATTTATTTGGCTGCACAAATTAAATTTATTTATTTAGCTAGTTGCGGCATGCAGGATCTTTTAGTTGCACCATGTGGGATCTAGATCCATGACCAGGGATTGAACCTGGGTCCGCTACATTGGGAATGGAAAGTCTTAGCCGCTGGACCACCAAGTAAGTCCCTGAGGGAACACAGTTTAACCCATGACACAGGGTACTCCACAAAACCCAAAGAAATATAATTAGACTTCATGGTAGAAAGCCAGCAGGAGCCAAAACAGTGTGTCCACGTCTTTCTAAGGCTGCCTGCCCCATCCTTCCATGTCTGTGTTTCTGTGTTTTATTCTGTGTATGTGTGTGTGTGTGTGTGTGTGTGTCTCCCCCTCTATCTCTCTCTCTCTCTCTCCATATTGTCTTATTTTCTCTGCTATGGGTGCCCAGTGGCCAGACATGCCTGTGCTGTCATCCCCTTTCCATCCCCTCTAGGTTCAAGCACCCACCAGTGATGAGCTCAGCGACTCTAAATTCCAAATTCCTGGGAGAGAGTCCACAAGACTTTGCTTTGATCCCATATTTGCCCTTTGGTAGGTACAACTGGCCATGGCCAGAGCCAAAAGAATCATATCCTATGCAGAGTTCTGAATCGTCCAGGGCTCTGGGAAGGACAAGTTTCTGAAGAAAAGGAAAGGAGGTGAAAAATAAGCAATAGGCTGAGAAAACAGCCAGTGGATGAAATGGGATTTCTGGTAGAAAATGCAAGAGGCTGCTGTGTTTGAGAACACAAAAAAATCTCCCCCTGGATTCTCAGGACCATCTGAAAGGAATTTGGAAGCAGCTGAACACTCGCAGAAAAGGCAAAGTGGACTCATAAAAACTGTGACACTTGGTTCAAGTCTATATCCCCTATTGGGGGGAACACAGTTTACATCCCCTTGTATACTCTCCCCTTCCATTTTCCTCATCTCCCTGAACACAAGTTCTACTATGTGAAGTCCAACCTCACCATGTCTGAAATGCAGAGTCAAGAATACTCTCCCAGATGGGGCTGCCATAACAGAACACAGACTGGGTGGCTTAAACAACAGACATTCATTTCTCACAGTTCCAGAGGTTGGCAAGTCCAAGGTCCAGATGCCAGCATGGTTAGGTTTTAGTGAGAACTCTCCTCCTGCCTACGAAAAGCTGCCTTCTAGCTGTGCCCCAGAGAACAGAGAGATCATATCTCTCATGACTCTTATAAGGGCACTAACCCCTTTCATGAGGGCTCCACCCTCATGACCTAATCACTTCATAATACTATCATATTAAGCTTCAACATATGAATGGGGGCAGGGGGGACACAAACACTCAGCCCATAGCAATGAGGGAGAAGGAGGCATAGTTAGATGCATCTGGGAAGGGCTGGTATGGATGAGGCTGCAATGGTCCTCTGCACCCTGATAACTCCCTACAAAGATTTCTGCATCCATTTCCTCCCTGTAGCAGTGAGTCCAGTCCTGCATTTCATAAACAACTGTCATCAGGAGCCAAAAGAGAGGCAGAGTTGGGATGAGGACTTAGATAATGATGGATGTGCCAAGCATCTCAATAAGCAATTCTCCTCAGTTTCCCCTGAATTCGTTCCATTATCTCCCCAGCTGGCAGGATGAGTCATCCAAGACACAGAGCTGGTCCACTGTTTCAGGCGTCAAGGCTCAGAGGGACAGAGCTGGACTGTTACCTTCCTTTGTCAAGCATGCAAGTTGCACCAGGAAGAAGTGACTGCCAAGGCATTCTCCAGCCCTCTCCACATATGACAGATAGAACTATATTTAACTATGTGCTGGCATATTACCATGATGACATTAACTTTTTTACCACCACACACACTTGTGTGTCCTTCCCATTTTAAAGATAAGAAAATAGACTACAGAAGACCACTCAACTGGTAAATGAAATATCTATTTGCCTCTAAGTCCCACATTGAGCCCAACTGTCTCCTGAATAGATTTGAAGGAGAACAGAAGAAAATGGCAGATGCTTCCAGCAGATGTCTCAGAAAGAGTTTGGTGTAATTTTCACTGTGAGCATCTCAGACTTAAGAATAAATGCAGTTGACTGCATAAAGATTTGTGACAGTCAGGAGTTTTTCTGATGCAAATGAAACACAAACCAAACTTGTCTAAGCAAATGGTTTATTAACTTACATCCAGGGGTACATTCAGGCATAGCTAGATCCAGGGGTTCTGATGATACAAACAGGAATCTGTACTTCATCTCCAAGCTAATTATTCCCTTTGTGTTGGCTTCATTCCCAGACAGTTTGTTTCATACCCTAGCTTTTCCTAACAACTTTCAGCTTTTCTGCCAATTTAGCAACTCCAGTAGATTTTTGAGTCCCATCAAAAATTTCAGGGACAGTGCTCATTGACTTGGTTTGGGTCACATCAGTTGGTTCATAACTGAATCAATCACTATGGTTAGGATGCTGATATGAACTGAATCACACACTCAACCCTAAAGGGTGGATGAGGAACAGTCCCTAACAAACCACATAGCCTGGAAATATAGGAGAGAAAGGGGTGGTATGCAAAACAGTTAACATCTAGCATGGCACAGAAACTCACTCGTCAGAATGGATGCTGGCTGTAAGTAACTGGGGTTTTATATATATATGTTCGGCTTCTCAGGTGACTCAATGGTAAAGAATTCACCTGACGATGCAGGTGCCTCAGGAGACACAGGTTCGATCCCTAAGTCGGGAAGATCCCCTGGAGGAAGAAATGGCAACCCACTCCAGTATTCCTACCAGGATAATCCCATGGACAGAGGAGCTTAGCAGGCTATAGTCCTGGGGTCCCAAAGCACTTGACAGCTGAGCACATAAGGATGATATATGTATATGGTATGTATATACATTGCTTGCTAAGTCACGTCAGTCGTGTCCGACTCTGTGCGACCCCATAGATGGCAGCCCAACAGGCTCCCCCATCCCTGGGATTCTCCAGGCAAGAACACTGGAGCGGGTTGCCATTTCCTTCTCCAAGGCATGAAAGTGAAAAGTGAAAGTGAGGTCGCTCAGTCGTGTCTGACTCTTAGCAACCCCATGGACTGTAGCCTACCAGGCTCCTTTGTCCATGGGATTCTCCAGGCAAGAGTACTGGAGTGGGGTTAATATATATGTATGTAAAACTGAATCACTGAGCTGTACACCCAAAACACAATATTATAAATATATAAATATTATAAATCAACTATACTTCAATAAAAATTAAAAAATTATTTTAATGAAAAGACAACATGAAATGGGAGAAAATATTTGCAAACCATGTAGCTAATAAGGGGTTAACATCCAAATATCTAAAATATACAATTATATATATTGGGCATCCCCAGTGGCTCAGACAGTAAAGAATCTGCCTGCAATGAAGGAGACCCGGGTTCAATCCCTGGGTTGGGAAGATTCCCCTAGAGAAGGGAATGGCTACCCACTGCAGTATTCTTGCCTGGAGAATTCCAAGGACAGAGGAGAATGGTAGAATACAGTCTATAAGGTCACAAAGAGCCAGACATGACT
The DNA here is from genome assembly GCF_000754665.1 of Bison bison bison. Taxonomy (NCBI): domain Eukaryota; kingdom Metazoa; phylum Chordata; class Mammalia; order Artiodactyla; family Bovidae; genus Bison; species Bison bison. The sequence continues at coordinate 7,031,517 of NW_011494707.1, read as the reverse complement.
GAGTGACTGACACTTTCATCCAAATATCTAAAATATACAATTATATATATATATAATTAAAATCCAAAATATACAAGGAACTAATAAACTCAATAGAAAAAAATCTGAATTAAAAATGGGCAGAGGACCTGAATAGACATTTTTCCAAAGACACATAAATGGCCAACAAGTACATGAAAAGATGCTCAACCTCACTAGTCATCAGGTAAATGCAAATCAAAACCACACTGAGATATCACCATACACCTGTCAGAATGGCTATCATCAAAAAGACAACAAATAATAAATGTTGGTAAGGATGTGGAGAAAAAAGAACCCTGTGCGCTGTTGGTGAGAATATAAATTGCTGCAGCCACTGTGAAAAACAGTATGGAAGTTCCTCAAGGAAACTAAAAATAGAACCACCTCATGATCCAAAAAATCCACTTCTGAGTATCTGGGTATACATCTAAAGGAAATGAAGTCAGAAGCTCAAAGAGATGTCTATATTCTTGTCCACTACAACAAAATTGACAATAATCAAGACACAGAAATAGCCTAAATGTCCACTGAAGAAAACGTGAGATTGAGAGATGGAGACAGATAGAGAGAGAAACATAGATAGAGATTTTTCAGTTATAGAAATGGAAGGAAACCCTGCCGTTTGCAACAATATGGATGGATCCTGAGGGCATTATGCCAAGAGAAATAAGTGGACAGAGAAAGACAAATACTTCATGATATCACTTGTATGTGGAACCTAAAAAAGCCAGACTCACTGAAACAGAGTGTACAGTGGTGGTTGCCAAGGGCTGGGAAGTAGGGAAATGTTGGGGAAATGTTGGTCAAAGGTTACGCTTCCAGTTGTCATGAGTAAGTTCTTGGGATCTAATGTATGGCACAGTGACTATGGGGAACACGTGTATACCTGTGGCGGATTCATGTTGATATATGGGAAAACCAATACAATATTGTTAAGTTAAAAATTTTTTTAAAAAACCATATTAATTGTATTCCGTAAACTTGCTACCACAATAGATCTTAAGTGCTCTAACCATAAAAAAGTAATTATGTGAAGTGATTGCAGTGTTTACTAACCTTATTTTGTAGTTATCTCATAATTGTGTAACAAATTGGCACAGCTGTACACCTTAAACCTACACCATGATATATGTCATTTATGAATCTGGGGGAAAACTGTATCTAAGTGCCGAGGGTCAAGTCCAGCAGAGACCAGACACAAGCTCATAGCTGTCTTCTCCCACGGGCACTGTATAGACAAGCACCTAATTCTTCACGAAAGAATGTATGACAACGTGTACAAAGCATTACCAACCAAAGAAGTTCATCCAAGCCCTGTTGTCCAGGGTTTTTATTGAGGGTGAGTCACATAAGCATGGAGCACCCTCACAGCTGATCTTAGCTATTACTCAGCTTCTAACCCCACCCCCAACACACAGAGAGGGCAGAGCCTGAAACATACAAAATAGGTATTCCCCATAAATCACATCGTTGGCATAGATTACCTGGCAGTCCCAAGGCCCCAGTAAACAAAGGCGTTCTTTTTTTTTTTTTTTTTAACTTTACAATATTGTATTGGTTTTGCCATATATAGAAATGAATCCGCCACAGGCATCAGGCAGAATATTCCAAGGACTCAGAGTTTATCTCCCAGCAGTCAGTCAGGGGCCAGATCTTCCTCTGGAAGATGTATGCAGGGTTCAAACACCTCAGACGTGCTGAGTCAACCCTTCGCAGCATAAAGACAGTATGCAGGTGAGAAAGATGCCAAACTCTTCAGCTTCTGGGCAGCAAAGTAAACAAGTGGGACCAGGTTGAAATGCGATGCACTCAGCTAGAACCAGGGCCACCTCCACCCTACATAGGACCTACCCTGTGGACAACAGGAACGTCACCCCGTCCGAGGGCACCTGGATGCAAGTGTTCCTTGGTGAGCCCTCCAGAATACAAAGGCAAAGATGGAGACCTGTGTGCAGGAGCTTTGCTGGGAGCATCAACCATCAGGAAGGAACGTGCAGCAGGCAGGGGGAGGAGTGGGACAGAGAAGCAGTTACTATGGACACCAGAGTCAATCCCACCAGGAACCCTGAAACTGGACAGCCTTTCAGAGATGTCCCAAATCAAGGCAAGGAACACGGCCTTTGGAGCCCTTAGGAATCAATCACTGGGTATGGATGCCATCAGGAAGAAGGTGGACTTCCTGGAACCAGGTAGCTTCCTTCAGCCAGAGGCACAGCTCAGCTGAAAGCTGTCAGCAGCCACATCGCCTGAGCACCCGGCAGAGGCACCTCCACAGTCCTACATGAAGGGCCAGGCGGCACAGCACCCAGAACAAAATGCAAGTCGCTCAGTCGTGCCCGACTCTTTGCGACCCCATGGACTATACAGTCCATGGAATTCTCCAGGCCAGAATACTGAAGCCCGCCACCAAAGAGGGAAGAGAAAGATGAGGGAAACTTTGAACTTATTCAGACTTAAAATCCAGGATGACTTGGGAATCCTGCATTGACCGTTTAGCTAAGGGACTAGGTTTTCAACCAGAACAGTCTGAATGAACCCTGACTTGACAAGACTGAGTGAGCACTGGAGTCAAAGGGGGGCTGGTGTGGATATAGGAGAGAGAAGGAAAGTGTGGGATCAAGAAACACAGCAGACCCCATAGACTGGGGTAACTGCAAAAATGTGGCAGTTTCGTTATCTCTGAGGACAGCATCTCAGCGGCACAGTCAAAAGCCACAAAGAGGCAGCAGACAGACATCATTCCATCTCTGTGGGCTGAAGAAGAGCAAGGCAGCCACAGCATCTGTGAGCGCTCACTAAGCTCCACCAATATGATCTCCCTGAGGAAGGTGATGCTCCCTCCAAGATAAAGGATAAAACTTCCCTTTTAAATGAGAAGACATAATACTTTTAAATTTATTATTTATTTTATTATTTATTTGACTGCACTAGATCTTAGTTTTGGCATGTAGGGTCTAGTTCCCTGGCCAGGGATCCAACCTGGGCCCCTGCTTTGGGAGCGTGGAGTCTTAGCCACTAGACTACCAGGCAAGTCCCTAGAGGACATAGTATTTTAAATGCATGTCCTCTTTGTCCAGCAATTCCACTTCTAAACACTTATCCTACAGATGAAAGTACACATGTGCACCAAGATGTACACACAAGCACAAAGTATGGTGGAAAATGACAGGAAACATCCTGAAGGTTTACCATGAGGGAACTGGCTAACTAATTAACACATCTCTATACGCCTGGGAGGCTGCAGTCCATGGGGTCGCTAAGGATCAGACACGACTGAGCGACTTCCCTTTCACTTTTCACTTTCATGCGTTGGAGAAGGAAATGGCAACCCACTCCAGTGTTCCTGCCTGGAGAATCCCAGGGATGGGGGAGCCTGGTGGGCTGCCATCTATGAGGTCACACACAGTCGGACACGACTGAAGTGACTTAGCCGAAGCATACGCTGGAATACCTTACAGCCATTATAAAGATGAAGGCCCCTCTGTATGCACTGATACTCAACAAAGATACCTTATGAAGTGGAAAAAATCAAGACCCAGAATACTGTGTACATTCTGCTATCACTTACAGTTTTTAATTGGAAGAGGACCGTATAACCATACATTCTTCTGTATAAAGAGTGTATTTTCTGCTGCTGCTGCTGCTAAGCTGCTTCAGTCATGTCCGACTCTATGAGACCCCATAGATGGCAGCCCACCAGGCTCCCCCGTCCCTGGGAGTCTCCAGGCAAGAACACTGGAGTGGGTTGCCATTTCCTTCTCCAATGCATGAAAGTGAAAAGTGAAAGTGAAGTCACTCAGTCGTGTCCGACTCTAGCGACCCCATGGACGGCAGCCTACCAGGCTCCTCCACCCATGGGATTTTCCAGGCAAGAGTACTGGAGTGGGGTGCCAATCACCCTTCTGGAAGGTTTCAAAAGAAGCCAGCAACATTTGTTACCTTTGGGGAGGGGGATCTGGTGGCTGGGATGAGGAGACTTTCTTTTTCACTGTACTTTGTTTATACTGTTTCCAATTTTTTGCCTATGCACACATTCCCTATTCAGAAAAGAATTTTTTTTAACTAGAAACAATGCACAATCCTATAGGCATGCAAACTATTATAAATTAATTAGCCATTCCTATAGTTGCAACATGCATTTAAATTTGCAAGCATCCTGGACTCCAAGAATGATTGGCTGTAAATTGAGATCCTCAGCAATTTTCTTTCACAGGGACAGATGTTGACATTGTTCCTGTGATTTTTCACAGATGTTTGCCTTCCAGCATCTTTAAAATTTGGTTTCTCTGTCAATTTGGAAATCCCAAATTTCTCATACCAAATCGAGATGACAGGAAAATTCAAAACCATTCAGTTCAGTTCAGTTCAGTCGCTCAGTCGTGTCCGACTCTTTGTGATCCCATGAATTGCAGCACCCCAGGCCTCCCTGTCCATCACCAACACCCAGAGTTTACCCAAATTCATGTCCATCGAGTTGGTGATGCCATTCAGCCATCTCAACCTCTGTCAGCCCCTTCTCCTCCTGCCCCAATCCCTCCCAGCATCAGGGTCTTTTCCAATGAGTCAACTCTTCGGATCAGGTGGCCAAAGTATTGGAGTTTCAGCTTCATAATCAGTCCTTCCAATGAACACCCAGGACTGATCTCCTTTAGGATGGACTAGTGGGATCTCCTTGCAGTCCAAGGGCTGTCTTGAGTCTTCTCCAACACCACAG
>NW_011494707.1:7020730-7026682 GCF_000754665.1 Bison bison bison | reverse complement strand
ACAGGAAAAACCATAGCCTTGACTAGACGGACCTTTGTTGACAAAGTAATGTCTCTGCTTTTTAATATGCTATCTAAGTTGGTCATAACTTTCCTTCCAAGAAGTAAGCGTCTTTTAATTTCATAGCTGAAATCACCATCTGCAGTGATTTTGGAGCCCAAAAAAATAAAGTCTGACACTGTTTCCACTGTTTCTCCATCTATTTCCCATGAAGTGATGGGACCAGATGCCATGATCTTAGTTTTCTGAATGTTGAGCTTTAAGCCAACTTGTTCACTCTCCTCTTTCACTTTCAACAAGAGGCTTTTTAATTCCTCTTCACTTTCTGCCATAAGGGTGGTGTCATCTGCATATCTGAGGTTATTATTTCTCCCAGAAATCTTGATTCCAGCTTGTGCTTCTTCCAGCCCAGCATTTCTCATGATGTACTCTGCAGAGAAGTTAAATAAGCAGGGTGACAATATACAGCCTTGATGTACTCCTTTTCCTATTTGGAACCAGTCTGTTGTTCCATGTCCAGTTCTAACTGTTGCTTCCTGACCTGCATATAGGTTTCTCAAGAGGCAGGTCAGGTGGTCTGGTATTCCCATCTCTTTCAGACCATTACCACAGTGTGAAAGAGTTTATATGTGGCAACTGGTGATGGGAAGGGGAAGATGTTTGAGGAGTATGACATCTCTTCCTTCAGCCCCCTTGTCTCCATGTGCATCAGTTTACTTAACTGAGCTAGCTGAATGGAAAGTTTGCATCAATATGTAGACGTGGGCTTTGGAGTGTTAACAGCCATGGGTTCTAATTTTGGCTCTACCCCTCTTGAGCTGTGCCACTTTGAACCTGTTCTTTAACTCGGCTGGTCCCTCTCCTCTCATCTGTTAAACGAGGCTAATATCGCCCACCTTGCAGTGTGGTTTTTCAATTAGGTGATATAACAAATGGAAGATCCTTGGCACCATCTGAGCACTCAGTGAATGCTTTTTCCCATCCCCTCCTTGACTACTTCCCTGAAATTTTCCCTCCTTTATCAAGTTCATTTTTTGCTTTAAGATGTTAGGGTCCCCAGGTTTTCCCATTGTTGAAACATTAGATGGAAATGTCTCTGACCTCCAGGACTCTCCTGACTTGTGTCTTCTCCCCTTAGGATGCTGCGCTCCCTAAATGACAACAGACAGGAATGTCATCCACTAATAAAACCAAACCACTGCTGATTTTGTATTTTAGCTACTAATGGCCAATGTGCATCAAACACTGACTCTATTGGGGTCTTGATAGGCATTTCACCTGCATGATGCCCCCAAATCCTCTCAACAATGAAAGTGAAAGTGAAGTTGCTCAGTCGTGTCCGACTCTGCGACCCCATGGACTGTGTAGCTCACCAGGCTCCTCTGTCCATGGGATTCTCCAGGCAAGAATACTGGAGTGCAGATCTCCAGAATATTTAGTGCAGAGCTCTCTCGTTCTCTGCCATGTGCGAATATGATGAGAAGGTGGCCATGTGCAGACCAGGAAGAATCCACCAGACACCAAATCTCCCAGCACTTTGATCTCACATTTCCCAGACTTTAGAACTCTGAGAAATACAGGTCTATGTTTAAGCTGCCCAGTGTATGATATATCGCTATAGCAGCTCAAACTGATTAAGACAGTAAAGGATGGCTGGTCAATGCTTACCAAGGGAAAGGCAAGCCAGTGAGAGAAAGCAGGCATCACAGACATGGGTGCTCTTGTGCTACTGGTACTGGAAAAATCAAACAGAATTATAACCCTGAGACCATACAAAACTTGGGAAATTTTGCTAAGGGATATCAGGTTTGCACACACACACAAATGAGATGAGTTCTTTGTTTGCCTGAATAATTTAGAAAACATTTAAGAGAACATGAGTTTGAAATCTTATAGCTTGTTTTTTGTATACCGATAAACAATAAATGACATTATAAAGCTAATGTTTACTGAGTGGGTAATTTATGCCAGGTACTAATCACTGAGCATATTCTATGCATCATAACATTTAATCCTTATAGTGCTATCACTACCCTTATTACTGAACCAAACGTGGGTCCATTTACCCAAGCACAGTAATAAAGTGACTCTGCTGACACTGGGCTGTAATGAAAGCATAGCATTCATTGCAGGCGCCAAACAAGGAGTACAGATAGCTAATGCTCAAAAGACCTAAACTCTTCATTTGGTGCCTGCAATAAACCGTGTGCTCTCCTTCACCACAATCTGGTGTCAGCAGATGGCTTTACTGTGCATGGCAAATGGACCCAAGTGTGGTGCCACAGGCACCCCAGATGGGATGGCATTCCCAAGGGGGCATCTCACCGGTGGCTCATCCATCCATCTTCCTCTGGCCAGTGGCAGCTCCCAGACCCTGTCCAGCAGCTGCCTGAGCACCTCTGTCTCAGAGACAGTGCTTAACAACAACCACCCATCATTACCCCAAGGTGCTTTTGATTTTTGTGCTCAAGAAAACAAGAGGCAGGCAGAGGACATCGTGGGGGAAACATTGGAGGGGAAAGGGGTCTGTCCCAGGAAGGCTTCATAGAGTTCTACTCAGTTACACGCTTTTCAGGTAAAGGAAGTGACACTCAGAGAGGCTAAGTCACATCCCCAAAGTCGCACAGCTCCCAGTACCTGGTGAAGGCAGAGTTTGTTCCCCGGTGGTCTGATTCAAAGAGTCACCCATCACACTCTACTGTGATAACAGAAAATCCTTGTGAAAAGTTCCATCAGAATAAAATGTCTGTCCCACTGTAGCCAACCTTTTCATATACTATAACTCTAGGCAGATGGAAAAGAAAAATCAACCATAAAAGGAAGGGCTGGAGATGCCAGTCTTATCAGTGCCCTACAGAGTAAGGGGAAGGATGGATCAAGCTGCTTAAAGGGTAAAACTGACAATAGTCATTCTCCAGGGAGGAGGAAAGCATCTTAGTGCCAAGAGGGGGTGGGCTGGGCACAGCCAAGCTGATGGTCACCCTCAATTGTAATTAGATTGGGGGTGGGGGACACTCCCTTCAAATCAAGCTAAATTAAAACACTTTAAAAGTTCTGGCCAGAGCAGGCAGCACTGATGCAGGAGGTGAAGGAGTCTGGCTTCACCCTGCAAACCAAAGGAAAACAGGAGGTAAGACAGCAATTGCTCCTGAAGGAAGTATCCGTGTATTTCAATCTGCCAGCTGCCTGCAGCTGAAGCTTTTGTGACCCTAACATAATCAGGGACCCAGTCTCAATAGTCAAAAGAATGTACTTCAGCAGCTTGAAAGTCGTGGTGGTTTGGTTGCTAAGTCACGTCCAACTCTTGCAACCCCATGGTCTATAGCTTGCCAGGCTCCTCTGTCCATGGGATTTCTCAGGCGAGAATACTGGAGTGGGTTGCCATTTCCTTCTCCAGGGGATCTTCCCGACCTAGGAATGGAACCCGGGTCTCCTGCCTTGCAGGCAGACATCTGCACTGCAGGTGGGCTCTTTATCAACTGAGTTATGAAGGAAATCACTTGAAAGTAATTTAGCAGCAAGTTCCCATGCCCAAGCTGAAAAATATCACAGGGCAGGGGTTCTCAGCTCCATCAGGTCCAGTGCCCCATGTTTTTGATAATATTTTGAAATGGAGAGACTAAGTGAAGTAGTCAGATGCTCACACCTACATGCAGAATAACTGAATGTGACAGTCACAAATACGGACAGAGCAGATGTGTGTCACAGTGGAGTAACAGCAAGTGTCAAGAGTTTCCCAAAATGGCAACTCCTACTTGACAATACTTTACACAAAACAAAGTGTGACAATCATAAACAGGTTTTCTAACCCATATGAACCCTGGAGAAGGGCATGGCAACCCACTCCAGTATTCTTGCCTGGAGAATCCCATGGATAGAGGAGCCTGGCAGGCTACAGTCCATGGGGGTCACAAAGAGTTGGACATGACTGAAGAGACATAGAACACACATAACCCATATGAATGCCTGGTAGACTATTAAAAAATCAAGCAGAATGTAGGTATTTTTTTTCTTTGCATCTAATAAAACCGTCTCTCATTTTGAGTAACTCCACCACCTCCCATTGTTAAGACAAGCAAAATCACAGATTCTTTAAAAAAATAGAAAAAGCAGAGGGGAGGAGCAAATCAGTCCCCAGTGAACATCTCTAACGGGATATCCAATTTCTAAACCTCAATGATGCTCCTAGAGACCCCCTCCCTGCCTTCTCAGTTCTCATGCATTTCTCAGTCCCCACATAACAAACCCCTAACGAACGTTTTTGACCCACTAGACACCTGACAGTTGCTTGTTCCTCCCCCAACACCATGCCTCTCAATCCTCATCAAGTAGACTAATTCAACTGTTTTGTCTCCACTTTTCAGCCATCTGTATTCTCTTCATTCCCAGATTTCATATCAGAAAAGTCCCAGGAACCAGCCAGGACAAGGATTGGGCTCTCCCTAAAATGCAGGGAAGGCTATGAACCCCCTCAAAGTAGATCTTTCCCCCATAGATAAAGAATGTTTGTGCCAGGCACCAAACTAGACCTTTGAAATACAATATTTATTGGTACCTACTAGATAGGGGATGATTAAAGTAATTATTGTGCAAACCAGGGGTCAGCAAACTATATGGTCTGTAGGTCAAATGCCTTCTATCTGTTATCCTGTGGCCTGAAAACTAGGAATAGTTTTTACATTTTAAATGGTCAGGGAAAAAAATCAAAAGAGGAATAATATTTCATGATGTGAAGATTACATGAAATTCAAATTTCAGAGTTCATAAATAAAGTTTTACTGGAATACAGCCACACACATTTGCTTATGTATTGTTTATGCCAGCTCTCAAGCTACAAGGAAGAATTGAGTAGTTGCTGCAAAGACTTTATGGCCTGAAAAGCTGAAAATATTTACCATCTGGGTCTTTTCAGTAAAAGTTTGCTGACTCCTGGTTTAGACACTGAACAAGTGCCCTTGAGCACCTACAACATGCCAGGTGCAAAGTTATAGAGAGAGAGGGCAATCAACAAGGGTGTGTGTGTGTGTGTTAAATTGCTTCAGTCATGTCAAACTCTTTGCGATCCTATGCACTGTAGCCCCTCAGGCTCCTCTGTTCATGTAATTATCCAGGCAAGAATACTGGAGTGGGCTGCCATTTCCTCCTCCAGGGGATCTTCCCCACCCAGGGATCAAACCCGCACTTCTTATGTCTCCTGCACTGGCAAGTGGATTCCTTACCGCTAGTGCCACCTGGATCGCCTAATCAAGGATCAGTTCAGTTCAGTTCAGTCACTCAGTCGTGTCCGACTCTTTGCGACCCCATGAATCACAGCACACCAGGCCTCCCTGTCCATCACCAACTCCCGGAGTTTACCCAAACTCATGTCCATCAAGTCGGTGATACCATCCAGCCATCTCATCCTCTGTCATCCCCTTCTTCTGCCCCCAATCCCTCCCAGCATCAGCGTATTTTCCAATGAGTCAACTCTTCACATGAGGTGGCCGAAGTACTGGAGTTTCAGCTTCAGTATCAGTCCTTCCAATGAACACCCAGGACTGATCTCCTTTAGAATGGACTGGTTGGATCTCCTTGCAGTCCAAGGGACTCTCAAGAGTCTTCTCCAACACCACAGTTCAAAACCATCAATTCTTCAGTGCTCAGCTTTCTTCACAGTCCAACTCTCACATCCATACATGAACACTGGAAAAACCATAGTCTTGACTAGACAAACCTTTGTTGGCAAAGTAATGTCTCTGCTTTTGAATATGCAGTCTAGGTTGGTCATAACTTTCCTTCCAAGGAGTAAGTGTCTTTTAATTTCATGGCTGCAATCACCATCTGCAGTGATTTTGGAGCCCCCAAAAATAAAGTCTGACACTGTTTCCACTGTTTCCCCATCTATTTCCCATGAAGTGATGGGACCAGATGCCATGATCTTCGTTTTCTGAATGTTGAGCTTTAAGCCAACTT
>NW_011494707.1:7020273-7020630 GCF_000754665.1 Bison bison bison | reverse complement strand
TTAAGCCAACTTTTTCACTCTCCACTTTCACTTTCATCAAGAGGCTTTTTAGTTCCTCTTCACTTTCTGCCATAAGGGTGGTGTCATCTGCATATCTGAGGTTATTGATATTTCTCCCAGCAATCTTGATTCCAGCTTGTGCTTCTTCCACTCCTTCTTAAAAATTCTAAAAGCATATTATTCCAAATATGCTTGGGATCGCATCTCAGCTCTACTGACTTTGAACATGTTTCTTGACCTCAGTTTCCTCATCTATAAAGCAGGGTTGTGAATGACCTACTCACATGGATACGTGGATATAAAATGATACAATCTGGGGACTTCCCTGGCTGTCCTTGAGGCAAAAAAAAAAAAAAA
>NW_011494707.1:7012819-7020145 GCF_000754665.1 Bison bison bison | reverse complement strand
TAAAATATTCAATAAAGACTTTTAAAAATGGTCTACATCAAAAAAGCCTTAAAAAATAAAATAAAACAGCATGATCTGTGCAAAGCTCCTCAAACAGAGAAGAGACCAGCAGCTAACAGCTCCTTCCTGGATCTCCCTTTGTTCCCACATGTGCCAGGAGAGCAGGCAAGAATGAGTGAGTGAGGTCAAAGCCTCCTTGTCTAAATGTTCTCTTCTTAGAAAACATCTTTCTTCTTTACATCCTTCCCTACATGAAAAATCCCTGTCAGAGGAATATTAAAAGGCCCTAACCAACAGTGAGATGGAAGGCAAGCTTGTGATCTCACAGCTAAATCATTTTTCCTCTACACTGATCTGATACTGCCCCCCTTTAAAAAAATAATAATAATATGAAAGTTTGGAAGTGAAAAACTTCATCCTCTGGAGTTTTCAAAAACTAATTCAGTTGTAATCATGGAAGATTGAAACGAGGATTCATGACACATATCTCTTCCTCCTGGGCAGATGAATCTATGACTTGCATTTGATTTTAAATGTGATTCTCCTGCATCGTCAGTGGGTTTGATTGATAGAGCACACGAGGCCACTCAGGAAAATGATACAGTGGAGATCAAAGCATGAAAGATAATTTTTGCTGAAGTGTCTGCAGCCGACGGTGAGTTATAAGCCTTTGTCTCCCAGTTTATGGAACACAATTTCATTTAAAGCCAAAATCTGTCACTTCAGCATTGTTTATCGGAATACATCCTACACCGCGGTCCCCCAAAGAACAGTGTCAAGTTGAAAGGTAAAAAATCAAATGGGGTACAAATATCCCAGGACAAAATTAAGTAAGGGGAATGGCTTCAGATCTGCATAAATATTATCCACCGGTGATGCATCTGGGACAAGAAATGAAGTCATTCATCTGCAAGGTAAATACTCAGCATTGTCAGAGGGGCCTGACACAGCCCTTCAAACCCAGGGAATCCTGCTTGGCAGCTCCTGGGTCTCTGCTTCATAACTCTGCTTTATTCATGGGTCCACAAGGAGAGGCACAACTGGGTTTTTATCTTTGCACACCTTTTCTAAACCTTTCCTTTCGCAATTCACTCACATTGTGAATACATCATGATTGAGGATCTACCAAACACCATCAGGAGTTATCTGGAAGGCAGGAGGGCAGAATATGAGGACCTGCAGTTGCAGTCCATGGGATCGCACAGAGTCGGACACGAGTCAGCGACTTCACTTTCCCTTTTCACTTTCATGCATTGGAGAAGGAAATGGCAACCCACTCCAGTGTTCTTGCCCGGAGACTCCCAGGGACAGGGGAGCCTGGTGGGCTGCCGTCTGTGGGGTCGCACAGAGTCAGACACGACTAAAGTGACTTAGCAGCAGCAGCAGTTAAAAGACCTAGGCTTGAGTCCAGATGCTCCCCTTTCCAGCTCTGGGACCTTGGACAAGCCCTTTCACCCCTCTGAACCTAAGTTTTCCCCACTACCAAGTGGAGGGCAAATGAGTCCAGACTTGGAAATGCTTCATACACTGTTGTGCGCTTCACAGATGCAAAGCCCAAGGACAGTGCCACTCTAGGCACAGTCGCAGGTCCAGGAGGCCTCGGTTGTCACTGTCAGGAGGGTGTCTCTACAGCTAAGGGTCACCAGTCTCAGCAGAAAGGTTTTGTGCAGAAAATGACTTCACTGAGGCACCTCGATCTCTCTGCCACCAATGGACTCCACGGCATCCGTTTCTGAGATTCCTAGAGGATGCCATATTCTGAACCTACCCACTCTCCTGCCTCATCACTCATTACCCGCCACCAGCCTTTCCTACACTTTAGTAGATGTGACTTAGCTAAGAAAGAGCCCCTTCTTCTTTGCTAAGGGAACCCCAATTTTTAGGTATTGAATAGTCACATGATTAGAAGCATCCCCCTTCTGGGCCTTGAAGAATAAATCTTGATTGATCTAAACCAATCATAGTAATATTGACCCTCTTCTATTAATTACTCTAGGAGCAGGCACATGACGGATTCTGACCAAAGAGAGCTGTTGGGAAGTGTATTAGGAACTTTTATTAATAGGAAGTTCATCCTTATTGTTAAAGAGAGATGCAAAAGAAAGGAACATTTTCTTTTCTGGTCTTTGGGCATTGTTGTATGTGGGTGTGATGTTTGGAGCTATGGCAGCCATCATGTGACCAATAGAGGAAAAGACTGGGACAAAGGCCACAGTTTATAAGTGAGAGCAGAAAGATGGCAAAAGCCCAGGTCTTTAATGATATGACTGAACTACTAAATAAGCCAACTCTGGAGTCATCCTACCTTCAGACTCCTTTTCATGCAAGATAATAATTCCCCCAAAGGGTTCTTTAAACCATCTGAGCTTTCTCTTACTTGCTAGCAAATACATGTGAATTACAATGGAATTCACTCCTGACACAATTCACCCACGCTGGCATCAGTGGCAGGTGGTGGCTGGACTGGGGAGGGCCCTGGAGAACTCTTCAGGAACAGGGTTACAAGGAGCTGTCTTATCTTTGATTCCTGCTACTAAGTCTCAGGCTTTCTGTATCCCTCCTCTAACCACCCACCACCCACCCCCACTTATCTGGATAACTCCTCTTCATAATTCAGGTTTCAACTTAACAGTCACTTCCTCAGCCAGGCCATCTCTGACCAACACCCACTGGGGGTCAAGATATTCTATGATACATACGTTCTCATAGCTCCAATATGTTCTTCATAGCATTTGTCATAAATTGTAATTATACATTTGTCTGACTATGATTAATGTCCAACTCTATAAGCTCCATAAGATCAGAGACCACACTGCATTTACCACTATACATTCACCCCCTACAATAGAGACAGGCACATAATAGTTGCCTCAGTAAATATTTATTGAATTCATGAATTAATTAATTGTTTAATTAATGCTTCTTACATTTCAGTCATACTTAGTTTCTGAAAATATCCATATTCTGCCCTGAAATGTCCTTCCCACCTCCCACTGTGTGCAGTCTTGAGAAACAGAAGCCAGAGGGGGCAGAGTCTCCTTCCCATAACCAGGGGATTGGGAGGTTTTGTGGAATGCAGAATTTTCAGTGCTAAAATTATCACAGTCCCAGGAAAGTCAGGACAGTTGGTCACCCTGCTTGTGACTGAGCATGGGTTTGGGCACAGCCAATCAGATGCTTTCTCCTGCAACTTGCCTCTGATGCAGGAACACGGGGCCTATTGGGTTTCTGTGGATTCTCTGCTGGGACAGCTGTGATGTCTGCAGGCTTAGTCTATCCCCAACACACGCCCTTGGTGGAGTTGCCACTCTACAGACCTCTACAGCAACCTTGTTTGGGGGCCCTTTTCCTAGCTGGTCCTTCAGGACTCCCTTCAAAATATTATTTTTCTTTATTAAAGTTATCTTCTGGGATGAACAACTGAGAATTTAGAGACAGAAACAAGAAGTCACATCTTATACTTTAAATCCCCAGCATGAGTCCTGGCACAGAGTATGGGTTCATGGGAGGTTTGATGAATGAATAAATGAGTGAGTAAATTAAACGACCTGACTCCCCTCTCTGCAATATGGTGTCACGGCAAGAAACAGATGGCACACTCAAGTGGGGTAATCAAGAAGGGCTTAATAGGGATTTCCCTGGCAGTTCAGTGGTTAAGACTCTGAGCTTCCACTGCAGGGGGGCATGAGTTCAATCCTTGGTCAGGGAACTAAGATCCTATATGCTGCCACTCCATGTGGTGAGGCAAAAAAAATGTTTTTAACCTTAAAAAATAGACGCATTTAGTAAAGAGCTACGTACAGAAGTATGAGGAGGATTTAGAAAAACCAAAAAGAGTTGTTGCATTACCCCCAGAACTAGCAGGAGTGAGGAGCCATTACCAGCCCTGAAGAGAAAGATGAAACAGCTGTGGAACCCAAGCAGGGCAGCTAGAGCTGCTGGAGAGAGCTGCCTGGCAGGAGCTGCAACCTGCAGTAAAGAAAAGTAGCCTACCCAAGGCAGGTCAACTGGGAAGAGCCAGAAGAACAAATCCCCCACCCTCTCTCTCTTCCCATCCTCTACTATCCTATGAGGGTCCTCCACTGACCAAACCCAACCAGCCACAGAAGGTAAGGGAACTCAGGTGACACAGTCCACAGAGGTCAACCTCCTGGGGTACAGAGCAGGAGAAGGAAGGGTGGACAGGAGGACTGGAGGGGCACGTGCTAAATATCCAGTGCAGAGAGGACACACTAAGAAAATCTCCTTCACCCACCACTTCCAGTCCCGGAGGGGCTAAAGCTCTTTGAAGAGTCAGTCCCACCCCACTGCCACCAGCATCACCCTGCAGGCTTACCCCAAACTCTGCAGTATCACCTTCATCTGTACACATTTCCACCATGATTTTGTCCATAAGAGAAACTTATCCCCCAAACCCTGTAGAGTAACTACAGAGCCCAGAAGTCTGGAGCTTTCCAACTTGGAAGCAGCTCCAGGGCTCAAGAGAGCCAAGAAATAAAATTGATGCCAGAAATCTAGACCCCAGGCAGGCAGTGTTGATGAGCTGCCCCAGCAGATGAGCAGGCTCCCACCCCTTCACCCCAAAAGCAGCAAACACATCTTTCATTCACTGTGGCCCCTTCACCTCCAACTGGAGGTGCAATAACTTCTAAATGTTTAGTGTCATCCCACATCAGCAATCTCTCCTTCATGCACAGAAAACAGAAACTCACTCATCTCTGGGCATGAAACACAGACCCAAGCTACTTCTCATTTTATGTCCACTAACTCAGAGAGTCAGTTATGATTTATGCAAATTTTTAAAGCTATTTTCTAACTTATTTATTTTAATTGAAGGATAATTGCTTACAACACTGGTTTGATTTCTGCCATACATCAACATGAATTAGCCAGAGGTGCACATGGGTCCCCTCCCATGACCTGTGCATTTTTAACTGGTGCTGGAAGTAGATGGGGGCAAAGGATTTACTAGTAATAAGGAGTAAAACTGCAAAAAGTTTTATTGATAAGATATGCATGTAAGGGCCTTGATATAGTGCCTGACATGGAAAAACACTCAATAAATATTTGCCATCCAGTGTCTGTTGTCTTCATTCTTAGTAATACTAGCCATTTTATTGAGCATTTACTTTGGACTAGGTACATTATGGACACTTGACCCTCACAGCAACTCTTGTTGAATAGCTGTGGTTCTCTGCCCCAGTATCCTTTTTCTAAGAACTGCCCTAACCCATCTCCAACCCCTGTGATCAGAGCTGACTCAGAAAAGACACATCACCGAAGCTGAGTCAAAAGGTTCTTTCCTTGGAAATTTGGATATTGAGACCAACAGAACTGAATAACTCTCACTCCTGGTCATTGAACTGTTAAGATGTAAACCTTCACATTTATTTCCTGTCTATATAAAGGAACGCAAAAACAATTCTGTATATGCATCAGTCCTGGAGTCAGTTTTCCAAACCCCAGTGGCCATTCTGCCTTTTTTGTGACTTCTTGTTCAACAAAAATAAAATCCTCCTTTGCACTTAAGATAACCCGAGTTGGGCTTCTGGCATTTGTAACCACAAGCATTCCTTGAGACAGGTATTAATATCCTTACTTTACCTGGATGAGAGCATCAAAAAAAAAAAAAACAGTGAAATAAGTAATCTGCCTGAGATAACCCCGGTACTAAGGGAAAACCACTAGACCATTCAGGTATGACCTAAGTCAAATCCCTTATGATTTATACAGCGGAAGTAACAAATAGATTCAAGGGATTAGATCTGATAGACAGAGTGCCTGAAGAACTATGGATGGAGGTTCGTGACACTGTACAGGAGGCAGGGATCAAGAACCTTCTCCAGGATAGATCATATCCTGGGCCATAAATCTAGCCTTGGTAAAGTCAAAAAAATTGAAATCATTCCAAGCATCTTTTCTGACCACAATGCAGTAAGATTAGATCTCAATTACAGGAGAAAAACTATTAAAAATTCCAACGTATGGATGCTGAACAACATGCTGCTAAATAACCAACAAATCACAGAAAAAATCAAAAAAGAAATCAAAGTTTGCATAGAAACGAATGAAAATGAAAACACAACAACCCAAAACCTGTGGGACACTGTAAAAGCAGTCAAGACTCTGATGCTGGGAGGGATTGGGGGCAGGAGGAGAGGGGGACGACAGAGGATGAGATGGCTGGATGGCATCACTGACTCGATGGGCATGAGTCTGGGTGAACTCTGGGAGTTGGTGATGGACAGGGAGGCCTGGCGTGCTGCGATTCATGGGGTCGCAAAGAGCTGGACACGACTGAGCAACTGAACTGAACTGAACTGAACTGAAGGGGAAAGTTCATAGCAATACAGGCATACCTCAAGAAACAAGAAAAAAGTCAAATAAATAACCTAACTCTACACTTAAAGCAACTAGAAAAGGAAGATATGAAGAACCCCAGGGTTAGTAGAAGTAAAGAAACCTTAAAAATTAGGGCAAAAATAAATGCAAAAGAAACAAAAGAGACCATAGCAAAAATCAACAAAGCCAAAAGCTGGTTCTTTGAAAGGATAAATAAAATTGACAAACCATTAGCCAGACTCATCAAGAAACAAAGGGAGAAAAATCAGATCAATAAAATTGGAAATTAAAATTGAGAGATTACAACAGACAACACAGAAATACAAAGGATCATAAGAGTCTACTATCAGCGATTATATACCAATAAAATGGACAACGTGGAAGAAATGGATAAATTCTTAGAAAAGTACAACTTTCCAAAACTGGACCAGGAAGAAGTAGAAAATCTTAACAGACCCATCACAGGCACAGAAATTGAAACTGTAATCAGAAATCTTCCAGCAAACAAAGCCCAGATCCAGACGGCTTCACAGCTGAATTCTACCAAAAATTTAGAGAAGAGCTAACACCTATCCTACTCAAACTCTTCCAGAAAATTACAGAGGAAAGTAAACTTCCAAACTCATTCTATGAGGCCACCATCACCCTAATACCAAAACCTGACAAAGATCCCACAAAAAAAGAAAACTACAGGCCAATATCACTGATGAACATAGATGCAAAAATCCTTAACAAAATTCTAGCAATCAGAATCCAACAACACATTAAAAAGATCATACACCATGACCAAGTGGGCTTTAACCCAGGGATGCAAGGATTCTTCAATATCTGCAAATCAATCAATGTAATACACCACATTAACAAATTGAAAAATAAAAACCATATGATTATCTCAATAGATGCAGAGAAAGCCTTTGACAAAATTCAACACCCATTTATGATAAAAACTCTCCAGAAAGCAGGAATAGAAGGAACATACCTCAA
>NW_011494707.1:7002338-7012719 GCF_000754665.1 Bison bison bison | reverse complement strand
GATATATGATAAACCCACAGCAAACATTATCCTCAATGGTGAAAAATTGAAAGCATTTCCCCTAAAGTCAGGAACAAGACAAGGGTGCCCACTTTCACCATTACTATTCAACATAGTTTTGGAAGTTTTGGCCACAGCAATCAGAGCAGAAAAAGAAATAAAAGGAATCCAAATTGGAAAAGAAAAAGTAAAATTCTCACCGTTTGCAGATGACATGATCCTCTACATAGAAAACTCTAAAGACTCCACCAGAAAATTACTAGAACTAATCAATGAATATAGTAAAGTTGCAGGATATAAAATCAACACACAGAAATCCCTTGCATTCCTATACACTAATAATGAGAAAACAGAAAGAGAAATTAAGGAAACAATTCCATTCACCATTGCAATGAAAAGAATAAAATACTTAGGAATATATCTACCTAAAGAAACTAAAGACCTATATATAGAAAACTATAAAACACTGGTGAAAGAAATCAAAGAGGACACTAACAGATGGAGAAATATACCACGTTCATGGATTGGAAGAATCAATATAGTGAAAATGAGTATACTACCCAAAGCAATTTATAGATTCAATGCAATCCCTATCAAGCTACCAACAGTATTCTTCACAGAGCTAGAACAAATAATTTCACAATTTGTATGGAAATACAAAAAACCTCAAATAGCCAAAGCAATCTTGAGAAAGAAGAATGGAACTGGAGGAATCAACCTGCCTGACTTCAGGCTCTACTACAAAGTCATAGTCATCAGGACAGTATGGTACTGGCACAAAGACAGAAATATAGATCAATGGAACAAAATAGAAAGCCCAGAGATAAATCCACACACATATGGACACCTTATCTTTGACAAAGGAGGCAAGAATATACAATGGATTAAAGACAATCTCTTTAACGAGTGGTTCTAAGAAAACTGGTCAACCACTTGTAAAAGAATGAAACTAGAACACTTTCTAACACCATACACAAAAATAAATTCAAAATGGATTAAAGATCTAAACATAAGACCAGAAACTATAAAACTCCTAGAGGAGAACATAGGCAAAACACTCTCTGACATACATCACAGCAGGATCCTCTATGACCCACCTCCCAGAATATTGGAAATTAAAGCAAAAATAAACAAATGGGACCTAATTAAACTTAAAAACTTCTGCACAACAAAGGAAACTATAAGCAAAGTGAAAAGACAGCCTTCAGAATGGGAGAAAATAATAGCAAATGAAGCAACTGACAAACAACTAATCTCAAAAATATACAAGCAACTCCTACAGCTCAATTCCAGAAAAACAAATGACCCAATCAAAAAATGGGCCAAAGAACTAAATAGACATTTCTCCAAAGAAGACATACAGATGGCTAACAAACACATGAAAAGATGCTCAACATCACTCATTATCAGAGAAATACAAATCAAAACCACTTTGAGGTACCATTTCATGCCAATCAGAATGGCTGCGATCCAAAAGTCTACAAGCAATAAATGCTGGAGAGGGTGTGGAGAAAAGGGAACCCTCCTACACTGTTGGTGGGAATACAAACTAGTACAGCCATTATGGAGAACAGTGTGGAGATTCCTTAAAAAACTGGAAATAGAACTGCCATACAACCCAGCAATCCCACTGCTGGGCATACACACTGAGGAAACCAGAAGGGAAAGAGACACACGTACCCCAATGTTCATCACAGCACTGTTTATAATAGCCAGGACATGGAAGCAACCTAGATGTCCATCAGCAGATGAATGGGTAAGAAAGCTGTGGTACATGTACACAATGGAGTTTTACTCAGCCATTAAAAAGAATACATTTGAATCAGTTCTAAAGAGGTGGATGAAACTGGAGCCTATTATACAGAGTGAAGTAAGCCAGAAAGAAAAACACCAATACAGTATACTAACGCATATATATGGAATTTAGAAAGATGGTATACAAGACAGCAAAAGAGACACTGATGTATAGAACAGTCTTTTGGACTCTTTTGGAGAGGGAGAGAGTGGGATGATTTGGGAGAATGGCATTGAAACATGTATAATATCATATATGAAACGAGTCGCCAGTCCAGGTTCAATGCACGATACTGGATGCTAGAGGGATGGTACGGGAAGGGAGGTGGGAGGAGGGTTCAGGATGAGGAACACATGTATACCTGTGGCAGATTCATGTTGATATATGGCAAAACCAACACAATATTG
This sequence comes from Bison bison bison, assembly GCF_000754665.1. Classification (NCBI taxonomy): domain Eukaryota; kingdom Metazoa; phylum Chordata; class Mammalia; order Artiodactyla; family Bovidae; genus Bison; species Bison bison. The sequence continues at coordinate 7,010,517 of NW_011494707.1, read as the reverse complement.
TAAAGTTAAAAAATAAAATAAATAAATGAAAAAAAAAGGAAAAAAAAAAAAAAGACCATTCCCAAGAAAAAGCAATGCAAAAAGGAAAAATGGTTGTCTGAGGAGGCCTTACAAATAGCTGAGAAAAGAATAGACACTAAAGGAAAGATATAAGCATCTGAATGCAGAGTTCCAAAGAATAGCAAAGAGAGATAAGAAAGCCTTCCTCAGTGATCAGTGCAAAGAAATAGAGGAAAACGACAGAATGGGAAAGACTAGAGATCTCTTCAGGAAAATTAGAGATACCAAGGGAACATCTCATGCAAAGATGGGCACAATAAAGGACAGAAATGGTATGGACCTAACAAGCAAAAGATATTAAGAAGAGGTAGCAAGAATACACAGAAGAACTGTACAAAAAAAGATCTTCATGACCCAAATAACCATGATGGTGTGATCACTCACCTAGAACCAGACATTCTGGAATGTGAAGTCAAGTGGGCCTTAAGAAGCATCACTACGAACAAAGCTAGTGGAGGTGATGGAATTCCAGTTGAGCTATTTCAAATCCTGAAAGATGATGTTATGAAAGTGCTGCACTCAATATGCCAGCAAGTTTGGAAAACTCAGCAGTGGCCACAGGACTGGAAAAGGTCAGTTTTCATTCCAATCCCAAAGAAAGGCAATGCCACAGAATGCTCAAACTACCACACAATTGCACTCATCTCACACGCTAGCAAAATAATGGTCAAAATTCTCCAAGCCAGGCTTCAACAGTACATGAACCATGAACTTCCAGATGTTCAAGCTAGTTTTAGAAAAGGCAGAGGAACCAGAGATCAAATTGCCAAATCTGCTGGATCATGAAAAAAGCAAGAAATTTCCAGAAAAACATCTATTTCTGCTTTATTGACTACACCAAAGCCTTTGACTGTGTGGATCACAATAAACTGTGGAAATTCTGAAAGAGATAGGAATACCAGACTACCTGATCTGCCTCCTGAGAAATCTGTGTGCAGGTCAGGAAGCAACAGTTAAAACTGGACATGGAAAAACAGACTGGTTCCAAATTGGGAAAGGAATATGTGAAGGCTGCATATTGTCACCCTGATTATTTAATTTATATGCAGAGTACATCATGCTAAATGCCACCCTGGTTGAAGCACAAGCTGGAATCAAGATTGCTGGGAAAAATATTAATAACCTTAGATATGCAGATGACACCACCCATATGGCAGAAAGCAAAGAAGAACTAAAGAGCCTCTTGATGAAAGTGGAAAAGGAGAGTGAAAAAGTTGGCTCAAAACTCAGCATTCAGAAAACTAAGATCATGGCATCCAATCCCATTACTTCATGGCAAATAGATGGGAAAACAATGGAAACAGTGAGAAACTTTATTTTGGGGGGCTCCAAGAAGGCAATGGCACCCCATTCCAGTATTCTTGCCTGGAAAATCCCATGGACGGAGGAGCCTGGTAGGCGGCAGTCCATGGAGTCGCACAGAGTCGGACACGAATGAGCGACTTCACTTTCACTTTTCACTTTCATGCATTGGAGAAGGAAATGGCAACCCACTCCAGTGTTCTTGCCTGGAGAATCCCAGGGACAGGGAAGCCTGGTGGGCTGCTGTCTATGGGGTCGCAGAGAGTCGGACATGACTGAAGTGACTTAGCAGCAAAATCACTGCAGATGGTGACTGCAGCCATGAAATTAAAAGATGCTTGCTCCTTGGAAAAAAGCTATGACCAACATAGACAGCATATTAAAAAGCACAGACATTACTTTGCTGACAAAGGTCCATCTAGTCAAAGCTATAGTTTTTCCAGTAGTCATGTATGGATGTGAGAGTTGGACTATAAACAAAGCTGAGTGCCAAAGAATTGATGTTTTTGAACTGTGGTGTTGGAGAAGACTCTTGAGAGTCCCTTGGACTGCAAGGAAATCAAACCAGTCCATCCTAAAGGAAATCAACCCTTAACATTCATTGGAAGGACTGATGCTAAAGTTGAAACACCAATATTTTGGCCACCTGATGGGAAAAATGGACTCATTGGACAAGACACTGATGCTGGGCAAGATTGAAGCCAACAGGAGAAGGGGAAGATAGAGGATGAGGTGGTTGGATGGCAACACCAACTTGATGGACATGAGTCTGAGCAAGCTCTGGGAGTTAGTGATGGACAGGGAAGTGCTGCAGTCCATGGGGTCACAAAGAGTCGGACACAACTAAGCGGCTGAACTGAAGTGGTAAAAGCCAGAATTCAAACTCAGAATTGTCTGAGTCCATTAAAAACTCACTCTGCCCCATTGGATCAGTTCTCCTCAGATCTGGACTTAATTATTCCTGGTGTGAAATTTTAAAAAGAGAAAGAGAGAAGGAACGGAAGGCCATCCAATATAGTTTTGCATTCAGTTGGGTTAAACTAAACAGAACTGAATTGAGTGTCTGTGTTTCCATGAATCTAAGCTACGTGCTTTTTCACATTTCATCACTTTTAAAACACACTCATCTTACAATCAATATAAGTTTTTAATGTAGTGCATCTTTTCCCCCCAAAGAGCTCTTATCAAATCAATGACCTAACTTACAATCAATGGTACCTTATAAATAAGGAAATACGGTAAAATACTGTCACTCTGGGAAGGTACCTACTTATTCCAATGATGCTGCCATTGTCAGAAACACTTCTGGAGTTCTCCAGAATTCCATTCTTGAATGTTCATGTTGAGGCAGCTCATCTTTTTCAAGGAAAGAGACTCCAATAACCCTGTGCCCGTCCTGTTACCACTTTGTACCTGAGCAGCTGCTAACACTACATGGCAGCCTGAACTAAAAGAAAACTGTATCCTCAGCCAACTCAGAGAACACCCTGGTTTCATTTATAAATGCTAAATTTTGAAAACACCTAAATTTGGAAGGTTTTCTTAGTCCTACGTAAAATAAGTCTTTAGAGAGACACTTCTCACCGGAACTGAAGAATTTCATTTACACATCAATTCAAATCCAACCAGCTCTCCTTTGCTGGCTGGGGAGACTGGACTCTCAGACACTGCTGGGGAGGATGGGTAGAAAAGGTGACTGGGTACAATCCCTATGTAAGACGGATTTAATCATATCCAAATTTCTCTTTTGATCCAGCAATTTGACATCTAGAAATTGATATTACAAATGCACTTGTACACATATGCATAAGATTATTCACAAAAACACTGTAATGTCAAAATATTGGAAATGCCACCAACAGGAGACTGGCTAAACAAATTATTGTATGGCTGCTTGATAGAATACATTCAGCTGCTTCCCAGGTGGCGCAGTGGTAAAGAAGCTGCCTGCCAACGCAGGAGACGCAGATGACACAGGTTCGATCCTTGGGTCAGGGAGATCCCCTGGAGGAGGAAATGGCACCCCACTCCAGTATTCTTGCCTGGACAATCCCATGTACAGAGGAGTCTTCTGGGCTATAGTCCATGGGGTTGCAAAAAGTCAGACATGACTGAGTGTCTAGCACACACACACACACATTCAGCTGCTAGGAAAAAAAAAGAGAGAGGTTTCTCCATACTATCTCTATGTATTAATATCTCCCAAAATATCATATCAAGAAAAGCAAAGTATGGAATAGTATGTGTAGAAGATTATATTTTGAGAAAAGGGGGAAAGGAGAGTTTGTATTTATATTTGTATTATTCACATATATAAATTCTATAAAGAATGTAAGATAGCCTTGAAGGTGGGATTTATTAGGTACCCTCTGCTGTATAATAAATTACCCCAAACAGCACAGCTTAAAACAACAAGCATTTATTATCTCCCCGTGTCTGTGACCTGGGATCCGCAAGCAGCTAGCTGGGTGTGTCTGGCTCAGGGTCTCTTAAGGCTATGGGTGAGAAACCAGCCACAACTGCAGTCATCAGAGGGTTGTCTGGGGCTGAACAATAAGCTTCCAGCTTCACTTCTGCGGCTGCTGGCAGGCCACAGGTCCTCACTGGCTATTAGCTGGAGACCTCAATTCCTCAGCACAGGGACCTCTCCCTAGGGTGCCTGAGTGACCTCACATCATGGTGCCTGGCTTCCTCCAAAGCAACTGATGAGAGACAGAGAGATGGACAGGCAGAAAGAGCCCAAGACAAAAATTGCAGTCTTTTATAACCTAACCTCAGAAGTGACATACCATCACTTCTGCAGCATTCTGTGGGTCACAAAGTCCGACACGGCAGACTTCCCTGGTGGTAAAGTGGTTAAGAACCACCCGCCAATGCAGGGGACGTGGGACAGGGGTTCAATCCCTGGTCCAGGAACTAAGATCGCACTTGCTGCCGGAGCCACTGAGTCCGTGCGCCACAATTACTGAAGCCTGGCTTCTCTAGAGCCCATGCTCTGCAACAAGAGAAGCCACCTCAACGAGAAGCCCACGCACTGCAACTAGAGATGCGGCAACGAAGACCCAGTGCAGCCAACAGTAAATAAATAAGTAAATAAAATAATTTTTTTTTTTTAAAGACCAACCCTATTACAATACAGGAGGGAACCACTCCAGGGTGTGAATGCCATGAGGCAGAAATCATGGGGGACCCTCTTGGAAGCTGGTTACCTCTAGGGAAAACTGAGGTGCTGGAGATGGGGACAGGAGAGAGACATTTTACCATATTTTTTGTATTATTCTCTTTTTAACTTTATACTAAACTTTCTATTCAAAACATTGGGATTTAAAAGAGTGAGAGAAAAAGAGAATGCCCTCAGGGACAACCAGGAACCAGGATCAGAATTTGAGATGTCTTCTGATAGAGCCATGGTTCTCAAACTGGGGCACAGGTACCCCAGGGGAACCCTACTGGATCCCTGAAAAATTCAAAGCTACAAACATGACCGTCTTCCTTGGAGCACCAGTACACTTGACTTAGTAAGAAACTTAAAATAGATGTAGCATGAAGCAGAATGCAGAATTCACAAATATCTAAGATAAAACGTGAAACTTCAAAGAAATGTTCACCCTTAGAGCGACTGTTTTGGGCTACACTTGCAGAATTTGAATTCTTTCTCCTTCCCTCTTAGGGGTAGTTTGTTAAAAGTTTGAAAACCACTGCTCTGGGCAAATTTACCTCCAAAATAGCACAGAAAATCTATCTCATTGCTGTAAGATAAATTTTATTTCAATAAAAATGAAACAAGTAACGAGTTGGTCGCCTACTATTGTCACGCAACTTGGCCACAAATGACTTCCAAGTGCTTTTGAAAAATCCAACCCACCCTCAGAGGACCAATATGCTATTAATTCTGAAGATTACAGGCAAATGAGGTATGCTCACCCTTGGGGGCAGCATGCACCTCTGGGGCAGCATCGGAAGGTACACACTCCAGTAGTGGCTGTTTGGAAGGGGGCAATGTACAAGTGAAACCATCAGCTTTGCTCTATTTTTCTACTGTCGCCCATGCACAGCAAGTGGAGTTCGGTTTCCCTGCTCTCTGTTTTCTCATTTGGTACCTTCCCTTCCCTCCCATGTACTCTCCTGGAAACCAAAAGTGGATCATGTTGTCTCTTGAACAATACATGGATGAAGAAATGATGAAGACCCTGGACTCCAGAGTCTGATTCTGAACCCAAACTCTAGCCCCTTCTACTCAGTTGCTGTGAGAAAAGGCTTCTGATAAAATAATTCTATTGAGCAATGAATGTCTTCAACAGTAATGAATTCTTGGTTCACCAACTAGCCCAAGGACTTACACAAGATAGATAAAGCTTTCTTCTTCTTTTTTTCCTTTTGGTCACATCGCTCAGCTTGTGGGATCTCAGTTCCCCAATCAGAGATCAAGCCCAGACCCTCAGCACTGAGAGTGTGAAGTCCTAACCAATGGACTTCCAGGGGAATTTTCTGCATTTTCTTTCTTTCTTTCTTTTTTTAAGTCACTCAGTGTGTCCGATTCTTTGAAACCCCATAGCATAGACTACACTGTCCATGAAATTCTCCAGGCCAGAATACTGGAGTGGGTAGCCTTTCCCTTCTCCAGGGGAATCTTCCCAACCCAGGGATCGAACCCAGGTCTCCCACATTGCGAGCGGATTCTTTACCAGCTGAGCCACAAGGGAAGCCCTGCATTTTCTTCTTTATAATTTCCCTAGATTCCAAATGCTCTATCGTGAATAAGTATAACCTTTGTAATCAGACACAAAGCTGGCATTATCTTTGTGCCAGCTCATCCTGAACCCAGCAACTGGCCACCAATTTATGCTTTGGCTGATTCATCTTTAGAGCACGAATAATTACTCCAATTAAAGATGGAGTCTCAACTTGTTTTTTTTGTTAAAAATTAAGTAAGGGGCTTCCCTGGTAGTCCAACAGTTAAGACTGCATTTCCAATGCAGAGCATGAGGGTTCAATCCCTAGTTGGGGAACTTAGATCCCTCATGCACATGCACATGGCACAACCAAAATTAAAAAGTAAAATATAATGGATATTTACCTTCCAGGCAGCATGGAACTTCCCAAGCTAGAGAGGATGGAGGAAATTAAAAAGGTCTCAAATATCTCCTCCTTCCTCCCAACCCCATTCCCTCCCATCACCCAACCTGGGCTCCAACACCCTGGAGAAAAACTGAGGACAGCTAACTTTGTGCTTTTACTCTGGACAGTCAAGAGCAGAAGGTGGGGGGAAGGGTGGTGGCCCTGCTAATGTGGATGAAATCAAGGCAAATTAGGGAAGGGTAAATTCTGGAGCATGTTTTACAACCCCATTAGTTCTAAGCACACAGGATTTCAAATCAAACAGCATCCACACACACACTCTTGGATTATTTAAGAGATAAGGCGTATCCAAAATTAGCATATAGATCACAGGCATGCACTTGAGTGCTACTAAAGTGGGCTATAAATGCCTGAAAAGCAGTTGTTTCTCTGAAGAGAGCTTTACGCCATTCCAAAATCTTGCTCAGGAAATGTGAACCGTAAGTCAAATGAACTCCACTCACTTTCTGGTTTCACACCTAACTCTTGTATCTCCTTGCAGCAAGTCACCCACTCTCTCCAAACCTTCATTTTCCCTACCAGTAAAATGAGTATTCTAGTTCCTCTCATCACCTCATGGGAGGATCTACAGGGATATGGTAAGCAAACACTTTGTAAACTATGTTGGCTGCTCAGTCATGTTGGACTCACGACCACATGGATTGTAGCCCACCAGGCTTCTCTGTCCATGGAATTCTCCAGACAAGAATACTAGAGTGGGTAGCCATTCCCTTCTCCAGGGGATCTTCCCAACCCAGGGATTGAACCCAAGTCTCCCGCATTGCAGGCAGATTCTTTACCATCTGAGCCACCAGGGAAGCCCCCTAAACTGTAAACAGCTGTGCAAATACAAGATTATGTTCATCTCCTCTCATAGACTTATCTATACGCTGCTATGTTACAGAAGAAGACTTAAGGCAGATGTCAGCAAGGTTCTTTGTTTAATTTTGAAGTTCAAGAAAGAAATAAATAAGAATCCAGGGATTCAAATACAAGTCGGAATTTGATACACATTTGATTCAAATACAGGGACACAAATACAATTTCCATGATGACACAAGCATAATTAGTTTACCTAATAAATTCACTGCTCAGACACAGTGGGAAGATAAATTCTCCCTCAGTCTCAAGGTTTCAGTTGCCTACATATTCTAAAACTATCAAGTGCCACTGAGAGCCTACTGTGTGTAGGACCCAACACAATGTCTGGCACTGAAACACACATCAGATACACCACCACCCCCATACATAGCACATACCCTTTACAAGCGGGAAGAACACAGGTTTCTGGAGTTCAAAGGATCTTAATGCAAACTGGCTCCCAGCGTCGTCTTTTCTCTCTTTGAGAATTACTTAAGTCTTCTCTGAGCCACCATTTCTTCACATGGAAACTGGAGATCAACCACCCTCAAATCCTCATGGGATGACTGGAAATATTAAATGTTAAGGACCTAGCAGAGTATTAATAGATTTTTAACAATGGCAGCTACTATAATTTTCCATCACTGCACATTTTGGAGTGTCTATGCTTAGAGTAGTTCAAACAAACTCTTTCTTTTCTTTTAGGCAACAAACAACAGCATTAAACTTTTTTAAATTAATATGAGTTCTCATAGTGTTCAGAACACAAATCACAGTGATAAATGCTTGCCTCTTTTCCCTCTTCAAAAAATTTACAGTTCTTACACATGACATTTAA
>NW_011494707.1:6996702-7002046 GCF_000754665.1 Bison bison bison | reverse complement strand
TTACAAAGGCTGATGTATGTTTTATTTCTGTTTTTTTAAATGACCTACAGTACTTGGTAGGTGTACTAAAATTGTTTGGGGAGTGGGGTTTAGAGACTTCTAATAGATGTATAGTTAATTTGGTAATTCTCTCGCATGAGGTATAAGCTTCCATATGCTGGTTATTTAATAGATTTGCTACATGAGCCACCATTTCTTCACATGGAAACTGGAGATCAACCACCCTCAAATCCTCATGGGATGACTGGAAATATTAAATGTTAAGGACCTAGCAGAGTATTAATAGATTTTTAACAATGGCAGCTACTATAATTTTCCATCACTGCACATTTTGGAGTGTCTATGCTTAGAGTAGTTCAAACAAACTCTTTCTTTTCTTTTAGGCAACAAACAACAGCATTAAACTTTTTAAAATTAATATGAGTTCTCATAGTGTTCAGAACACAAATCACAGTGATAAATGCTTGCCTCTTTTCCCTCTTCAAAAAATTTACAGTTCTTACACATGACATTTAATGGAGTATTTTGTGTCACTCTACAAAAAATAAATTTAAATTGAAGAGAGAGAAACATGGGAGAGCCCTTTTTTTGGGCTTAATTTGTACTTGAGTACAATAAAATCTTATCCTAGAAGCTAGAGTCATAAAACTAAAAGTCGGGAAGGAAAAGAATGGCTAATTAGGTGCTGAAAGTAAAAATTCCTTCTTTATTACTGTTTCGTTAAGACCTAACAATTGGTCAGGCACAGGGGCTTAGATGTGCCATTCTAGTTAATGGTCGGTTACAAATTTCCACCATAAACTCATCTTCCTTCCCGCATCTTAAATCTCAGGCACTGGCAGCTAATAAGTAGAGAAAGCTCTGAGGCCCAGGGCAATCTCTCTCTCAATCCAATCTCCCTCTCACTCTGCTCCCCTCCCCTGCCATAACTGTCTGTAAGGGTTCCTGACTTCATGGAGAGAAACCCAACTCTAACTCAGATCATCATGAAAGGAATACACTGGTTTATCCAGCTGGTGTGATGTATGGAAAGAACCAGAGCCCCAGAGACTAGAGAAAGGACTCACTGCCACCAAGGCACACACCCTCCCCACCCCCATTTCGCTCCTCTGTCTTTATCTCTGTCCTTTATTCTCTGTCTCTCCCCTTGGATGAGGGAAAGCATACACTGACAGCTCCACATTCACATCCTACCTCTTTAGGAGCCACGATACACTAATCCCAGGGGAGATTCTGATGGACCCTGCTCAGGCCAGTCAACACTATGTCAACACATAGTCAGGCCACAGTCAACACTGCCAGACAGAGGGGGCACTGGGTTGACTAGGCATGTGCCATTTGCCCATCACAGCAGACACTGGCAATGCCCCACCCATGTCCCTTGAACTTCTATAGCCCATTCAAGCTGAAGGCATCCCTGAGACTCACCACCTGAAGGCTTATTCTTGGCTGAGACAAAATGAGCCAGAAGTTCCAGGAAGTCAGCCCCTCCACCAGCATCCTTCAGACTTGTCAGATGGGAGATGGAAGATGAATATCTATTTCCTCACCAGTCAGGTGGGACCCTCTGAGGTGTGTTCTGCACCATCAGCTAAAGCTCACCAAAAGGACTGAGCCCAAGTGTCTGTAGGAGTAGCTTTCTCATTTCTGCACTCTGTGCTTAGTCGCTCAGTTGTGTCTGATTCTTTGTGACCCCGTGGACTGTAGCCTGCTAGGCTCCTCTGTCCATGGGGATTCTCCTAGGCAAGAATACTGGAGTGGGTTGTCATGCTCTCCTCCTGGGGATCTTCCCAATCCAGGGATCAAACCAAGGTCTCTGGCATTGCAGGTGGATTCTTTACCATCTGAGCCACCAGGGAAGCCCAAGAATACTGTAGTGTGTAGCCTATCCCTTCTCCAGGGGAACTTCTTGACCTAGGAATTGAACAGGGGTCTCCTTCATTGCAGGTAGATTCTTTACCAGCTGAGCTAAAGAGAAGCCCTATTGTATTCTGTATTGACTTAAACTCCATTGTCTCATTTCTCCCTGTGAAGGTCAATTTTATGTGTCAGCTTGATTGGGCCATGGGGTACCCAGATAGCGGGTAAGAAACTATTCTGGGGTGTGTCTGTGAAGATGTTCAGGGGTGAGATTAACATTTTAAATCAGTGCTTAGTAAAGCAGACTGCCCTCCCTAATTTGGTGAGCCTTGACCAATCAGGTGAAGGCCTGAAAAGAACCGAATAGGGTCACAGGTGGTGCTAGTGGTAAAGAACCCGCCTGCCAGTGAAGGAGACTAAGAGATGCACATTCAATCCCTGAGTAGGAAGATCCCCTAGAGGAGATCATGGCAACCCACTCTAGTAGTCTTTCCTGGAGAATCCCCATGGAGAGAGGAGCCTGGTTGGCTATAGTCCATAGAGTCACAGAGAGTTGGATGCAAGTGAAATGACTTAGCACACATACATGCCCCCAAGGAAGAGAGAATTTCTCCTGCCTGACTGCCTTTGAGCTGGGACATCAGCATTTTCCTTCCTTCAGACTCAAACTGAGACATCAGCTCTCTTGGGTCACCAGTGGGCTGTCTCATCCTACATACCTTGGGATTTGTCAGCCTTCATAATTGTGTGAGCCTATTAATTAACTAATCTCCTATTGGTCCCGTTGCTCTGGAGTATCCTGACTAACACACACCCATGTTCATACTGGTGCTTCCTGGAGTCGTCCTACAAAAAACCACTAACATGTAAATCCTTATCTCAGGGCCTTCTCATGGGGGAACTCAGCTGAAGAGATCTATGGCTATTTTAGGAGAGGAAAGATGCCTGGGGACTGGCAGCCTAGCTGAACCACACAGGAGAAAGGAGATGATGCTGGGCCAAAAAAAAAACCACCTAAACCCATCATGGTCTGAGATGCTGAGCAGATAGGATGGGGTAACTCCCACCAAGTGCAAGCATGTGGAGCATGGTTCCTGGACCAACCTGACACAAAGGCAGGCTGCCTACCTGCTCAAACATCCATCTTAACCAAGGATTCTGCATGTGGATTGGTTCTTCCATTCTTGGCCTAAGCCCCATGGCTTCTCCAGCAGGTACATCGACTCTGTGGTGCTGACTCACTGCTCTTTGGCTGTTTGGTCAACCTCAAGCCTTGTCTCCCAACCTCCAGATTTGCTCTGACCCATTTGACTCCATGTCTAAGCTTGACTTTCAGAGTTTCAGCTTCTCAAGTGTCTTTTTAAAAATTAATGAATTAATCTGGGGCTGTGCTGGGTCTTCACTGCTATGTGAGGGTTTTCTCTAGTTGCAGAGAGCAGGGGCTACTCTCTGTTGCAGTGCCCAGGCTTCTCATTGGAGCGGCTTCTCGTGTTGTGGAGCACAGGCTTTCGGTGATCACTGGCTTCAGTGGTTGTGATGCACAGGCTCTAGAGCACAGGCCCAGTAGTTGTGGCTCATGGGCTTAGTTGCTCCATGGCATGTGGGATATTCACAGACCAGGGGTCGAACCCGTGTCTCCTGCATTGGCAGGTGGATTCTCGCCCACTGTACCACTAGGGAGGTCTTTTCAGGTATCTTTAAGGCAAGGGTTGCCAACTTATATGCCCACGGGGCGGGGGTGGGGGGGAGCACGCAGATATGTAGCACAAATGAATGAAGAAGGCTGGAGACAGGACGACAGGGCTGGGTGGGGTCTGAGGCGAACTAGAGAATGCATGCCTCATCAAAGAAAGGATTCCATTTTGAGTGACTTGTGGAAATGGAAGCTGAATATTGCCAGGCTGCCACTAGTCTTTAAAGAGAAGCAAAAGGTCCAGGTATTTTAAATGTAAAATATACAGATTATTTGATGCTGGCAACTCGCTTTTTTAATGTAAATGGTGAGTCAACCAATGTTCCCACCAGCCCTGTGCCGCACAGGTCATCCATCACACGGCGGCCCTGAGGAGGAGTCTCACGGACCTCCACTATGGGGGATGAGACTGACCAGGGGCTGCTGTGCTCCGAAATCTGTTTGCTTCCACAGGCCGCTCCCTGGGGTGACTGAGCAGAGCAGGGACACTCCTTCCTGAGAGACAAGAGTCCTGTCCCCAAAGATGGCTTGAGGACTCCCTTGTGGGGATGCCACCCGACTTCCCTCCCTCCATCCTTCACTGGAGGTTGGAGTTGCTGTGCCCAACTGGGGCTCTCCCCACCTCTCCAGGCTTCCTCCCCATTTCCTGTCACCGGTGTTTCTCCTAATAAAAATCATGTGTGTCTAGTCACATACTAGAGCTTGTTTCTCAGAGGAACTCACTAACATGACATCTTGTAAAGTCAGCTTTCAACACTCAGCCCCCAGTCATTGACATTCCCCAAACTCTGGCTCTTCAGGTCTGACTCTAACCCAGCTCCCAGTTCTGGGTCCTCCCCTCTGCAGAGATCCCCACACTGATTGCCCACCTGGGGGATATGTCAACCCAAAGAACTCGAATCTCACAGGGCTCCATACAGCGTGATGAACTTTGCTCATTTGCTAATTGAACAAGGGCATTGCACATGGCCCTGGAATAACTGCAGTGCCTATAGAAAAGAACTTTTTCCCAAAAAAGATGATCTGAACTTTCCCACCAGCACTCCTTGAGTACAAGAGAGCCTCAGTGATAGCCTGCTTCTGTTTATTTTCTGAATCCCATCTTCCCAGCATCCTATCTCCTGTCCAGACACGGTGAGGGATTTATTTTTAGAGGAACTCATACAAACTCTGCAGCGGAGCGTTTCGTCGACAGCCTTTATGGTGTCTGGTTGGGCCCCATGAGGCAGAGAAAGGTCACAGGAAGCCGTTTTGTCAGAAATCAACTGGTTAATTTAAAATGAGCAGAAATCAGCAATACAGTAGTTAGCCATGGAGAAGAAAGCACTGACCTTGAAGTCAGGAGCCCTTAACTAGATTTACATCCTGGTTTCTCAGCCACTTGCTGTGTGATCTCAGACAGGTTAATTAACCCTTCTGCACAACCACCCATACCTATAAAATGGAGCTAGTGATATTCACCTCTTATTACTCAGCCATTAAAAAGAATGCATTTGAGTTAGTTCTAATGAGGTGGATGAAACTGGAGCCTATTATACAGAGTGAAGTAAGCCAGAAAGAAAAACACCAATACAGTATACTAACGCATATATATGGAATTTAGAAAGATGGTAACAATAACCCTGTATATGAGACAGCAAAAGAGACACTGATGTATAGATCAGTCTTTTGGACTCTGTGGGAGAGGGAGAGGGTGGGATGATTTGGGAGAATGGCATTGAAACATGTATAATATCATATATGAAACGAGTCACCAGTCCAGGTTCGATGCACGATACTGGATGCTTGAGA
>NW_011494707.1:6975828-6996602 GCF_000754665.1 Bison bison bison | reverse complement strand
ACAGGTTCAGGATGGGGAACACATGTATACCTGTGGCAGATTCATTTTGATATATGGCAAAACCAATACAATATTGTAAAGTTAAAAAATAAAATTAAATTAAATTAAAAAAAGAAAAAGAGTGGTTTTAAGATCCAAATTGAATGGAGTGAAAATACCTTGCAACTTAAGTGCTTGGACTGACCGTTCCATTTTCAAACAACTGGTTTTTTTCAGCACATCAAAAGAGTTCATTCCTGGAATGAAAGAATATGTAAGCCACATGGCCGAATACATCAGTTCCGTCGCTCAGTCATGTCCTACTCGTTGCGACTCCATGGACTGCAGCACGCCAGGCTTCCCTGTCCATCACCAACTTCAGAAGCTTGCTCAAACTCATGTCCATTGAGTCAGTGAAGCATCCAACCATCTCATCCTCTGTCATCCTCTTCTCCTCCTGCCTTCAATCTTTCCCAGCATCAGAGTCTTTTCCAATGAGTCAGTTATTTGCATCACATGGCCAAAGTATTGGAGTTTCAGCTTCAGCATCAGTCCGTCAATGAATATTCAGGACTGATTACATATGTCCTGGACTTATGAATTCAGGCTAAATACATAAGTGAATAAAATCATTATGCTATGTATTCTTTGCTGTTGTTGTCGCTCAGTTGTGTCCAATTCTTTGCAACCCAATGGACTGCACCACACCAGGCTTCCCTGTCCTTCACTATCTCCTGAAGTTTGCAGTACACCTTAAACTTAAGCAATATTATATATCACTACATCTCAATAAAACCTGAAAAAATTATTTTTTGATTCTAATAATCAGCTTTGGGATGTAAAGGCTAAACATAAGCAAAACTGAAGGAATGACAATAACTGTGGAAATGTTCTAAAACTGGACATTGGTAATAGTCATAAATTCTAGATATCAACAACTAAAAATCACTGAATTGTATACTTAGAGTGGGTGAAAATTACATTGTGTAAAGTTCAGTTCAGTTCAGCCACTCAGTCGTGTCCAACTCTTTGCAACCTCATGGACTGCAGCACATCGGGCTTCCCTGCCCATCACCAGCTCCCGGAACTTGCTCAAACTCATGTCCATCGAGTCAGTGATGCCTTCTGACCATCTCGTCCTCTGTCATGCCCTTTTCCTCCTGCCTTCAATCTTCCCCAGCACCAGGTTCTTTTCCAAAGAGTCAGTTCTTCACATCAGGTGGCCCAAGTATTGGAGCTTCAGTTTCAGCATCAGTCCTTCCAATGAATATTCAGGGTTGATTTCCTTTAGGATTGACTGGTTTGATCTCCTTGCTGGCTGTCCAAGGGACTCTCAAGAGTCTTCTCCAACACTACAGTTCAAAAGCATCAATTCTTTGGCACTCAGCTTTCTTTATGGTCCAACTCTCATATCTATACATGACTACTGGAGAAACCATAGCTTTGACCATATGGACCCTTGTCAGTAAAGTAATGTCTCTGCTTTTTAATATGCTGCCACATTAATGCTCAAAAATCTATGTTTAAAAAAAATGAAAAGAATAATAATGACCTTCTCTACTATCCTTTCCCCTGGCCTCCCAGAGCTGTGTGATTTGGACCCTGCCCGAGTCTCCTAACATCACTGCTCACCACCCTTTGTCACTAGATCTCCTCCAGCCCTGGTGCCCTTCTTCCTGTTCCAAGCTTATTTCGGTCTCAGGGCCTTTGCACTTGCTCTACTCGCTGCTGGGACATCTTTCCCCAGGCCATCATTCTGTTGATTTTGTTGTTGTTCAGTTGATCAGTCATGTCCACGTCTTTGCAACCCCATGGACTGCAACATGCCAGACATCCCTGTCCTTAACTATCTCCTAGAGTTTTCTCAAACTCATGTGTATTGAGTTGGTGATGCCATCCAACCATCTCATCCTCCGTCATCCCATTCTCCTCCTGCCTTTAATCTTTCCCAGTGTCAGGGTCTTTTCCAATGAGTCAGCTCTTCACATCAGGTGGCCAAAATATTGGAGCTTCAGTTTCAGCTTCAACATCAGTCCTTTCAATGAATTTTCAGAGTTGATTTCCTTTAGGATTGATTGGTTTGATCTTCTTGCTGTCCGAAGGACTCTCAAGAGTTTTCTCTAGCACCACAGTCTAAAAGCGTCAATTCTCTGGTGCTCAGCCTTCTTTATGGTCCAACTCTCATATCCACACATGACTACTGGAAAAACTATAGCTTTGACTGGCAAAGTGATGTCTCTGCTTTTTAATATACTATCTATGTTTGTCATAGCATTCCTTCCAAGGATCAAGGGTCTTCTAATTTCATGGCTGCAGTCACCATCTGCACTGATTTTGGAGCCCAAAAAAATTACACCTGTCACTGTTTCCACTTTTTCCCCATCTATTTGTCATGAAGTGATGGGACCTGATGCCATGATGTTTGTTTTTTGAATTTGAGTTTTAAGTCAGCTTTTCACTCTCCTCTTTCACCTTCATCAAGAGTTTCTATAGTTCTTCTTTGCTTTCTGCCATTAGGGTGGTATCATCTGCATATCTGAGGTTGTTGTTATTTCTCCTGGCAATCTTGATTCCAGCTTGTGATTCATCCAGTCCAGCACTTTGTATGTTATACTCTGCATGTAAGTTAAACAAGCAGGGTGACAATATACAGGCCTTGACATACTCCTTTCCCCATTTGGAACCAGTCTGTTGTTCCATGACCAGTTCTAACTGTTGCTTCTTGAATTGTTGCTTTCTGTTTTCCTTCCCCTAATTTAAGTCTCAGCTCAAATTCTCCCAGCTGCCCTCCCCAGTCACCCCATCTAATGGCACTTCCCACTTTAGACATTCTCCATCACAGTGTTTCCAGTGCTCATTTATTCAGAATACTTCTTACACTTGGAAATCTTTATATACTGACCTATTTATTGTTTGTCTCCCCAACTATTTTGTGAGCTTTCTACGTGAAGGGAACGTGTCTTCTTGACGCTGCTGTGCTGTCAGTACTTAGAATAGCACCTGGATCATAATGAGAGCTTAGAAGACATTTGCTGAATGGCTGTCAATAAAGAACATGAATTTGATGTGCTAACAATCCAGCATCTCTTAAGGTCAGTTTCTTCACCTGTAACATGAAGACACTGTCACCTGGGGTGATAGTAAAAATGAAATCAGCTATTAAGGAACTCCATAAAGGTTAGCTGTCCTTCCTCTGAGACCTTTTCCCTCCTTTCCTTTCTCCCTATGACTAAAACAACCAAAACTAAACAAATTATCCTTTAGATGAAGACCAGCAGCAAAAACTCCAACATAACTGGCCAGTTGCCACTTAACATCTGCGGATCAGATTTGCTATTGTAGATGCTATGCCTTCTCCCCAGGAGCAGATGAGACATCATGACTGAAAATAACAATCAAACCAGGCATGCCCTAATCTCAAACCTCAAGAAATGAAGCTGACAAAAAACCTCGCAAGTGTTGATTTCAACTACCCGTGTACGTACCTGGTTTAATAAAATGACTTTTTCTAACATTAAGAACAATCATCTTTGACTAGCAACGGAAGCTGAAATTCTAAAGAAGAGCTGTAAGGCAACAAGGAGAACGTTTTGCTTGTTGAATGCCTGCTACCCACAAATCAAATTAACATCAGACCCCTGGTCCAGCCTCTTCTATAGATAGGGGACTTGAGACCCAGAGATGGTGAGTAATTGATGACAATCTTCCAGCCAGTTAGCAGCAGAGCCAGAAACAGACACCAACTCTTCTTATTCCCTATACATTCCTTTCTGATATTTTTGGCTGGCTGCAGACACAAACCATTATTTCTGCCAGTCAGCATCCACCCTCCTTTGCTGGTCACAACATTTGTGTTTTCTTTTGGGGAACAATCCTTCTTTCACTGTTCATGCATATAGTTTAGTAGAACTGACACCTTCCCCTGGGACTCAGGGTGAGCACATGACCTGGAGTGACCAAGAACCACCTTCAACTCCATAGTCAGAATAACTGGTTCAGAGACAGGCACATGACTCTTATGGCCTGATGAGAATCAGCCCCAGGGCTTCTGTCAAGTCTCTTAGCAATGATAAGTTCCCCTCCACCTGGGATTACTACACTGGTAAGGGGTAAGTCAAGAGCTGTTGAAAAGAAAGTGAAGTCGCTCAGTCGTGTCCGACTCTTTGCGACCCCATGGACTGTAGCCTACCAGGCTCCCAAGTCCACGGAATTTTCCAGGCAAGAGTACTGGAGTGGGTTTCCATTTCCTTCTCCAGGGGACCTTCCCAACCCAGGGATCGAACCCGAGTCTCCTGCACTGCAGGCAGACGCTTTACCGTCTGAGCCACCAGGGAAGCCCCAAGAGCTGTTGAGGACACAGAAAAGAGCCTGTCTGAGAATGAAGCCAACATAGACAAAAAGTGAACTGAGAGCTAGAGATCAGAGAGATTCCAAAATACATCATTTAAGCACCTGGATCCAGCCATACCTGAAATTCAAGCCTATTTGTGGGTTTTGAAGTTGCATGGAACAATAGCATGTAACTGAAAGAGTTTTGCTCACATACCACCTTACCTCTCACCCAATTTCATGGAATATAAAAGACATTATCAATTTAAATTTACAGAGAGTACAGAAATAAAATTCCTGCTATCTTAAACATGGAATTTTCCTGTTCTTTCACTATGTGCCTAGGGCATTCCTATTCATTCTGTGCTTCAGCCTCTTCCAAACGGAGCAAATACAATACCCTACTTGCTTTAGGAAGAAAGTCAGATTTTCTTATCCAGGAAAGTAGAGAGAAAAGTATACAATGTTATTATTTTCCAAGAAATTCCAGCACCTAAGTCTGGGAGCATATGAACAAGAACTCAAGGATCAGGTTGACTGGACTCAGATTCCAGCAATATCACTTGATGTTTGTAGGACCTTGGACGAGTCCCCTAACCTCTCTGGCCCTCAGTTTACCCATCTGTAATAGGGAGAGCCCAATCATACCTATTTAATTGGACAGTTGCAGAAATTAGAAAATACACAGAGTGCTTAATGCAATATCTGGCACAGCATAAACACTTAAAATAGGCATTACATAACTGTTGTCACGATTTATATATTTGATACTATAATTAATGCTATTAATATTGATCCTGGGAGTCTGATCTGAATACAACTTTACACTCAATCCACACTCCACACTCAATCCACCAGCCCCCTTAGCAGATCTAGCTAGATGACTGACTTAAGGAAGTGAATTAACTTCTTCTCCAGTCAAGACAACTTCCAGGAAGGAAAATAAAATACAACGAGCCCAGCTTCAACTGCCACTCTAGAAAGTTTCCCAATTACCACAAAACTTCTGCACATCAAATATGAATTACTTTAATTGTCCCATAAGAACATACTGTTGAAACATTTGACTTGCCCAGAACTAATTGTCTGTCAAAAAGATACTTTGCAGCCAAGCAAATCGCTTAATTGGACATCTAATTTAACTGAAACCTTTTTTTCCCTGCTTATTTCATGCTTTCTTCTCTTGTTTTTGCCAAATTATGGATGCTGGGCACTACTTTCAAAAATAGTTTATCTTGTTTTTTTTTCCCCCTATTATAGAAAATAATGATACATGTTCATTATAGAAAACTGAAAAAAAAGTTTAATTCAAAATGAAAAAAAAAACCAATTACCCCTAGACTCACTGCCCAGAGAAAGACTACCAAGACTTTAGCAAATCTCCTTCCCAATTGTTTTCCATAATAGATTGTTCTACATAGTCAACAAAAATATATATTCAACTTTGCAGCCTGAACTTTTCACCTTATGCTTTAAGTTGAACATTTTCACTTGCCATTCCAAGAGCTTCAGAACATTTTTAGAAACAGAAGACTATTTCCAACAACAGTATGCTTAACCTCCCACCTAATATTGGATCTTCAAGTTGTTTATGAATAAATGTTATGTTATGGTCAGATATATTTTCCTTAGGAAATGTTCTCTTTATTGGGAGACAATTCTCCATGCATCTCTCACATGACTGCACACCTTTACCAGCTTTTGTTCCCATCTATCTTTATAACGATGTCTGTATAGCCAACAGCCCTGGAAGAGAGAGATAACAGGACAGAAAGCAGATTCGTTGGCTGACCAGGACTGTAAAGAGCAAAGGTTGGACAGCCCCTGTATGAAGTGATTGGGATTCCTCAACCGTGATGCAAATCCACTACATGCAAGGCAGCCACCTGGGTTCACTTCCACGTCATCCTTGAGGAGCTTTCGGGTCCAGGATATTGAGCACAAACGAGAAGCACAAGCTTCCTGCTGTGCTCTGAATAATGAAGTCTTTTGTCTCTGACCCAGGAATTTCATGCCTTCTGCCCACATCCATGAAACAAGCTAATGGGGTAACTTGTTAGCTTGCATGTAGAGCAACAGTTCAGGCCCTTTGTTGTTCCTGATGACTTTCCCAATGGCTCAGCAGACCACCTGCGATGCAGGAGACACAGGAGATGTGGGTTTGATCCCTGGGGCAGGAAAAGGCAACCCACCCCAGTATTCTTGCCTGGGAAATCCCGTGGACAGAGGAGTCCGGCAGGCTACAGTCCAAAGGGTTGCAACGAGTCAGACACAACTGAGCGACTAAGCACATACATGGCTCCTGCCACACTAGAAATTTGATGGGTCAAAGGGCATTAACAATTGCCAAGACTATTCATACCTATTTCCAATTAGCTCTCCAAACATAAACGTGAATCACTGCCTGGAATCTGTCTTGTCTTCAGGAAGAAATATAATCTATCTGACTAGAGTCTCGGGTAGATTTCATAAGGAGCCCACACCAGCCTAAGCCATCGTTCCTACCTCAGGTCACAGAAGAGGTTGTTTTCCTCACTACTCAGCTCCCTTAGGCAGGGTGACTTTCTTTTGGATTACTCTTTTGTATAACAGATGGTGGGCATGAGGATCAGGATGAAAGAGGAAAAGGGGGAATTTAATTTCTACCAAGTGCCAGGCTCATTACAGACAGCGTTCAGATGACACGGGAGACGCCCATTATTTTTATTTACCCAGCTCTAAGCTTTTGAACTGTGGTGTTGGAGAAGACTCTTGAGAGTCCCTTGGACTGCAAGGAGATCCAACCAGTCCATTCTGAAGGAGATCAGCCCTGGGATTTCTTTGGAAGGACTGATGCTAAAGCTGAAACTCCAGTACTTTGGCCACCTCATGCTAAGAGTTGACTCACTGGAAAAGACTCTGATGCTGGGAGGGATTGGGGGCAAGAGGTAAAGGGGACGACAGAGGATGAGATGGCTGGATGGCATCACTGACTCAAATGACGTGAGTCTGAGTGAACTCCGGGAGTTGGTGATGGACAGGGAGGCCTGGCGTGCTGCGATTCATGGGGTCGCAAAGAATCGGACACGACTGAGCGACTGATCTGATCTGATTTGAAGAAGGTTTATTGGAGAAGGCAATGGCACCCCACTCCAGTACTCTTGCCTGGAAAATCCCCATGGAGGAGCCTGGTAGGCTGCAGTCCATGGGGTTGCTAGGAGTCGGACACGACTGAGCGACTTCATTTTCATTTTTCCCTTTCATGCATTGGAGAAGGAAATGGCAACCCACTCCAGTGTTCTTGCCTGGAGAATCCCAGGGACGGGGGAGCCTGGTGGGCCGCCGTCTATGGGGTCGCACAGAGTCGGACACGACTGAAGTGACTTAGCAGCAGCAGCAAGAAGCTTTAATAGAACCTGCACGTTGGCCCCTGACCTGGCCATGTGAGTGACCACGTGACCTAAACTGAGCCAATCAGAGTTGAGTCCTCCCCTTAGATTTTTCACACAGTAACCACATGAGAGCATCTCTTTCATCCTGAAACAGGAAAGGTTGTCAGAGTCTTGGTTCTAGCCAAGTGTGGAAAGGCACTCTGAGCAAACAAAACCACCACAGTGAAAACAGACATCTGAGGCATGGGGACAGTTTACCACATGGTTCCAGTGCTCCTCCTGCTCAACTACACTCCTGCCCTTCCCAGTTTTGGCTACTGGAGTCAACAAATTGCCCCTTTTATTGCCTAAATTACTGCTAATGAGTTTCTGTCCCTCGAAACCAAAATAATTCTATTAATAGTAGCTAGCAATCAGTGAGCATTAACTAATGCTCATTAATCCACCTAAGTCTTTCTATAATGTGGGTAGCAGATACTTACATTAATCCCTAATTTATAAAAAGGGAAGATAAGGTTAGAGGAAGTGAAATGACTTGCCCAAGGTCACTCAGCTAATAAGGGGCAGAGTCCAAATTTAAGCCCAGAGCCCACACTCTTCACCACTGCCTTATAACACAGATATATAATCTCTTTCAGGGTGCTGCGGAAGTGGGAGAATTGGAGACTGAAGGATGAAGAGCTCAGGTGGGCACCAGTCCGGTCACCATCGCAAGGCAAAAGGTGTGGGGAGCAGGAGCCCTGTCCAAGACCAGCCAGTTTCAGTACGGTCAGGGGCAGCATGGTGCCCTCTTCAGCCACCCATGGTGTCACAGACTGAACTATGTCTTTCCGAACTTCATACACTCAAGTTGGGCTGCGAGAATAAAACCCTTCAGGTCCACACTTCTGACTCATCACCTAAAGAGAACTCAGAAGAATGGAATTTAAATAACCAAAGGCTCCAGATCTGTGTCTTAATTACTTTTCTCATTTCAAACAAACATTTCCATTTGTGTTTAATTTTATATTCATAATTTTGTATTCTTTTTCCCACAGAAAGAGCCCCAAATTGTGTAAGCTTCAGGTCCCACAAAGCCTGCATCTAGGTCCACCAAAGTGATAAATTCTTTGTGACACCTACAGAGAAATACTGGGCTTCCCAAGTGGCACTAGTGGTAAAGAACTCACCTGCCAATGCAGGAGACGTAAGAGATGAGGGTTCAACCTCTGGGTCAGGAAGATCCCCATTTCCTGGAGGAGGAAATGGCAACCCACTCTAGTATTCTTGCCTGAAGAATCCCATGGACAGAGGAGCCTGTGTCAGAGTCGGATGTGACTGAAGCGACTTAGCATGCACTGAGAGATGCTAGTTATTTCTGAGCATCTCATATTTTCTGGTACCAAGACAGGCTCAATTTTGAATATCCTTTTGTCTAACTTTAAAGACTCCAGGGGAAGCTATGTTTTGATCAGGGCCATAAAATCTCCAGCTTAGATGAATTTGAGGGAGTGGGTTAGTGGACTCTGAGGGTTGTCCTCAGTTTCCCCATGAAGAAAAGTGAGGAACATCGTTAATAATTACCTACTTTATTGGGTCAAGAGGATTAAATGAGTTGATATGTGTAGATCACTTATAACATTGCTATCTCCTTACAGAGTGCTATGTAAATATTTGTTGTTATGATTACTCCATGCCAGGCTCTGTCCTATATGATGGAGAATACTGCAGTGAATGGAATAAAGAAAATGCCTGTCCTTATGAAGTTTATCATCTACAGAAAGATAGAGACTTCTTTAACAGGAAAGCCCTGATTCAGTCATGCCTGAGGCCAAATCTACATCCTTGAACTTTCCAATTTCCTGAAGCATGAAATTTTTTTTTTTTTTTTAATTTTGGATGTGCTGAGTCTAAATTACGGCATGCGGGCTTAGTTGCCCTACAGTATGAGGGATCTTAGTCCCCTGTTCAGTTCAGTTCAGTTCAGTCGCTCAGTCGTGTCTGACTCTGTGACCCCATGAATCACAGCACACCAGGCCTCCCTGTCCATCACCAACTCCCGGAGTTCACTCAGACTCACGTCCATCGAGTCAGTGATGCCATCCAGCCATCTCATCCTCTGTCGTCCCCTTCTCCTCCTGCCCCGAATCCCTCCCAGCATCAGAGTCTTTTCCAATGAGTCAGCTCTTCGCATGAGGTGTCCAAAGTACTGGAGTTTCAGCTTCAGCATCAGGGATCAAATCCAAGTCCCCTGCATTCGAAGGCTGATTCTTAAGCACTGGATCACCAGGGAAGTCCCACGAAGTTCTTTTTCTTTTCCAATTTCCTAACACATTAGGGCCCATTTGAGCTGAATTTCACGTGTGAACAAAAGTCCCAAAAGTCTATCAGGTAAGGTCCCAAAGTTCTTTCAGGTAAGGACTGTAAGTCAGCTCTTCTTGCTTCAGCCTCTTTTCAGCTGAGGATCTATTAGTTTGCACCTAACATCTCTCTGAGGGCCTCTTTAGTTTGCAACCAACACCATCAGTGTGTCAAATCTGTTAAACCACCTGGTGAGGCCCTTGAATATTCAAACCGGTCTTTCAACAGAGTTAGAAACCATAAACACTAAATTATAACAAGCATGAAATGGAAGCATGATGCGGATCAGTACACAGGAGAGCAATAAAATCCATCTTGGTGCCTATAAGTTTTATGGAAACCATGACTAGGCTTTAAAATCATTTCTTTATATAAAGAATAATTTACTAAGTAAATTAGATTTCCTCATGTTATATCTAATTATTCCAACCTTTAATATAAGAAGGATAACTTCTTAATTGCCAGCTAATTGCATCAACATAATTCATTTGTCTCACTCCTCAGAGGCCCCTCCACACCCAGAGGACGTTTGTCGCCCTGAGAAAATGAGGAAGACACGAGAGGTGGTGGGTATTGGTGAAACACGTGGGGATTCAGGGTCTGACAGGCCTGGTTTTAAATCTAGCCTTAGTGTGGATTTCCCCAGAAACAGACCCTGAGGTCCACACACAAGTACTCTATTCTGGAGGTAAAAGAATCAAGAGGAAGGGAGACAGGGGAGAGAAGCTAGCCAAGAGAGGGTGAATTATCAAGCAAGTGACCACTCTGGACAACCGGCATTTAATCCTGAAGGGAAAGTGTGGGAAACAGTGAGGAACACATCCGGTCATATGCTGGTGAGCGTTTTAACGATGGACTCTGTGGGAAAAAAATTTAAACTCTGATGTGCAGTGTTTGCCCATCGCCATGGTGTAAATCCTCCCGCCGAGGCTGATTTCAAACCACCCACATGAAGTCACTGAACAAGGAGTTGGGGATATGCACACAGCCAGCTCTTGCACATATGAGCACATCTCACAAGATTACATGCGAATAAGTGGCAGAAGCAGGATCTGAAACTCAGCAGTCTGATGAGAGAGCCCAAGCTTTTAAGGACTATGCCATGTGGCCTCTCTCCACTTCCTACTAGAAAATTATCACAGTTCTTTTTGCAAATTGATGCACCTTCTCCCCAGAAATCCCTTGTGGCACCAGGGATCTTGGGATGGCAGGCTTGCTTGTGTCAGAAAAGCTTTTGTTGCGTCCTATTCCCAGAAGGCAATGGCACCCCACTCCAGTACTCTTGCCTGGAAAATCCCATGGATGGAGGAGCCTGGAAGGCTGCAGTCCATGGGGTCGCTGAGGGTCGGACACGACTGAGCAACTTCCCTTTCACTTTTCACTTTCATGCATTGGAGAAGGAAATGGCAACCCACTCCAGTGTTCTTGCCTGGAGAATCCCAGGGACGGGGGAGCCTGGTGGGCTGCCGTCTATGGGGTCGCACAGAGCTGGACACGACTGAAATGACTTAGCAGTATTCCCAGAACAACTGGCAGAACAGACAGTCCACACAAGGGACTGACCAGGAAGTAAAGACAATTCCCATCATGTTTTCACTAAACATGCGACTCCAATGAATGAAAATCAGTTGTCTGCAGATTTTCTGTTTCTTGACGTCGTGACTGCAGTTGTCTGTGACAACACTGAACCCTTCCACAATCCAGGGAAGACAGGTAACAGTCAGTTTTCTTGGTGTTAGCGGGACCCAGTCACAAAGAACCAGCCAGTTTTAATTAATACAACTGGAACTCTTTGAAATATCCTTGTGAATCCGCAATTACAAAGCCTGGCTCAATCTCTTGCAAGAACCATGGTGGAATGCCTTTGTAATTGCTTCCACTTTACACTGTCTTCATGGTAACTCCCAGTTTAGGAGATTGTCTTGATTCGCATTGTTCTCTGCTTGGGGAGATTCAATGGTCGGACCTTCCTCTCCCCTAGCCAGCCGGCTGTGAAGTGGTTCAGCGCACACAGAACCTCTGCCACATCTGAGTTGTGGCTCAGCAACACCACTGCCACCAGGAGGGCAGACGCCAGACAACCAAGGCCAACTCCCTTATCTGTTGAGCCTCCACTTCCTATCTGGAAACTCTATTCATCATGGGTTGTTGTTTTTGTTTTTTGTTTTTTTCCTTCTATATTTTATGATGCTTTGACATCTTGGGGCCTTTTGGACCCAGGGACCGACTGCCCCTCCCAGGGCTAGCTAGTTCCTAGAAAGGAAAGTAACTTGACTTTGAACATGCCTTTGAATGCAAACCAGCCCATCCCCAAGCTGCATCCCCATCCCCCTCCTTTCCTCAGACTCCTGCTGTCTGGGACTCTATCTTCTGCCCTAAATCACACCAAGGTCAGGTATCAGACAACCAGCAACCACGCCTATAACCCAGAGACTGCCAAAATTATGCAAATCATCCAGTCCTAAACTTTCTCAGGACACCCCCTAGCTGGCCCACGGAAACCACACTACATGGTCAAGCCCACACTTTCCCTTTGTTCCGTCTACCTCCTGACTGACCCTGGTACTGCCACATGTGGCCGTGCATGGCAAAGCACATCTTTTCCTCTTGGGAGCTGAAGTAACAAGATGCCTTCTCAATGGCAGTCACCTCCTGGCCTGCTGGCCTCGTCAAACAGGAATAAGACCAAAATCATGGGTGAGTACATTCTAACAAAGTAATGAGTATCATAATGTCAGCTTGTGGTATTGTGCTTCTGAAATGCTACGAGTGTCTAAATACAGGACAAACCTTTTCCAAAGATACTAATAAAGAGAAGATCACAGTTCTCATGCAAACCTGCTATTCGTAGGTGGGTCTCCTTGGGCATGTTCTTTAATCGTTCTAGTCCTTAGTACCTTCATCTCCATTTGGGGGTTAACAATATCTGCCTTACCTGCTCCACAGAGCTGTTGTGGGACCAAATAATATCAAGATGTGAAAGTTCTTTGTAAACTATGAAACACCACCAGACTTGAAAATTCTTTAGGCCTGAGCTGCTCAGAGGCAGTTTAACATGGAGGTTAAGAGCTGAAGTTCTTTAAGTCAGACTACTTGGGTTCCAACATGACCTCAGCCAACCTGACTCTCTAAGATGAAGATGCATCATATCAGAAATTTATTCACAAATGATTTGGTGGGTAGGAGAGGCTACTGGACGGTTGTTGAGCCTTTTCTCTTAAGTTTGAGGTTTTTTTCCAAAACAAGAAAAAAATTCAGTTGTATGTCAGAGCAGAAAAGGGAATGTGAATGTTTGAATATGCAAATTGCAGGCTCCACCACAGACGGCACTTAAATAATTTATCAGAGGAGGTCATTCCAAGGAAATAATATTTAAAGCCAGAGACAAAGATGAAAAAGAGCCATCCACATGAAGTGCAGGGAGGCAACCTTTTCAGGCAGAAGGAACAGCATGTGAAAAGTAGCTGAACTTTTTTAAATTTATTTTTAACTGGTTTAGAATTGCTTTTCAATATTATGTTAGTTTCTGCTGTACAACAACATGAATCCGCTATATATATACATATATCCCCTCCTTCTCGAGCCTTCTTCCCACCCACCGCCATCCTATCCATCTAGGTCATCACAGAGCCCTGAGCTGAGCTCCCTGTGCTATGCAGCAGCTTTCCGCTAGCTAGCTATTTTACACATGGTAGTGTATATATGCCAATGAGTAGCTGAACTTCAAATTTTTAGAGTTATGAGCCTTGCAGTATGGTTGAAGACACCCAGCTCTTAGCAATATGGTTGAAAATAACAACTGATTATTGCATCAGAAACCTGAGTAAATGCCACTGTGTGTACAAGCTTGTATCAGTCAGCTGTGGCCACAGTTGTGCTGTGAAACAAACAACTGTAAGCTCTGGGCAAGCATTTGCTTCTCATTCATTATTCTGTGGGTCAGATGGGGCACCTCTGCTTGAGGCTGTAGGTCTGAAGTCATGCTGGGTAACTCTGCCCTATGCGTCTCTCATTTTTCTTGGACCAGTGACTAAGGCATGCTGTTCTCGAGGAGAAGGCAGGAGCACAGAGGGCAAGCCTGACCACAGAAGCACAGTTCAAGCCATCTACTAGAGCTAGTTCCCTTCATATATTATTGGCCAAAAAATATCACATGGCCAATTCAACAGTCAAAAGGTAGGGGAGCACCCTGTGGCCCTCATCAGGGCAAAGTCATATGACCTCACTGAGCATCAATGAGGTAGAGGGAGAGAATGAATATTTGCTGAACAGTAACCTAATCCACCATAAAGCTCAAACACTTCACAAAAGAGCCACCATTGAAAATATCCTCTGTCAATGTGGTATATACAGGTACCATGGAATATTACTCAGCCATAAAAAGAACGAAATTGTGCCATCTACAGAGATGTGGATGGACCAAGAGACTATCATACAGAGAGAAGCAAGTCAGAAAAAGAAAAACAAATGCATTAACGCATGTATGTGGAATCTGGAAAAATGGTATGGATGAACTTATGTGCAAAAATAGAAACACAGACATAGAGAACAAACGTATGGACACAAAAGGAGAAAGATGGGTGGGATGGATCAGGAGATTTACACTGTGTATAAAACAGATAACTAATGATGTAAAGCACAGGAACTCAACTCAACGCTCTGTGATGATCTAAATGGGGAAGAAATTCAAGGAATAGGGGATACCTGCATACGCATGGCTGATTCACTTTGCTGTACAGCAGAAGCGAACACAACACTGTAAAGCAGCTATATGCCAATAAAAATAAAAATTAAAACTACCTTCTCTCTAATCTACTTTACAGGTGGGTAAGGGAGGAGGATGAATGCCAAGGCCTTTTAAAGAATTTCATAGGCCTGAAACACACCTACTTTGCGAGGCCTTACTAGACAGCATTTCAATCATATTACACATTTGCCTACATCTTACATTAAGTGGCTCTTTTGCTATAAACATTTTTGAGAAAATTTCTAAATTTTGCTTCTGAAATTATTTGGCAATAAGTGACTTATTTAATTTCTGATTGGATGTGATTTCTTGGCAATTTACATACTCAGAGGCTTTTGAAAGTGGGAAATTTTAATCTACCAGCGTTTTCAGATGTAATGAAATCTCTATGAACACGAAATTTAACAATTAGCAATATTGACAAAGTAGCACACTGTGGGAGAAGTTTTTTAAATATTCATTAATTTCAACTTCGCTGCTTTCTCTTTGCATTTTGGAGACAATCATTTTTTTCCAAGTCTCAGACATTTTTGTAGACCCTTGAAAAATTTGAAGATCCTAGAATGACTTTGGGCCTAATGGATTAAAAACACATTTTTCTTGCAATGAAATCTAATTGGGATTGGCCATGGGTACTTTCCAACTCCAGACTCCCTGACACAGAAAAATGAAAGATGCTAAGTATAGCAGAATCCCACCCATTCAGAAGGCTCTCTGTCTGGTTTGAGTTCGCTGATCTGCAGAGCCCTTCAGCTCATTCACACCGTATCCACTTCATTTGTAAGATAAATAAAAGTGCCATCTTCCAAGCATGACTCGTTTCAACTTATGTGAAAAGTCTCCCTTCCCAACGCTTTGCTATCATTTCCCTGAGGTAATTAAAAAAAGAAGCAATAAACGTTACCTACCTATTGGTCCTCCGAGGACCACGATGTGATTGAAGGAGCACTAAACATACCCCAAAGCCCTGAGGAAAGTTTCCTTGATAATATAACAAAGTTAGAGTCAACGGTGGCAGAGCTAGTTTTATTGAAACTGCAGCATAAACTGCTGACTTTCAACTAGTCACATGTGTATTAAAGGGCATCAGCATATCTTTGCAACAATCATCTGTATGGACAAAAGGTTTCACAAAAAATTTAGCTCTCTACCGCCTTCCAGAGATGTGGAAAGATGGGAATAACTACCAACCACAGATCCTGGAAAAGGGATGAATACTGATCTCTCTGGCTGCACCATGTCGGGCTCCTTCTCTGTGCACTTTACTCCTCTCTGTACACTTTACACACATATGTGGGAATGCCATGTTGATGTTCCTTTCAATCCCCACCACCTAGTCCAGCACCTGACACATGTTAGCCACTCAAGAAACACTTGCTGAGTGAGTAAACAAAAATTTCAGTGGTTCCAAGACCATACCTTCCAGATTCTCATCGGGACAATCCTACCTTTGAGGTCCTTACGTGTACTCCCTACCCAAAATCTCCTGATGAGCATCTGGGTCACATCAAGGGCTCCACGAGTCCACGCCTCTGTTTGCACATTGTCTGTCTCCTGGCCTCACCATCCTTCCCAAAGCCCCTGTTCACAACTTAAATCAGACACTCTGCAGTTCTGGGACTCCCAACCTCCTGGAACAAGGCTAACACTGTCACATCAAGCCTTGTGGGAGGAAGAAGACACTTGCTTTCCTGAGCATTTTCTATTCACGATGTGTATGTGTGCTAAGTCACTTCAGTTGTGTCGACTCTTTGCAACTGTGGCACGCCAGGCTCCTCTGTATACCGGATTTTCCAGGCAGGACCACTGGAGTGGGTTGCCATGCCCTCTTCCAGGGGATCTTCCTGACTCAGGGATTGAACCCATGTCTCTTAAACCTCCTGCATTGACAGGCAGGGATAATAAATGCTTGGCTTACTTCAGGAGTGTTTTCGGTAGCAAGTCAGGAACTTAAGAGGTGAGGGCTATTCTCCTTAAACCCTGTAAAACACTAAGGTGGGTCAGGCCACCCATCCATCAACACCCTGTTTACAAGGGATGGAAACTTCATCACCAGCAGCAGCCTTACTCTCAAATAAAACTCAGTTCCCGAGTTAGAAGTCCATTTAACCATGAACACTAGACAAGCTCATTTCCTTCTCAAATCCTCCATAATGGTCCATTTCCCAGATGTCAGAAGCAACCCAGTTCCATCGTGCTATTTCCTGTCTTCCAATGAGTTACCTCTCGGTCCTTCCTTTTTCAACTTTAGGGCTTTGTAGTTCCAAGAAAACATCTTGGTTGCACATGCTCTTAAAACATCAGTCATCTGTTCACCTGTGCCTTCAACAAACTATTCAGTGAACGCCCATCATGGCAGTGGCTGTGTTAAGTGCTGGGGATGCCACTGTAAGCAACACACAGACTTGGTCCCTGCCCTCATGGAGCTCACAATCCAGTGGAAAAAGCAGATGCTGATCAAATAAACACAGAAACGGGTATGAAATGGATCAGAAACTAGAGTAAGTGCTCTGTAGGGAAGAGATATGGTTTGATACACAGGGAGTTGCAGATGGCTTCCAGGGGATGTGCCTGGACTCTAAGGAATGAATAGGAGTTGATGCATAGGTAATATGGATTAAAGTGGTTCAGCACAAAACACAGCCTGTCCAAAGGCCCTGTGTTAGTGTGCCCCTCCCAAAGAGTGAGAAGTGGAATATGAGGCTAAAGAGATGATCAGGGCCCTAGCCATGTGAGACACTGTGAACCATGTTGAGGATTTTGGCCTTTATTTTAACACATAGTCATCTGAAGGTAACAAGCCCTTGATTAACCAAAAACTTAAATCAGCTAGATCCTTCTCTGCACTTGCCTTTTAGGGAAAGGGAGTCAAGAAGTCAAAAGATGAGATTTCAGTTTAAAATGTTTCCAGTATCTGCCTCAGGTCAATCCATCTCAAAAGCTAGATTAATTGCTCCTGTTAACTATTCATCATGTGCCAGGCACTGTGATGATGTACAGTCTATAAACAGCATGGCATTTAATCCATCGCATTTAATCCTCAAAACAAGATTTAGGTCCTATCACTATCCCCATTTTACAGCTGAGGAAACTGAGGTTCAGAGAAGTCAGCAACTTGCCCCAAAAGGCACAGTAAATGGCAGAGCCAGGGGATTCTCAAGCCCGTGGGATTCTCTCTCCAAGGCATCCATGCCGCTGCCTCTGGGGTCCTGGGAACTAGGAGATGATCTTCAGAATTACAAGATGTATGTGCTGAAGTTTCTTAAACATCAAAGAAAGTCTGGAAAGATGAGGTGCTTGAAGGAAGGATGTTTTAGACAAAAGAACAGCATGGAGGCATGAGCTCACAGGGCACACTCATAAGTATGGCAGGGAGGGGGCTGTGAGCAGAAACAAACTGGGGAGATGTGATCAGATTACAGCGCTCCTGGGTGTGCATGAAGTGACACCTCAGAGACTCTGGCGTCACTAGCCATGAGGCGGCCAGACACACAGGGTTATATAAAACCTTCATGTTTTCTAAGTACAGCCCACTTGCGGATCGCAGCAAGATATTTCATCAAACCTCTGCCTGCACTTTGAGCTTAAAAATGGTACATTGTCGTCAATCAGCGTCAATGTGGGGAGGAGACAGGCACAAAGCGAGAGACACTCCACCCACTTTATAATAAATGTGTCCGGGGGAGGGAGTTGGCCAGCGATGGATGGCCTCCAGAGTCTAAGACGCCACATCAGTAGTGGCGGGGAGGCAGGGAGTGGACAGTGAGACATCCAAGACATCGGCTGGAATAACAAGTCACACCTTCAACAAGCCATAGGGGTTCTTTCTTTTCTTCCTTGTTGATCTGAGCCCTGGAGAAATGTCACAACAGTTTACAGAAAGAACAGTTCAAGGTAGACAGTGCCGAGATATTATTTCTGCCAGCTCATTTTAGTTCATTTTGTTAACATTTTGCATTTGCAAGTTGACGTGGTTTAATAATAACTGTCAATTTTGATGATAAACGCCATCATGATGGCGCAAATACCCTTCTGGGCTTGAGGGGTGGCGCTGGAGTGGGGGCCGACTTCCCTGTCTCCTGTCCCTTCAGTTGTTATTAATGATGATGATGATGATTCTCATTTGTATAGCTTTGTGATTTCAGAGAGCTTTAGGCTTTCTGCGAGCTTTCAGCCACATTGCTTCATCTGTTCCCATCACAATATGCAGAACCTTTTTTGTCTCCCTCTGGAAACCTGAAGCTTGATTGGGTCAGAGAAGGCCATACAGTTCACAAGTCTATATACAAACAAGAACTTTGCTGCAGGTGACTCAGATGGTAAAGAATCCGCCTGCAATATGGGAGAACTCGCTTCAATTCCTGGGTTGGGAAGATCCCCTAGAGAAGGGCATGGCAACCCACTCCAGTTTTCTTGCCTGGAGAATCCCCATGGACAGAGGAGCCTGATAAGCTAAGAGTTGGACACAACTGAGCGACTAAGCACAGCACACATATACCAACAGGAGCCACATGCCTGCAAAATGCAGGCAGGTCACATAAACAAAGAAAGAGGCAGGGATGGAAAGCAACAGAGAACGGTGGGGTCTGCGACAAACTGGAGTGTGTGCCCATGAAGAAAGGGGGGGGGCAGCTGCTGCTTATTTTGTATCTACCAACTGTTTTCATGTGGAAACATGGGCCCAGTGCTACCAGACCTCCTTATACACTAAGAGAAGCTAAAAGGCCAGGTGCCATTTAAATCTTCCAATTATTAGATGATAGAAACTGGATTTTTTAAACACCATACCAATCAAACAAAATACATCTGAGGACTGGAAGTAGTCCTTGCGTCCCCCTTGCCTGTGATCTCTAGAGCCACATCTAGATGGATTTGTTAAGTTGAAACTTTATGGAGTTGACAAAAGGGTTAATAATGATCAACCAAGCCACATTCAAAAGAACAACTCTATAGTTTTACATGCACTGGGAGTCACTTGGTTTTCAGTGAGTCAAATTAACTTAAACAAAAGGATAAATGATAGCTTTTTAAAAGGCTAAACAACCAAACCATTTGCTGTTGTTCAGTCACTCAGTCGTGTCTGACTCTTTGCAACCCCATGGACTGCAGCACACCGGGCTCCCTTGTCCTTCACTGTCTCTCGGAGTTTATTCAAATTTATGTCCATTGAGTCGGTGATGCCATCCAACCATCTCCTCCTCTGTCACCCCTTCTCCTTCTGCATTCAATCTTTCCCAGCATCAGGGTCTTCTCCAATGAGTGAGCTCTTCGCATCAGGTGACCAAAGTATTGGAGCTTCAACTTCAGCATCAGTCCTTCCAATGACTATTCAGGGTTGATTTCCTTTAGGATTGACTGGTTTAATCTCCTTGTGCTCCAAGGAAGAGGTAGGCTTCGGGAACAGCTGGAACCAGGAGGCTGCAATTCATCAGAGCTCACTCGTCCCTGTCTTCTGTCTCTGTTTCCCCCTGCACACCAGAGTCATTCCTCCCACTGCAGGCTGGCCTTCCCTCCAACTACCAAAGTTTCCGAGTTTCACCCTGTGGGCCTTCCATCCTCAGGGAAGTGCTGATCAACAACAGAAAACTCTCCCTACCCGATTCCTAGGAAAGAATTACAACTGTGTCAGGCTAGTGCTGGTGCCTGTATCCAGACCAAACACCAGAGGCGATAAAGACAGGTATCTTAATGGGCCAGCCTCAGTAAGGTGCCCTTCTTTGAGTCAGTTCATTTTGGCCAGAGGATCAACATGGAAAAACAGCAGCCACCACCACAGCCATGTGGACAGCACAGCTGTTACAGGCGAGGGGAGGGGTCCTGGATACAAGTGGGCTCAGTCTCCATTACAGACACCGACTGAAGGGCAGGAGCTGCAGTGGGCACCCTGTCAGGCTGCACAGACCACCCCCAGCAGCCAGGCGCTTGGCTGTCGATGGTACGCCACTGAGCCTTCCCAAGTCTCCCTTGGCCAAAAAGAGTTACCTTGCCCAGGGTCACACCCGCAGCGA